>NC_138551.1:116029630-116472130 GCF_964273705.1 Natrix helvetica | reverse complement strand
ACGGCCTCCGTCCCTCACACGGAGCATCCCTGGAAAGGTTCCAGCTGCTTCTTTGCTGGCTGTTAGTTAATGCTGCCTAACTCATCTTTCTATTTGATTTCCACTCTTTGCATTTCCTCAGTTTCACCTGCCATCTTCTCCCAATAAAGCATCCAGATCCACGCCAGGCTCCCTTTCATTGGAGGAGGACAGGGGGGCTTAGCTGCCTGTCCAGCTGCACACAGACCCACCTGCAATGGGGATGGAAGAAAGGTGGAATTCCACCAGGCTAATCACAAACCCACAAATACGGGGATTTATTTTTAAAAGAATACAGCATTTTCCAATTATATAAAATTAATTATATAAAAATGCCATGGTATCTACTCTTTGGAACCATTAATTCCCTGAGTAATTAAATTGGCCAGATCTGTTGAGATGGTTCCCCTCCTTCTCCTCTGGATTCCTTCTCCAAAGGATCTAAGATTAATGGATCCATATCGGGACCCCCATACCTGCCATGGCTGCAGCCTTGGAGACCCCAAACTCTTTTCTCCCTCCTTCCTTCTCCTCCTCGATCTGGAGGAATATGCAGCATTCATGGCCTGGGCCACAGTCTTCATGAGACCGTAACGGTGGTAGAGATTTTGGATCCTTCCTCTGTCCCTTTTCCCCTCGGTCTCCAGTGGGGCTTTCTGGGTGCATCTTCTGCGGCCTTTGACAGAAAAGACATTCTTTGAAAGAGAACAATGAAAATAATGATCTTGAAACTTTACTTCCACAGAGAAATAGGGTTCAAAGGCAGAATCTTTTGGCCTTTCTTTCAACAGAAAACTAAAGTTCCAAATACTACGGATGTATTTGAGAAGTCTGCGCTTGTTTATTTGATATGCTGCAAAATTTGTGAGGATCCAGACTTTCCCCTCAATGGGTCCTGGCAGACGCAAAAGTATTAAATGGAAAGGAAGAATTCTGTCCCAAATGGAATCAAATTCTATGAAGTGAACAAAGACGTTGACTTGTCTCCACTTAGAGAGGGAATTCCTGAGGGCTGCTGTATGTCCAGTTGTTGAGAACAGTTGTGATATAACCACACAAATTCCATTCCTGACAAGCACAGGAGTGAAAGTCCTCATGAAATTCTCTCCATTATCTGTGTCTGAAGCAAAGAGGCCAATCAGGGTCCATCTGAAGTGGAGGAGCAGCTGGACAATTGCTGGGTACTGGAATCCTTCTTTGGGGAGAATGTGGTGGAAAAAGGGGAAATTGCTTTTATCACTCAGAGCCTCTGAAGCTGTTGCAAGATTGATCTGAAAAATGAATTGAAAGGATTAGAGCCATGATGGGGAACCTGTGGCATGCAGAGCGTCCTCTCCCGGCACACCAGCCGCCCCAGCCCAGGTCCACTAGCATCCACATGCAGGAGCACCTCCTGCCGGCCAGCTGGTTTTTGGGCCATTGTGGAGGGCCAGGGCGGGGGACGTGTGAGTATGCAGTGGGGGGGAGCTCTCACTTTGCGCAGGAAACTCCAGCGGGCTGGAAGTGAGTGTGAATGGCCTGCCCCCTCCCCCTAGTGCTTCCTGGCTCAGTTGGAGGCTTCCTTCAGCCTTCAAACAGTTGCAGGGCTTTTTTGGGGTGGAGGGTTGCTTCCAGGTTGGTGCAGGAGGCTTTCCAGGGCCAAAATGGGGCATGGAAAGTGCAGGGGTTTTGCACCCGTTATTCACGAATTGTGAGCTCTTAGGAAAATATCCCTCCTTGTGGGTTGCTAACAGTGGTGGGTTTCAAATTTTTTTAGAACCTCTTCAGTAGGTGTGGTCTGTTTTGTGGGAGTGGCTTGTCAGCCATGTGACCGGGTGGAAGTTGCTTGGCAGTTCATGTGACCGGGAGGGAGTGGCCAAGACGATGTCAGCATTCCCAGTCAAGATGGAGGTATAAATTACACAGAAAAGAAAGATGCATCCCTACATCTGAATTTAACTTCAAAGCAGTGACAACAACTTAAATTTATTAAATAATAATGTTTGTTAGGGCTATGCACTGTTTTTCAATATATAGGAATGTAAAGCCCACAGCATCTACTTGATAGTTTTTAAAGCAGCGGCACCTTTTTCCTGGATTCATGAAATATCTACTTTAAAGAGTTGTGGGTGGGTACTTTACTTTACTTTTACTTTTATTTAGACTTTTATATCGCCCCCTCTCCCCAAAGGGACTCGGGGCGGTGTACAGTCAGATAAAACACAACAAGATAGAAAATACAAACATAAAAGAGGAGGCAATAAAAAACTGTACAAAAAGCAAAGCAGTTAAAAACAATGTTTAAATAAACCTAAAAATACCCAATTAAAATATCTGCCAGGAGGTAGAATAAGACTATGAATGGGCCAGGCCAGCTAAACGGAACAGGTGAGTCTTCAGTTTTTGTCGGAAGGAGCGGAAGTCGGTGGTGGTTCTGATATCGGGGGGGTAGGTCATTCCAGAGGGTTGGGCCCATCACAGAGAAGGCTCTACTCCTAGGCGCCGCCCGTTGGCATTGCTTAGTGGACGGCACCCGGAGGAGTCCTTCCCTGTGAGAGCGAATCGGTCGCAGGGAAGTGTGTGGTAGGATGCCATCCCGCAAGTACCTAGGTCCTGAGCCATGGAGCGCTTTAAAGATGGTAATTAACACCTTGAAACGCACCCGAAAGACCACAGGTAGCCAGTGCAGCTCGCGCAGGAGCGGTGTTACGTGGGAGTACCTAGTACTCCCCATAATAGCCCGTGTGGCTGCGTTCTGGACTAGCTGCAGTCTTCGAGCGCGTCCCAAGGGAAGCCCCATGTAGAGGGCATTGCAGTAGTCCAGGCGAGACGTCACCAGTGCATGAGTGACCGTGCGTAGGGCATCCCGGTCCAGTAGGGGGCGTAATTGGCGCACCAGGCGAACCTGGTGGAACGCCCCCCTTGCCACGGCTGCCACATGGTCATCCATTGACAGCCGGGCATCTAGGAGGATGCCCAAATTGAGCGCCCGTTCCACAGGGGGCAATTGCTCGGCCCTATGGTCAGTGATGGAATCAACTGACTGAACCGTGGTGCCGGTAGCCACAGCCACTCAGTCTTGGAGGGGTTGAGCTTGAGTCTGTTGTCCCCCATCCAGACCCCGACGGCTTCCAAACACCGGGTCATCACCTCGACAGCCTCGTTGGGGTGGTCTGGGGTGGAAATGTACAGCTGCGTATCATCAGCGTACAGATGATACTCCACCCCAAAACCACGGATGATCTCCCCCAGCGGCTTCACATATGCGTTGAACAGAAGGGGCGAAAGGACCGACCCCTGAGGCACCCCACAAGTGAGTGGCCTTAGGGTCGACCTCTGCCCCCCTGCCAACACACATTGAGTCCGGTCGGAGAGGTAGGAGCCGAACCACCGCAAAACGGTGCCTCCAACTCCCATCCCCTCCAGCCGGTGCAATAGGATACCATGGTCGATGGTATCAAAAGCTGCCGAGAGATCTAATAGGACCAGGATAGAGGAACAACCCCTATCTCTGGCCCTCCAGAGATCATCGACCAACGCGACCAAGGCCGTCTCCGTGCTGTGTCCGGGCCGGAAGCCGGATTGGCGTGGGTCTAGATATTCGGATTCCTCAAGGTATCGTGGAAACTGCTGTACCACCACATTCTCTACAACCTTCACTAAAAAGGGAAGGTTGGAGACTGGACGATAATTAGCTAGCTCCGTCGGGTCAAGGGAAGGCCTCTTGAGTAAGGGCCTCACCACCGCCTCTTTCAAGGCGGCAGGTAAAGACCCCTCCCTCAAAGAGGCGTTCACCAAGCCCAGTAGCCAGCCTCGTGTCACTTCCCAGGATGCCAGTACCAACCAGGAGGGACACGGGTCCATTAAACATGTGGTCGGTCGCAGCCGTCCACGCAACCTATCCAAATCCTGTACTATATTTCCAGTCTTGTATTCTCTTCAGTACTTTGTTTGGAACAGAATCCAAAGTACCATGCAGTCCTAGCATTTGTACTAAAGCTAGGCAAGTTATTTTACAGGGCTCTAATCACTCCTCCAGATCTGGTCAATGAAGCAGATGTTCCAAAGTCCTCCCACAACTTTCCAATGCTTTCAAATCCCACCAAATGATTTAGACAGGCCTCTTTCATACTTTCTTCTATATGGCAATCAGGGTGGTTTTACAGATGGTTCACAGGTGGTCTATTTTCCAAGTACTTAGAGGGCCAAGAACTGCCTTTCCTAGATTGCAGCTTTAGCTTCCTTGAATGTTAACACACCTTCAGGCCATTCAAATAGAGACAAGCTCTGATCCTGGAACCATATCACATTATTTATATATTAATATCATATTCAATGTAATCATTATTGCTAAAAAAACAGGCAGCAGTTAGAGTAGATTGTAACAAAACATGGGCAATAAACAAGAAGTTGATTCACCACCACCACCCCTATTTTAGCTTCTTTCTGTCTTATCTAATATTTTCCTGCAATTCTTCCATAATCCAGTCTACTAAAAAGAGTTCTACATAATTAGCCTTTTAAAATAAGTTTGATGTCCAACAGATTTCCTACTTATTAATATGAACAGGTTCTGGCCTGTTGCTTAAAAAAATAAATTCATCCCACAATCTACAGGAAAATGCAGTCTGTAAGTATAATTTCTTTTGTGCTACTACTAACACCACTACACATAAGCACCATACAAAAGGCTACTAAGATTATTTGCAGAACAGTGTGCTCTCTCACACTTGTCTTTGTTGCTTAAACCACTTGGTAGAGTATAATATACAATATACTGTGTATGTAGAGGGGAAACTACTTGGATTGGCCACCCTCTTAAAATCTTGGGCTTGGAATTATGTGCACCAGAAACAATACCTATTTGTTTCAGAGTATTTTCAGATTGACAGGCTGTCATGTGCTGAACTGCCTGTTCTTTGTTTTGTGTACACAAACATAAAGTACAATTGGTGCAACTGTTAACTCTTTGTTCTGTATATAATCTCTGAAAATGTAAAAGAGAGAAAACATAGAATTCCCCAGTCTGTACCAACTGCATTTCAGCTTCTGCAACTTCACCCTTAAAATCCAGGGCCAATAAGTTATATTCCAATTTTACACAACAGAAACAACCCCCCCCCCTCTCTCTCCATTTCTTTGAAGGATTTATCAGCACCTGTCCCTGAATAAAGAGGCTCAAGGAAAGATAATCAATTTCTTATTGGACTTGGAAGTACTTAGAAGTAGCAAAAGTTCCCATTGCTTTCCAGTGTCTCAAAAGCCCATCATAAAGGCGAGAGTCCATCCTTCTGCTTCTCAGTGCAGAAATGCCTAATATGTTCTAGTAGATTTCAAAAGCATCACTTGGAAGCAGAAGCAGCCAATGTGGACCCTCAAGAGTAGTCACTACTATATAAAGTTTCTTTAGTGCTGTGAGCTATACAATTTAAAGTTTCTGCACACTGCTAAGAAGCAATTTAAGCAGGAATATAGCTCTGAGTAAACAGGTATTTTGCTTACGGCATTTGTACTTTACTGCAACAAGCAAGCACTCGCCCTCTAAATAAGTTAGAAAGTCATAATATTAAAACTTGATAAGTGTTCTTAACAAGAAATTCACAATGGTAGCATCATACATACATTCCAAAAATACTTATGATATTTGCACAACCACCTGCTTTGCAGTTCTTGTCTTCTTAACTGATGGGAGACTGCAACCCAATAAATAGATCGCCAATAAAAAAGATTAGTATGTCGGAGTACTGAAAATCTCAGCCAAATGGGAAAATGCAAAGAAAAAATATTGGACTTCCTGCTAAGGAGTAACAATTTATATGTAGTATGCACAATTCTTTTAGTTAAATTATTGCTGAACAATTTATAATACTTGCATCACAATATTATTCTAAAATATTTGCCACTACTACCCTACTTCCTAGATGTTCACGATTGTCTCCCCCCCCCCCCCAGATTTAAGGGCATGTGAAATAGTTTTGATGAAAGTTGCATGATATGAAACTTCTCTCCTTTGAAATTTTTGGTTTTAATTCTCCAATGAATCAAAAGGAATGTTTCACGCTTCCTTGTTACACAGCATTTGTTTTAGCTTTCCATAGCTCTCCCCAAAACCAACCAAGGAAGATAAAACCACAGAAATCTAATACTGTTGTGCACGGCTTTGCACTAAATTATCTTTATAGTAAGCCAAAAATAGTTGAAGATTATAATTAGCCCACCTGTTTCCCCCATTAACATGCAAATGCATTTTTCTTGTTCAGAGACTGCATGAGAGATTTCCAAGTCCTTGCAAAATATCACATTAAATCCACATAACTACTCAAGTTTGTTTTCAGTATGCGCAAGGAAGGAGCAGGCACTATCTTTCAACACTTAGAAGTCCAACAATAAGCTTTTATTCTTATGTCAGGTTGAGCTGACTTGCGCTTTCCAGAGCTAAGGTGTATTTTTTTTACCCAAGCAAACAGGAATGCTTTGTAAGGTGAATTATTATTCCACCAACACAGCATACCATACTCACATTCCTCTCCGCCAAAGGTTGCTAACTTATCTTTGCTTTCAATCAAGTGCAGATTTTCCTTTTCCCCCCAACCTTTAAAGAAATAATAATTACTTCCTCACTCAAGCCTCAAGATTTGGGGGCATTCAGAATAAATCTTCCCAGTTTCCACAACTCACAGAAAACCGAACCTTACTTAGGAATAAACCCAGCTGGTTTCGGGTCTTTGTAACTTGTACTTTTCAAGTAAGGTGCAACCACACAACTCTATGCATGTTTGTCCAGCGTAACTATTCAGAGACTCTTCTCCCCTAAAAGTTCAGCTAGGCTTGCCATTCCCAGTCAAACCACCGCAAAGGCAAAGAGACTGTTATCCTCACCCTCTTAAGGGCAGCTGGTCACCGCCTCCATAAGACTCATCATCCCCAGAGCTCCCCTAAGTGAAGCACTAACCTCTTAGCCAGGTAAGTTTGTTTTTTTTTAAAGGAAGGGGGCACTACGAGATGGAGGAACGTGTTGAACTTTGCTAATCGGGGTGCCCCACTCTGCCTTTTGCCCCTCGGCGACAAAAAAAAAGCAGGAAGGAGAGCCGGTGTTTACCTGGAGAGAGCCACATTGCTCGGGGCCACGCAGGTCTGACCGTCTATTTCTCTTTAATATGGCTGTTAAACTCCAAGTCGAAGTGCAGCGGAGGCAGGAATGCAAAAACGACGTCTACTACTCCCTTGCAAGGGGAGGAAAGGAAACCACCTGGGTCTCTGATCCCGACTCACCTGTTTGGAGCTGCCGAAAGCTTTAGACTCTGGTGGCGGTGCTGGTTTCCTGCGGCTTCGGCATCCCTGAAAGGTGACTCCACATTCTCCCTTTTCTTCTCCCCTCCTCCCTTCAAAAGCTGTGAGGTGCTTTCTTAGCACTGGTTGCCCAGCTGGCACTGCCCCATGCGCTTGCCTCCTCCTCCCTCCCCAAAGACTCTTCTACTCCTTCCCGGAGCTCAATGGGAGCCGGGCACAAGGGTTGGGATGCTGTTTTTGAAACCACACCTTGGAAAACTTCATTGGGAAAGGAGACGAGGAACCAGTTGGGGGGGAACATCCTGGAACTTGCCTAGGAGGCAGGCCGCTTTGCGCAACCTACCTCCTGCTACCCCCTTGCTTTGCTGGTGGCCAGGCCTCCTACTCCTAATCAAATTCGGGGAGGTCCTAGGAGGCCGGCCATGCTGTGCAAGCTACCCCCTGTGAGTGGCGACGTAATGGGCAGGGGGAGTGAGCGAGGGGGCGGGGCAGGCATTCTGGTACTGTCCCACAGGACGAAGGGGTTATAAAACATACGGTAGATTTCAGGAACCTCTTCTATACCGATTAGAACTGGGAACAACCCACCCCTGGTTGCAAACAGCTATTTCCAGTGGGGTAAACAGGACAAAGCAAGTGGGGAAAATAGTTTCCTTTGCTATATTTTCAGTCTGACAGGGTCCCTACGGAAGAGCTCTTGTAAGGATCATTATGTATTCAAAGTAAAGCAACTAACTTAGCTCTGCTCTTAAATGCTAAAGCTGTTGCACATAAAAAACAGAGGAGCTCTGATCAACTACCAGAGCCATCATTTTGACAGTTTTGCTGTACTGTACTCTGTCCCCATGAAATGCAAGCCTGGAATAAACTGAGCCTGGTTTCTCTCAGTCTTTTCAGTGGCCACAAACTACTAACAAAAGTGGCATTTGATCACAAGGCAAGGAATGTTTCCTCTTTTGCATTGGAGCATCCAAGAAGGGACAGGAAAGACCAAGAAAAAGAAAGAAAGAGGGGAAGTGAACAAGGTAGCAAAAAGAAGGAAAGAGGGGAATGAAGAATGAAGAGGGAAGGAAAAAGAAGGGAAGGAAGGAGATTATAATGAGAGAGTGTGAGGGTGTGAAGTAAATCCTGCCTTAGCACTTGATCACCAGCAGCCCTGCTGCCTTTTATCATTCTCTTGTCCCCTCCTCCTGACCTCTCCTGGTGGTCTCCTATCTTATCACTGAGGATGTCTTGGTTACAAAGCTAGGTCTTGTAAGGAGAGAGAGTTGGTCTCCCTCTGACCCACATACTTTGCCCTCTTGCACACACCATGGGCAACCAAGGAGAGTGAGCACAGCAGCAGTGGGAGCTGGCCATGGCCACCATGGCCTCCCAAGTCAACTATGGGGCCCTCATTGAGTTTGACACTCCTGGACTAACAGGTGACCTGAGTGCTGCATGTGTTGTTTTTAAACTTACAAAGTATGAGTCAAGGTTAGAAAAATTATCAGTGTGCATTCAACAGCAAAAGTAACATTAATCAAAAGCATGCCAAATGCAAATGTTTACCTTTCAATAAAAAGGTGTTTGTATCATTGAAAGTGCTGTTATTGTGGGTTAGGGTTAGGGTTAGGGTTAGGGTTAGGGTTAGGGTTAGCTCGGGCTAAGTGGCACATCGAGCCCTGTCGACTGGCACACGCAGCCTTTCCCGTTGCTCTTCCGGTTTCTTATGTGCATGCCGATCAGCTGGTCTTTGTGCACATGGCAGTGCCAGAAACAGGAAGACCTGGTCTTCCGGATTGGGGGTGCTCATGCATGCCAGCCAGCTGATCGTCGCATGCATGCCAGAAACAGAAGATGAGCTGCCTGGTGCACATGTGCACACCGGCATGCACACTGGGCAACTCCTCTTCCAGATCGCATCCCTGACAAGATCACTTGGTGCCGAAAAGGTTCACCATCAATGCACTATTCCAAGGGTGGCTTTACCAAGGCATTAGAAAATGGTACCAATACTTCACGTGATTTTGATGCTCTCCTTCTGTTCATACAGCCTAGGATTGCAATGGCTTTTTTTGGCTGCTGCCACACATTGCTGGCTCACATTTGAGAGATTGTCCACTAAGAATCCCAGATCCCTCTCACAGTTACTGCTATTGAACCAGGTTTCACCTAATCTGTAACTGTACATTTGGCATTTCTAACCTCAGTGTAAGACTTTACTTTTCTCTACACTGAATTTCATTTTGTTAGATAGGCCCAGGGTTCAGGTCTATCTAGATCCATCTGAACCTTGAGCCTATCTTCTGGGATGTTGGCTATTCCTGCCAGTTTAGTGTCATCTGTAAATGTTATGAGTTGCCCATCTATCCCTCATCCAAATCCTTCATGAAGATGTTGAAGAGTACTGGGCCAAAAATGGAACATTGGGATCCCCCACTGCTTGTTTCCCTCCATGTAGATGTAGTTCAGTTGAGGACCACAGGTTGAGTCCATCTGGGACTGATGCTGTCTATCCCACATATTTTTAGCTTACCAAGAAGTAGATGGTTGTTTACTTTGTCAAAGCCTTTTTAAATCCAAGTATATTACATGCATTTCATTTCTCTTCTCCGCTAATTTAGTAATTTTTGTCAAGAAATGAAATAACATTTATTGATTATGTTTTTAGATCCTTCATAAGTCCTGGTAAGTCATTCATATCTATACTGAATAACAAGGGTTCAAATATGCATCTTTCCCCTCCCTCTTGGTAAGCATAGATCCTTCTTCTCATGGCTCCATTGAGCCTAAACCTCTCTCTCAAACAAGGCCTTGGATCAGGGCAACAGTCTAAGCTCCTTTTTAAGGGGAATCCATTGTCTCCTTGTTTCTCTGTTTATTGAGTCAAATGCTGCACTAACATCTAGAAAGCATGCAAACCTTGTTTTTCCTCACTAACATAGATTAGATATTTCAAGACAAATTTGTTGCCAATATTAGATAATAATCTATGCATTATTTCTTATAAAATCTATATAGCATTTGTCAGAGTTTTGGCAGTGTCACTAGTAGTATATGATAAACCCAGGAACAATAACACAGCACACAGGGCCTTAAGACAATTAACAGTGGTTTATCTACAAACTATATACAGACATATACAAGCAGGAGATAAATTCCCTTTCCATTCACTACAGACACAAGGAGAGAACTGAATACAGGCTGAGAGAGAGAAACACCCTCTAATGACCACCTATATATAGACTCCTCTTAAAACAGTAAATGACTTGTGTGGACCCCACCAGAGTCTTAAAGAGGCAATACCACAGCTGCAATGAATCAGCCTCATTGTATCAGTCACATTGCATTAGCTTACTGATTACAGCTTACAACTTTTCATCAGCTGGTAGCTATTAAATCCTCAGTAACTTGATACATTTAACTCTACCTAAAAACTTCTGGTTCTTCTGCAAGGAATGCATTTTTCTCAAGTTTAACTAAGAGGGTCATGGCATAAATTTTAGCCACAATATCTGCTAGTCTATTTGGCCTATAATTGCTAGAGTCCTTTTTATTCCACATTTTAGATAGATAAAATGCTACTATTGCCAACTTCAATCCGACTGGATAGGAAAGGCAATATTTATATGTGAAAATGAAGATGCCAATAGAGGCCCCAACAATCAGGGATATATTTTGATCAGTTAAATAGTTGGTAGAATGTCTTCTCCAGGGAGTGTATTACTTGCACTTCAGGCCTTTTATGATTAATCTCAACATGAACATAAAGGGGTAAAATATTGACATTTTTGATGATATGGAGAAAAGCAGCTCTTGAATTCCATGGAGAAGACATGATTGCATCTATTGCTCACCCACCATCCCTCACCACACCCTTTACAAGATGGAGAAACACAAACACAAACTTGTGGGACTTTGTAGGTGCCTCCTAATGTTGATGCCTGAATGGAGATCTCCCTGTTAGCTCCATCAAAAAGAACGAGAAGGTCGTCCCTCCTTCCACAGCCGTAGTTGGGGACATTGGCTTCTCCAGTGGAGAGAATGTCCAGCAAGGCATCTGAAGTGCGGAAAGTGCTCCCATAGTTGTCATGGATGTTGTAGCCGAGTGTGAGATTGTGCGGGAGCTGGGAATTCTTGTTGACCGTTTGAATGGTGAAAATATACCGTAGGCCATGTACAAAACCATAAACATCCCTAATGTAAAAAAAAAGTTATTATAATCAACAGCAACAACAAATACTTTTAAAAAAAATATAATCCTCCAGAAGCCTACTGAGCTATAAGCCAAGATTGATCCAAAACCAATAATCAGTTACACAAATATGGAATTTGGCTGAGGTATGGCAACTACAACTGGTTCCACTACTACTTTAAATAAAATTCATTATTCAAGTGATAAATTAAGGATTGAAGTGAGAGAGGAAAATAATCTGCAGCCCTTTCAGCTTTTTTTCAGACCCCTTTTTGAGTCTCTTTCACAAAATCAGACAAAAGAGAGAAGCCATGGAAATCAAAATCATTCAGGAAATTAGACATATCCTCCAATATAGGAATAAATGAAAAATTAAAAAAAAAACAGAAAAGGAGAGTGTTAGAATGGAGGGAGTGCAACTCCATCACCCTGAATGACATACCAATCATTGAACACAAACTGAAGAGAAGGAGCCACGTTGAAAAGCAACTTTATATGCAATTTTTCTTTTCCAGTGAAGATTATACCAATGAGATGGTCTCCTGAGCTATAAAAGCTCTGTGGTCTTTTTCCATCCTGGTTCTCCAAACTCTGCGGGCATTTCATTCTCAGCTTCCCAGAGACTGGATGGGACAAAAGCAGCATCAGAAGCAGAAGGTCCATAATTCATGGGGTGAATCAATCAATCCCCTTCCTGTTTCTAAAGAAGAATTCAAAGGACTTTCACAAGGTGGAATGTGATCGTTGCTTTTTCTCAACACAGAGAAACACTCAGCTTCATCTGGAAAGGAGAGAGACGGACATTCAAGAGCAGAGACCCTGCCTGTCTCTAAACTCCATATTTCTCTGCCCAAAGTCTCCCCTGGAAGATTCGGCCAAAGAGCAGAGCTGAAACTTTTATCATAATTCTCCCTCTCAGGAGGGATCCTTGGATAATTCAACCAGTTCTTGGACTCAAAGGTTGTTGGGAAATTCTCTGGAGGGAAATGAAAGGGAAATAATCCTAATGTGACTAATAATAACAGGGGAAGGGATTAGATTAAATCCATCATCTAGAATTGAGAGGTTTGGGAGCTCCATGATTGAAACTGGCCCCATAGGGAATACACGGCACCTGTGGCTGAAGCTAACTAGAAATGTGACATTTGTTGGCATCTTGGTTATAGAGAAGACCCCAGGATACAGTTAATGCCCCAGCATGCCACAGATCTGAAGTAGCTGCCTGTTGAGTCCATGCCAACATTTGCTGTATTTTTAAAGTCAATGCTCAACAAAAGGGCTGATGCAACATTGTAGCCAGACTGCAAGAATAAAATCAACTTGAATGGAAAAGTAGTTCTCAGAACTTTGCCCAGTGGAAAAAAATCACACCCACAAATAAACACACAGAGAAGGAGAAGTCAGAAGAAACCAAGTGAAAAGAGATGGAGAAATCAAGGCTGCCCCTCACACCAAGGGAGGAATGAAGGGGGGGGGGGAGAAAGGAGATCTCAGGAGCCTCGTGTTGCAGATGGAAAGTCCCCTCCAAGTTCAGTCTTCTGAGTCCTGGGAAGTGGGGAGCCCAAGTACCATGTTCCACTGCCACCTGTTTCCATGCATAAGGCACTCAGGAATGCAAAGCCCAGACCCATAGAAAAGGCCCAAGATAGCTAGGAAGGAGGAGGGGATCTGGGGCACCTCCCCCACCCGATTCATTGGGAAAGACTATCCTGGTTTATGAGTCCCATGGCTGATTGTTTTTTTTGGGGGGGGGGGAATGCAGCCTCCAGGATTTCTCCAGCTTCGCTTTGGCTTCGTGACTTTCCAGGAGAGGCTCCTGTGGAGGAGAAGCCATGCAGGGCTGGGTCTTCCAAGGGGGGAGAGAAAGATAAAAACCAGAGATATAAAACAAAAGCTTAAAAAGGAGGAAGCTTAATCAGGGATTAGCCAAACAACCCAGGATTCATCTGCAAAATTGTCTCCTGCTTATTCAGAAATGTGTGGATTAGCCAAGTCTTGGTGCAGAGTTTAACTCCTGACACAAGGGGAGAATATAGACCAGCATTTTTCAGAGTGGGAACTTGAAGATGAACTGACTTTGATTCCCAGAATTCCCTGGACAGCTTGATGGCCAATGAATCCTGGGAGATGCATTGTTGGGTGGGGAATTCTGATGGTTGAAGTCCATTCGTCTTAAAGTTTGAAAAACACAGATGCAGACCAACAACTCTCCAAACGTGACCTCCATTTTGGAAAACAACAAACACACCTGTTTGTTTGTTTGTTTGTTTTATTGTATTTATATGCCGCCCTTCTCCCAAAGGACTCAGGGCAGCATACAGCATTAAAAAACACATATTACAAAAGTTAAAAGGAAATTGGAAACAATCCAAAAAACAAACCCAATTAATATAACACTAACATTTTAAAAATTAGATAAAATTAACAGGCCAGGCTGGCTTGGTGGAAAAGCCAACTTTTTAGGGTACGTCAGAAGGACCAGACGTCAGGGATTATGCGAAGCTCCGGGGGCAGCTCATTCCAGAGGGAAGGCGCTCCCACAGAGAAGGCTCTCCCCCTGGGGGTCACCAGCCAACACTGTCTGGCCGACAGCACCCTGAGGAGGCCAACTCTGTGGGATCGTACTGGACGGTGGGAGGCTATTGGTGGCAGTAGGTGGTCTCGCAGGTACCCTGGGTCTAAGCCATGGAGCGCTTTAAAGGTCATAATTAATACCTTGAATCGCACCCGGAAGACAACCAGTAACCATTGCAGGCTGCCTAAAAGGGGTGTAACATGGGAGCACCTAGGTACCCCCATGATAACCCGCGCAGCCGCATTCTGGACCAGCTGAAGCCTCTAGGTGCTCTTCAAGGGCAGCCCCATGTAGAGAGTGTTGCAGTAGTCCAGGCGAGAAAGAACGAGGGCATGAGTGACTGTGCACAGAGCATCCCAATCCAGGAAGGGGCGCAACTGATGTACCAGGCGAACCTGGTAAAAGGCCCCCCTGGTCACGGCTGTCAGATGTTCTTCTAAACTAAGCCGCTTATCGAGGAGGACTCCCAGATTGCAAGCCTCCTCTGAGGGGGCTAAAATTTCTCCCCCTATCATCAAAGGTGGAACAAGATGCACAAATCGGGATGACGGAAACCACAGCCACTCAGTCTTGGAGGGATTGAGCTTGAGTCTGTTCCTCCCCATCCAGATCCGCACAGCCTCCAGGCATCGGGACATCACGTCGAGGGCATCGTTTGGGTGGTTTGGGGTAGAGATGAAAAGTTGGGTATCATTAGCATATTGATGATACCGTACCCCAAAACCATGGATGATCTCGCCCAACGGTTTCATATATATGTTGAACAGGAGGGGTGAGAGAACCGACCCCTGGGGCACCCCACAAGTGACGCGCCTGGGGGTCGATCTCTGCCCTCCAGTCAACACAAACTGCGACCGATCCGACAGGTAGGAGGAGAACCACTGTAAAATGGTGCCCCCCACTCCCAACCCCCCGAGTCGTCGCAGTAGGATACCATGGTCGATGGTATTGAAAGCCGCCGAGAGGTCTAATAGGACCAGGACAGAGGAGCAGCCCCTGTCCCGGGCCCACCAGAGATCATCGACCAACACGACCAATGCCGTCTCCGTGCTGTACCCAGGCCTGAAACCCAACTGAAACGGATCCAGGTAGACAGCTTCATCCAGGTACTGGGGAAGCTGACGTGCTACCACATCTCGACAGCCTTCGCTACAAAGCAAAGGTTGGAGACCGGACGGTAGTTGGCTAAAGAAGCTGGGTCCAGGGAAGGCTTCTTAAGGAGGGGCCTCACCACCGCCTCCTTCAAGGCGGTGGGAAAGAACCCCTCTCTCAATGAAGCGTTGGTAATCGCCTGGAGCCAGCCTCGTGTCACCTCCCCGGAAGCCGAAACTAACCACGAGGGACACGGATCCAGCACACAAGTGGCAGCACTGAGCCTCCCCATAATCCTGTCCATGTCCTTGGGAGTCACAGGGTCAAACTCATCCCAGAGTGTCTCCTCAAGATTCATCCCCATCGGCTCGCCCGAATCTACCCAGTCAGAGTCCAAGCCTGTCCGGATCTGAGCGATTTTATCCTGCAGACACTGAACAAATTCTTCAGCCCTACCCTGCAAGGGGTCTTCCCCAGTTCCTTGGTTAAGTAAGGAGCGGGTCACCCTGAACAGGGCGGCTGGGCGGTTATCTGCGGACGTGATAAGAGCGGAAAAATGTTGCCGTTTTGCCGCTTCTATCGCCACTAAGTAGGATTTAATATGAATTCTTACTAGTGTTCGATCAGATTTGGACCGGCTGGCCCTCCAGCCACTCTCTAGGCGTCTTTTCCGGCATTTCATCTCCCGGAGCTCCTCAGTAAACCAGCGAGCCACCCGGGATCGACACCGGGTCAGAGGCCGCAAAGGCACAACACGATCCAAAGCCCCAGCGGCAGCCCTATCCCAGACTTCCACTAGGGCTTCGGTCGAGTTGTGAGCAAGGGATTCAGGAAAAGTCCCAAGCTCCATCAGGAACCTTTCGGGGTCCATCAGGTGCCTGGGGCGGAACCATCTAGTCGGTTCCGCCTCTCTGCGGCGAGGGGTAGCAGTATGGAAGTCAAGCCTGATGAGGAAATGATCAGACCATGACAAGGGTTGAATAGAAATATCCCCTAAATCTAGATGATTCATCCACTGCCCAGAGACAAAAATCAGGTTGAGCGTGTGTCCCCCATTATGGGTGGGGTCTTGAATTAACTGAGTTAGGTCCATAACTGCCATGGAAGCCATGAACTCCCGAGCTGACTCAGATGTCTCGCCAATGGAAGGCAGATTGAAATCCCCCAGGACCATAAGCCTGGGGAAATCAACCTGAAGAGACCATCAGTCATTGGGCAGGTTGCATAAGGCAGGAACAGTGGATTTTTATGGCGGTCAGATGTGAAACATGCCACAATTAATTGGACTCACATATAACCTCAAGACCCTGATCGTGGTTTGAAAGCTATCCTGGTTGGTTCTTAGAAGTCTCTCAGCCAGGGATGGTGAACCTTTTCTGCACCAAGTGCCAAAAAGGTGTGGAAATGTTGTGCGCCAGCGGATTGCATATGGGCGTGCTTGTCGTGGCTGTGCTCCAGAAAAACTGAACTTCCAGATTCTGGGGCACATGCGTGCGCAAAGATCGGCTGGCTGGCTCACATGCACACACCGGTTTTTGGCACTGCCACACGGGAAGGGACTGCGCTCTGGAAAAGTTGAACCTCTGGGTCCTGGTGCACATAAACAATTTCAATTCAATTCAATTCATTTGATTTCTAGACCGCCCCCTCTCCCCAAAGGGACTCGGGGCGGTGTACAGGCACCAAATTAAAAATCCATACACATAAGAATAAATACCATTAAAATCAAATTAAACCTTAACCCCTGTACAAATTTATGAAAATTAAAACTCGGCCTAAAACCAACCCGTAAAATTTAAAAATACAGACTGAGGTGGGAGAGCTGGGATTAGGCCAGGCCGGCTAAATTGAACAGGTGGGTTTTAAGCTTCTTACGGAAGGAGCGGAGGTTCGTGGTTATTCTAATATCAGGGGGAAGGTCATTCCAGAGGGTCGGGCCCATCACCGAGAAGGCCCTTCCCCTGGGCGTCGCCCGCTGGCACAGCCTAGTGGACGGCACCCTGAGGAGTCCCTCTCTGTGTGAGCGGATCGGCCGAAGGGATGTATGGGGCAGGATACAATCCCGTAAATACCTAGGTCCTATGCCATGGAGTGCTTTAAAGATGATAATCAGCACCTTGAAACGCACCCGAAAAGCTACAAGTAGCCAGTGCAGCCCGCGCAGGAGAGGTGTTACGTGGGAGTACCTAGCGACTCCTGAAACTGCCCGCGCGGCCGCTTTCTGAACCAACTGCAGCCTTCGGGTGCATCTCAAGGGGAGCCCCATGTAGAGAGCGTTACAGTAGTCCAGCCGGGACGTCACAAGCGCATGGGTTCCGGTCCAATAGGGGACGCAATTGGCGCACCAGGCAAACCTGGTGAAACGCCCCCCCTTGTCACGGCTGTCACATGGTCGTCCATTGACAGCCGGGCATCTAGGAGGACGCCCAAATTGCGTACCCGATCCACGGGGGCTAGATGTTCGCCCCCAATGGCCAGTGATGGAGTCAACTGGTTGAACCGGGGTGCCGGTAGCCACAGCCACTCCGTCTTGGACGGGTTGAGCCTGAGTCTGTTACTTCCCATCCAGATCCGTACGGCTTCCAGACACCGGGACATCACTTTGACGGCATCGTTGGGGTGGTTTGGGGTAGAAATGTACAGCTGGGTATCATCCGCGTACAGATGGTAATCTACCCCGAACCCACGAATGATCTCGCCCAGCGGCTTCATGTATGTGTTGAACAGGAGAGGCGAGAGGACCGACCCTTGCGGCACCCCACAAGTGAGCGGCCTCGAGGTCGACCTCTGCACCCCTGCCAACACAAATTGCACTCGGCCAGAGAGGTAGGAGGAGAACCACCGCAGAACGGTGCCCCTCACCCCCAGCCCCTCCAGTCGATGCAATAGGATACCATGGTCGATGGTATCAAAAGCTGCCGAGAGGTCTAATAGGACCAGGATTGAGGAGCAACCCCTATCTCTGGCCCTCCAGAGATCATCTACCAATGCGACCAATGCCGTCTCCGTGCTGTGGCCGGGCCGGAAACCGGACTGGCACGGGTCCAGATAATCAATTTCCTCCAAGTGGCGTGGGAACTGTTGTGCCACCACACTCTCTACAACCTTCGCCAGGAAGCAAAGGTTGGAGACGGGACGGTAGTTGGCTAACATAGCTGGGTCCAGGGAAGGCTTCTTGAGTAGGGGCCTCACCACCGCCTCTTTCAGGACGGCCGGCAAGAACCCCTCTCTCAAAGAAGCGTTGACTAACTCCTGGAGCCAGCCTCGTGTGACCTCCCAGGATGCCAGTATAAGCCAGGAGGGACATGGGTCCAGTAAACATGTGGTGGCTCGTAGTCGCCCATGCAACCTGTCCATATCGTCGGAAGTAACAGAGTCAAACTCCTCCCAGAGCGGAGCCTCAAGACCCACCTCCGACGTCCCCTCTAGACCGCTAGTGGGGACCGACTCGCTGCGAATCTGAGCGATTTTGTCCTGCAGATACTCCCCAAATTCCTCTGCTCTACCCTGCAAAGGGGCTTCCCGTGGCCTCTGTTGAAGGAGGGAGTGGGTCACCCTAAACAGGGCAGCAGGGCGGTTATCTGCGGACGCAATAAGAGTGGCACAATACTGACGCTTGGCCACTCTTAATGCCACAAGGTAAGTCCGCAAATAGGCTCTCACCTGTGATCGGTCCGATTCAGAGCGTGACGATCTCCATCTGCTCTCTAGGCGTCTCTTGCGGCGCTTCATCACCCTCAGCTCCTCGGTGAACCAAGGGGCCTGGGTGGTTCGCTGCCACAAGAGAGGCCGCAAGGGCGCAACCCGGTCCAAGGCCCCGGCGGCCGCACTGTTCCATGCAGCCACTAGGTCCTCCATCCGGGTGCGGGTCAGGGCTACAGGAAATGGCCCAAGCTCCGTCTGGAACCTATAAGGTTCCATCAGGCGTCTGGGACGGAACCATCTTGGACATTCCGGTTCCACCTCCCCGCGATGGGGAGTAGCGGCTGGGAAGTCGAGACGGAGAAGTGAGTGATCTGACCATGACAGGGGTGTAATGACTAAATCCCCTACTCCCAGATCACTCCTCCACCGGCCAGAGACAAAGATAAGATCCAGTGTGTGACCTCCCTCGTGTGTGGGGCCCTGAATTACTTGGGTCAGGTCCATGGCTGTCATGGAGGCCATGAACTCCCGAGCTACCTCGGATGTTTCCCCTACCGATGGCAAGTTAAAGTCCCCCATGACCAACAGCCTGGGGGTCTCAACCGCCATCTCGGCGATCACCTCAAGGAGCTTGGGCAGGGCTGCTGATGCATAGCGAGGAGCCAAGTATACAATCAGCAAGCCCAACTGTCTCCCTGGGCCCCACTTCACACACAGGGACTCACAACCGGTTATCTGTGGCACAGTGGAAGCTCTCTCGGCTCAAGGCCTTCCCTCACGATGACTGGTACCCCACCACCCCTGCCAAGGGCCTGTGGTTGATGAAATGCGCGGTAACCTGGCGGGCACATTTCCACGAGAGGGAGACCTCCCTCGTGGCCCAGCCAGGTCTCCGTAATTCCTGCCAGGTCCGGCTCCCCCTCCGAGACCAGGTCGTTAATGAGGGGGGCTTTATTGGCAACGGACCTGGCGTTGCATAGCATCAGTCTCAGGCCCTGGCTCTGTAAGTCCTGACCACCTAGATTGCGGGGGTTGGGACATATGACCGGCCGTACCCAACGACCACGGTCTCCCAGCCAGTTATAAGATCTCTGTCTACCCTCGCACCTACCCCTCCCCACGACCGTTGGGATAGAAAGACCCTCTTCTGGAGTATCGCTACTCCCTCCCTTAATAGCTCCGCTCACTTCCTTGCTAACTCCACCCGTCAGCCTGGCACTGGTCCCTCCCTCAGCCTGACTAACCCCACCCCCCACCCTGGAACCCCCTAAAATACGAATCAAAAATTTAATTAAAAACCCCTGAGACTACCCCTCGCCCACCTCTCTGGATTAATATATCCCTCATCGAGGTGGGCCCTCGAAAGGGTGGAGGGCCATACTTGCGAGAGGGGGGACTTCCGCAGTAGGATCAGGTCTGCCCTTGAGTATATGATGGATCACATTACCAGCAGGGCATCAATTGATTACAGGGATGTTACAGGTGTTGGAATACATATTAAAAATTAATTAATTAGTTAATTAAAAATTCACTAATTCCAGTAAGGCGATGTCCGGTACGAAAAGGCCAAAATCCTGGGTAAGGTGGTAAGATGGTCAGTGGATGGTCACATAAAGTGCACATAGTCACAGAGAGTGCACTATCGCGGCGTGGCCTTAGCAAATCCAGCCCAGACCCACTATTCCAGGGCCATAGGCAACGGGCCTTGGCCAAAGATGGTACATGGACAGGCCCGTTGCAAGATCTCCCGGCCCCCTTATGGGTCCTGGCTTAGAACGATTACAACAGGGCAGTAAGTAAGTCAGTCAGTGGGGAGCGGCCTCAACCTAGGGCTTCTAGGCCCTGGCCTAGCTGTTATGCAAACCTCCCGGTTCCCGGGCTACCATGGCCCTCCGCGTTCAGCAGTCCCAGCTTGCCTTCTGTCCAGCCTGGTGTCCCGGCCTCTGGCAACCAGGCCTCTCACGTCCTTCGGCCTTCCAAGCCCGGCACGCCTCTGCAGACCTTCTGGCCAGCCTCCTGCCCAGCCTCCTGCCTGGACTCCACCACTCCACCACTCCGCTCCACTCCGACGTCTGGAAAACGTCTCCATTCTGTCTCCACTCTGTCTCCATTCCGCTCCGGCATCTAAAAACCTCCTGCCAGGCCTCCGACGCTCCGCCCTCTCCCCCAGCAGTCTCGGCTTACTCCCCCCGGCGGGCTCTTCAAGCTCTTGAAACCCGACATTGGCCAAACGCCTGGCGTCTCCAGCTGACTCCAGCTGACCGGCGCCTTCCGGTCAGCGAAGCCCCCCGTTCTCGATCGTCAGACCACCCTGGGGACCGACCCAGGTCTTGATGGCAAGCCAGGGTGGTCGCTTACTGGGCCCGAACCTCGGGAATGGTAAAGAGGGTCGGGCAGCATCCCTATTTTCAAAAGAGCCCCGCGGTCCATGCGGAGCTCAGAGGCAGACCGCCATTGTCCTGCTGACGTAATCCGTGAATTCAGGTGACAATCAGCTGGCTGGCCTGAATGCACACGCTGGTTTTCAGCACTGCCAGGTGCGTGAAGTCCAGCTGATTGTTACACGTGTATGCGCGCCAGAGACCTGGAAAACGAACAAGCAAGGCTGCACGTGTTGGGCGACATAGTTACACCATAGGCTCACTATCATGGCCCTGCACGAATCCTAAACTGGACATTATTTTAAAACTCCTTGTGCCTGATAGTCAAATCTGCCTTGGTTCACCTTCCCAATCCAGTTGGAAGATCACTTAGAAGCCGTTTATGAGGGTGCCCTGATAAAGTGGGATCTTCCTATGAAAAGGGAGAACACAGAGACCCCTCTTACATTCCTTTTCATAGTTGGCACAGCAAAGAAAAATGAAAGGGGAAAGTTGATTGGACAGGATAAAAGCAACCTTTGCATAGGAAGTCAGTTACATGTACTCAAACGTGTTACATATTTGCATCCCATAATATCACTTGTTCATTAAATTGAGGGGCATAAATTGTAAGGAACACAGTTGCTTAGAGTTCAAGAAAGAGGTAAAACAGACCCCGATTTATGCCCCTTCTGTGTGTGTCTCTCCCTGTGGGATCTAACTGGGGTCTCATCCCAGGTGAGGAAGGGGCTCAGTCTGAAGGCATCAAAGTCCCAGGAGTTCCCACCTGCCTCCATTCATCCCCTTCTGTCACAGTCACACTCTGGTCCTTTGTGTGCGATTGTGGGCCTTTGTGTTGAATATCATTTCCCCCATTTGGGGAGGAGGCTTCCAAATAAGCCTACAGATGGTCCTCAACTTATGACCACAATGGAGCCCAGAATTTCTGTTGCTAAATAACATAGTCATTAAGTGAATTTTGCCCTATTGTATGACCTTTTTTGCCACAGTTGTTAAGTGAATCTGGCATCCCCACTACAACCGTCATAAACATGAGACAGTTGCCAAGCGACTGACTTTTGATCATGTGACCATGGGGATACTGCAGTAATTGTAAGCATGAAAAACGGTCATAAGTCCCTTTTTTCAGTGCTGTTGTTAACTTTGAACTAAAAGTACCGTTGTAAGTGGAGGCCCTCCTGATCTTTGTCCAGGGCTGTTTAAGCGGAGACACAACTGTCCTCGCAGCTGCCTTCTGCCTCAGCCGGAGTCCCCGGATGCTCTCCAAGGGCAGCCCCATGGAGACAGCACTGCGGTAATCCATCCTGGGGGCGAGCAGGGCCTGAGTGGCCGTGAAGGAAGCCAGGTGGCCCAGGAAAGGGAGAGACTGGGGGGCAAAACCCCAAACTCTTCCATGGCCCCTTCTGACCACGGCTGCCCCCCCTGATCCTCAGGCAGGAGTTGTGGATCCAGAAGGACCCCCAGATCAGGCCCTGGGGGCGTCTGGGCTGCTGCTCTCCCCATCTATCCATCCATCCTCAGAGGAGATAAAGTCCCAGAACCAGAAGGAGAAAAGAACTCACCCCCCCCCCCCAATTCACTCCTGCCAGGTTCAGCTGAAGGTTTTGTCCCACATCCAAAGCCCTGCAACCTTCAGGCGCCTGGAGAAGGAGCCTGGTCTCCCTTCCTGGGACCTCTTTGTCTCCCCAAAGAGAGAGAAGCCAAGTTGTGGGGGCTCCGAGAAGCCAAGTCTCCCCTTGTGGAGGGGCAGAAAGAAGGGAGGAGGGGGCTTTCCAGGAGCAGGAGGGGCTCCTGGAGGGAAGGAGCATTTCACTCCCCTCTGCAGGAGATGGAAAAAAGGAGGATGGTTTCTTAGACTTTCCCCTCTTCAGTCCGGCCTTTCCTGCCCCTCCCTCCTCTTCTGAGTCCAAGGGAAGTGGGGCCCACTTAGGAGTAGAAAGAAACCGGTTCCTCTGGTGACCTCCAGGAAAGGCCCAGCAAGGAGGCCTTCAATTCTCTGGGATGGAGTCAGAAGGAAAACAGCCTCCAATGTCACCCAATTATAAGCAGAGGGGGGAAAATATTGGGGAGGGTCAAAGAAGACACACGAATTAAGATCTCTCCTTCTTGTCTTTGAATGGGAGTTTCTCTATTTGTGTCTAGGAGTGGATGAGGATTAATCAGAGCCAAATCTTGGAAGAAACTGGACGTAACCTGAGAGGAGATCGCCCTCCATCTCAATGGGGACCTCAAAGGTGTTGAAGGAAAAGCAGCCGGAGAGCCAAGAGGAGAAGCCATTTCAACCCTCGATGGGTGGAAAGAGTCCCAGGAAGAGGAGATCCCTCCCTTCCCCTCAAAGGATCCCCTCAGGGGGAAACCAGATCCATGCAGGGAGGGTGGAGAGGCCTTCAGAAGGAGCCCTTCTCTTCTCTCCCAGGAAAGAGGCCGCAGGAGGGAGGAACCGTCGGAATGTGAGGACTGGGGAGGAGAGGCTTCCCAGAGGGAGAAGCTATAAAGAGGAGATGCAGGGAGGGTGGAAAGAGCTTCAGAGATGGGATCTCTGGATTACCATATAACGGGCAGTTGAGTGCAGTTTTCCATTCCTCCCTTTCTGACCATCAAGATCTTGGCTGATCATCGCAGGCCTCCGCCTCTCCTAGCCACTCGGGAGGGTCTCCTTCACTTTGAGCTCTTGTATATCTCCCTAGGTTCCAGCTCCTCCTGGCCACTCTCATGAAGGAGACATCTCATGCACTGTCCCCACCTGTCATGGATCCTCCCAGGCCCCTCTGTAGACATGACTTCAGAGGAGGGGGGGGCGTTTCAGTCAGCAGAGAAAAAGCACGGAGTCGAGTGTTGGTCAGGATCGAGGCTCGGAGAGGGCTGGCCTGATGGAGCAGCCTCAGCTGGGTCACCGGATGAGGGAAGGCGGAGGCAGAACAAGGGAAGCCACAGCTGAAGCAAGTTAGACAGGAGGCCCCAGGTGAGGATCGGGAGCAACTGCTGCCCATTAGCAATGAGGAGGATGTGGAGTCCACACCTCCTCCTGATCCAAGGACACGTAGAGCAGACGGGAGGCAGCTGGGCTACTTGTGAGGATGCCACCTTCCCTCTCGTAAAGGGCTGCACCGGCATTGCCTGCTTCATCCCACTCTGAAGACTTGAGCATTGCTAGAGCAAAGTGCCCAGTTCTAGACCCCTGCCATCTATCCTGACCTCTTAGACTCATGGACGGTTTTCCTGGACTTCGTGGGTGCCCATTGGACTCACTTACCCAGGGAATCTTGCCGTGCTGAGCCTGGAATCCAGACCTGTGCAAGATGGGTGCTTTCTTTTTATATATATATTATTTTTATTATGTTTCAATTACAAAAATAAACATTCCATTTTTCCTTATGCTGTGTGTCGTCAGGGTACAAAGATCTCTGTGCAACATTGTTCCTCATTTGCCACATCTTTCATATTCATATTAACATTAACATCCCTAAGCTTAGTATTATAATATTTTGAACATTTAATCATTATCATTATAATGATTACATTATAATAATATAATTTATTAAATTATAATTAATCATTATAAAACTCCCAATATCTTCTAGTGATGATACCATATTAACATTAAACATCATTATTCTCATCATACACTTACTAACAGTTTTCATCTTCTTTATGTCTCTAAATATATTTTCTACTTGTTTTTTAGCCTTCTCCATTTCCAAACTCCTTTTTTATTCTCCAACAATTGGTAAAATACTTCCCAAATCATGTAATCTCCCGTTTGCTCTTTCTCTTTCGTTGCTAATGATAATCTGTTCATTTCTGCACATTCAGATAGTTTCCTTATCACCTTCTCATCAGCAGGAATCTCTTGGCGTGTGTGTGTGTGGGGTGTGTGTGTGTGTGTAAGAGGGCAGCATAGTTTGCTCCAGCCTCTACATTCCCCTCCCCCCAGCCCTGCTTGCCCTGTGGGAGCATGGAACAACTTCTAGTGGTCAACGTGCAGTTAGCCCAGCCAATGGCCCAGCTCTCCTCCCAGTTGGCCCAAATGCAGGCAGCTGCTTCAGCAGACCCTCAAAGGAAATGCCCAGCATCGCTGCCTGATACCTTTGACGGAACGTTGGAACAGTTCCCGGTGTTTCTGGGACAATGCCAGCTCTTCACGTGTTTGAGGCTGGTTGATTTCCAGACAGACTGTGAAAAAGGGGGATTCATCATCCGTCTTTTGACCGGTCCAGCAGCTCATTGGGCCACTCCACCGCTCATGCAGGCCATCCCACCCCTGGATGGTTAGCTTCTGCACCCAGGTGCGGGCGATGTTTGGAGACCCAGTGAAAGCCCAAATTGCCTGCACCTGCCTACTATCTAAGGGGAAAGAATATCTCCTTTCAAATGAAAGAAACATTAACAATTCTTCCAATATCATAATGGTGTTATATCTCATGTTTTTACATTCATCTACCTTCAAATAAAAGCCAAAGGGGCGACTTGGAGCCAATCACCAGGGGACTCGAGTTCTAATCCTCCCTTAGGCATGAAAACTTCCTGGGGCACTTTGGGCCAATCACCAGGAGACTCCTGAGTTCCAGTCCCACCTTAGTTCTTATTGAATGGGGCTGTGGAAGTTGGAAATATTTTCTCAGATTAATTTGGGATACCAGAATTGGGGATTCCTAGAGTGTGAGATGTCCAAGTGTCCAATATTGTGGTGTGTGATGGAAGAAAGTGAAATTGTGCAAAAATGTCTCTTCCATGTTGAGCAAAGCCATAAGTCTCTGCCTTCTTCTGCTTGTGGGAGAACCAGAGGCCTCTGTGTGGTCCCTGTGAATCTTAGACTGACCTTCCTCTGGTCCATCAGATCTTTTCTTACCTCCTTAAAACGAAATTGCAAAGGGATCCTATTCCCAATTAGGAGCCATTCATAGACCTAAACATTGATTACCAACTGATCAGCAATCTGTGTGATGGGGAGCAGAAGAGCTTCCATGGGTGCCTCGTCCTAGAAACCTCAAAGTCCCCCACCCCGTAATTAAGCCCCTTCTTGGACCTGGATGGATGCAGCATTGAAGGTTTGTGACCTGGTCAATGATGCGGCTGCCTTTAGACAGGATCCCTCCAACCTCCTCCTGGGGAGAGTCTCAAGGCCCCCTTTCTCTGGGCATCTTCTCCAGCCCTTCACAAACAAGACAAGCTTGGAAGAGGACCAGAGAAAATGCTTTAGGTAGAAATTGTAGAGTGGGAAATTAAAGGGTGTGAAAACCGCTATTTTAATTCTCTGGTTGATCAAAGAAAAAAAATACAGTGGGAATTTTACACATTTTTTTATTTACTTTGTTTTTATTAGTTTGGTGTGAAGTTCATACCAAAATAAAAACAATCCCAAACTGAAATCCCAGACAGCTGTTCTGCTGAACACTTTCTGCAAAGGAGGTTTTATCAGGAAATCAAGAAAGAATTATATATTTGATTTCCCTCCACAGCTGACAGGCAGTCAAACATGGCATTTCACATCATTCTGGAATTCTCAGGGAGAGGATCAGCCAACCATACTGGTTCTTGGTTCCCACAGCTTCCTCCTGAACTCTTTTCCTTCTCTGTCTCTCTGTGTCTCTCTCTCTCTCACAAACACACATACATACTTTTAGCTGTAGGAACAAGTGCCTGAATTATTTTTAAAGGTGTCAAATTCAGTAGCTGTTGCTGAACAGCAAATTCCTCTGAATGACTTTCAGCAAGGTTTATTGTTGAAAGGGAAGGGAGCTAGAACAATTCAATAATTTCCTATTTTGAAACATATATTTTCTTTGACTCCTGCATACTATCTAAATGAAAAGAATATCTCCTTTCAAATAAAATAAAATTTAACAATTCTTCCAATATAATAATGGTATTATATCTCATGCTTTTACATTTGTTCTGGCTGTGAGATGATCCTTTGTGTTCAGGTCTGGCCTCAGAAGGATAATGTAGCACTTGGGGATGAAAATGCAGCCCAGCAGACCAGCACTGGAGGCCAGGATGGAGAAGACCTGAACAGCCACCATGCATTTCCCTTTGGTGCTCAGGTAGGTGGGCACAAAAGTCACCCAGACACTGTAGAAGACCAGCATGCTGAAGGTGATCAGCTTGGCTTCGTTGAAGGCCCCAGGCAGATTCCTGGCCAGGAAAGCCACTGTGAAGCAGATGGCAGCCAGGAAGCCCATGTAGCTGAGGGTGACGTAGAACATGACAACAGCCCCTTCGTTGCATTGCAGGATGATCTCTCCAGGCTGGGAGTGGAGGTCAGAGTCAGGGAAGGGGGGAGAAACTCCCAGCCAGATGGAGCAGATGATAATTTGGACTGCAGAAGAAGAAAGGATGATGGAGTTGGCCAAGCTCTTCCCCAACCATCTCTTCACTCGGTTTCCTGGTTTTGTGGCCAGGAAAGCCAGCACCACCGTGATGGTTTTGGCCAAGAGAGAAGAAATGGCAACTGAGAAGATGATGCTGAAAACCGTTTGTCGTAGAAGGCAGGTGGCTTTCCTTGGTTGACCAATGAAGAGAGAAGGAGACAAGAAGCAAAGCAGGAGGGAGACCAGGAGGATGTAGGAGAGATCCCGGTTGTTGGCTTTGACAATGGGAGTTTCTCGGTATTTAGTGAAAATGATTAAAACAAGGCCTGTTGTTAGGAACAAGACCAGGGCAAAAGAGACCAGGGTGATGCCCAGATGTTCTTCATAAGACAGGAAAGTTATAACTTTGGGGATACATTGGATTCTGTCCTCAGTTGGATATTTGTCATCCGGACACTTGGTGCATTTTCCTGCATCTGAGAAAAAAAACCATATTCCCTTACTATTCTCTTCTTTTACCTTTCAGGAAATACCTTATTTGGACTACAAGTGATACCAGGAGATATTGTCTAGGACACATTTATTAGTACCTCTAGTGAGAGACGGTAAGAAGTATAAGACTTTTTTTTTAAATCAATTTTTGTTTAATCGTCTATGAAAGTGAGAGAAGAATTGGGACCCAAATACTTTCCTGTGTGATGTTCAGAACCAAACTTTATTATTTGATGTATGTAATGAATCAGTTCCACTTCCTTTCCTCCAGTCTCACCCACCTTCCTGAGTGGAGAAGGTCCCCTCCGGACAAGGAACGCAGTCATAACAGCAAACTGGCTCTCCATCTCGAGTCCTCTTGACAAATCCAGGATGACAACTTTCCACACATTTGGACTGAGGCAGGGACTGAGCAGAAGAACAAGGAATGTCAAAGAAAAGATGTTAGGACTCTCCGTCCATGGAAAATGGAGGGAGAAATGGATGGAGACAAGTAGACTCTGGTCTTCACTGAGGTAAATATGAAATCTCTGACAACTTCTAAACAGATGCAGGAGGTATAACAACTGGCAGATTCTTCATTTAGTTCCTTCCTTTTCCTTTTGGAATTTAACATTGCAATAAGGTACTTTTCTACTTAATAGTCTAGAGGGATGGAATTGAAAAAAAGATTTAAGTATGATGATATATTCATATTAAAACTAATAAAATTTATTATAAAAATTTAGGAAACCTTTATTCCATTAGATTTTTAAAGATAGAATAAAACTGTGATGAAGAAAGAAACCTCTGACCAGTAAGATCTTGAAATATTTCCATAAAACATGGCAAAGCCCCATAGGTCCCATCTGTTGAAGAACTTCCATTAGATGACACCAACTGGCATGGAAGGCCAACCACCCTGGAGACTATAGGCTTTGCCCACTTGAAATGGGACCTCAGGCGTTAGAAAACAGAGAAAAGACACCAAAATTTATCCCACCTTATTGAGCAACTTTAGCCGTGAAAGAGCATCTTGATTGATAGAAAGTCTCTGTCTTCTAAAATACGCTAGAATTTCTTTCCTGGGACCCTCCTTGGGGAGAACCAAGAAGCTTTCAATGGTCAGATCTGCTGCTATCTCTCCATTTTGATCCAAGTACAGTTTCATCTCAGAAATATTCCAAAATTCATTCTTCTCCAGAAAGGGATGAAACTAGAATGGGAATATCCAGGAATTTGAAAAACAGAAAACTTTGTTTGTTATCCCACATTGAATCTTTCTTCTACAATTGTCTCATCTCCAAATATGGTAAAATAGGATACAAATACTGCCAATATCTTCATAAGTGAATGAAAAAGTTTGAGAAAAATTTATCAAACTATAGAGAAAATATAATAGACACAGTTGGTCAATTATAGGGAACATTTCAGAGCAGATAACAAATAAAATGAACAGAGTAAAAAAAAAAGATTATTCATAAACTCTTTGAAAACAACAGATTGATTCCCAGAAATCATGGGTCAAGAAGAAATCATGGGTCAAGAAGAAATCTGTCAGGCTAATCTTCTCCCTTGTAATCCTGATGGAAAACACCTCCAGATCAGAGGTGGGTTCCTACCTGTTTGGACCAGTTTGGCTGAAACGGTAGTAACCTGGTGGCCTGGGTTGCTGGAACCAGCAGCAACCCAGGCTGGCCACGCCCCTGAACCGGTTCTCTCGGCCATATTGTTTTTGGCTTCTGTGCATGCGCAGAGCAACTGGCAGTAGCGGTAGCCAGAACCCACCCCTGGCTCGATCCCACTTAGGAACCTCAGTTTACTCGTGAGCCCCATTGGCCTTTCTCCCTGCCTCTCCCAGCCAATGTTGCTTATGAGTAAACTGCAGCTAGGATCTCCCACGTGTTGCACACCCAAAAATGACATGGAGGCATGGGAGAAAGCTGGGAGGGGGGGTGCAACACACGGGGTGGGACCTGGCCAGCCCTGCTGTTGCAGTAGCTGCCTGGGTGAGCTACTCCCCACATCCCCAGACCAGGACCTCAGCTCGTGCCAGACTGAGGCCGCAGCCGCCACCTGCTCCTTTGTCCACCCAGCCGGCGGGAGCCACAGCAGTGCCGGTCATGGCTGAGAGCTTTCTTTGCCAGCTGGCAGCCGAAACGTTCTCCCTCTTAAAAGCCTCCAGCGATGGAGCTTTCGGATCCAAGCGCACTTTAACCAACCAACTAACCAACCAACCAACCAACCAACCAACCAACCAACCAACCAGGGCTTAGTTTGGAAACAGAAGAAGAAAGAACTGGTGAGTGTCTGTGCCCAGCCGTGGGGGATGTTGGGGTGAGAGGCTGGGGGGGGAGCTGGAGGGTAGGGGCTCTCTGAGCAAGTGCTGGACAAGAAGGCGGTGGATAACCTCACTTTATAGTCGCCGGTGAGTGGCTGCATCCAGCAGGGGGAATCAGAGGGGGCAGCTGAGCAAGCGCTGGGCAAGCAGGCAGGAGGGAGACCTCGGAGGCTCATTGTCAACCCAGCTTTGCGCCCAGTTGGCTCCAGTTGCATAACCATCGGTTGGCTTAACAGTCGGACATGGGGAGTTGGGGGAAGCCACTTGGCAGGAGCGGTTTGGCTCAGTTGTTCACCGGGCGGCAAAGCGGACCGACTCAAAAAGGATGAAGGGGATCTTCGGTGGAGCCGGTTGAGGGAGCAACCCCTGGCTTATTGAGTCTTATTGAGTTGATGGGCCTTGCCTTGGGGTGAGGGGTGGGCCCAAATTGCACCCCACTGCAGGCGTCTGTCAGCCGTTGTGTGCAGGGAAAAACCTTGCACAGTTAAGAAAACCTTCTTGTGAGTGTGAGGTAATTAACAATTTCTCGAACTCTTGGGAAGTTTTTCTTTACTGTGCAAGGTTTTTTCCTGCACACAATGACTGAGAGACGCTCACAATGAGGTGCAATTTGGGGGTGGTGGGTGGGGCGAGGGATGGGCTGGGCCAGGCCACGAGATGCACATCTTACTGGAGACTGGCAGCTCCGGATCTTGTGGCTTTCGGGGGGTTTTCTTTTAAAAAATGCCTCTGCAGAGGAGCTGAAAACCTCCGAGGTTGCTTTGGGAGAGGGAAGAGGGACAGCATCCCCCCCCCCCCGGGTGCCTGCAGCCTTGAGCAACTCTGGGCCCTTCCACACTAAAGGAAATCTTCTGGGAGTGAGAAGTTGTTCATTGCCTTTGCTGTGCAAAGGCCGGGAGTTGCTGCAGGCTTCGAGGCTGCAGGTGCCCAGGGAGTGGGGAATGCTGCCCATCTGCCTGCCCCCCCCAGAAGCAACCTTGTGCATTTTGGGGGGGATCCCCAGAGCACCCTTGGAAAGGACTTTGGTGATCGGCTTGCTGCTAAAAGCAAACAATGAGGGGAGGCGCAGAGCTGGTTGGAAGAGGGAGGGAGGGAGGGAGGGAGGGAGGGAGGGAGGGAGGGAGAGAGAGAGAGAGAGAGAGAGAGAGAGAGAGAGAGAGAGAAATGGCGGTTTCACCCAAATGAGTTTTTGTTTCAGGTGGATCTCCTAGCTTTGAAAGGAGGAAAAGAAGGGATACAAAGAGAAAGAAAGAAAGAGGGTGAAAGGGAGAGAAAGAAAAAGAAGGGAGAAACAAGAAAGAAAAGAAAAAAGAAATAAAAGGTAAAGAAAAAAGAAAGAAAGAGAGAGAGGGAGGGAGGGAGGGAGGGAGGGAAATGACAGTGAATAAGATATAGATGGGTGAATGGATGTATATATACATACATGGAGGGAGGGAGAGAGAGAGAAAAAAGAAGAGAGGAAGGAAGGCTCCAGAAGACTCTTTGAAACAGCACAGCAATCTAGGATTGAAAGGGATCTCCGAGGTCATCTAGTCCAAACCCCTGCTCCAGCAGGAGACCTGCTATCCTCTGGATTATTTTGGTGCCTCTAACAGAGAGGGAAATTGCCAGAAAAGGAGAAGGAGTTTACTAGGACAAGCTGCCATGCAGAGGAAGGCAGAGATAGTCTTTGACTTATGACAATTGAGCCCAACATTTTGGTTGCTAAGCAAGTGCGTTGTTAAGTGAGCTTTGCCACATTTTACTCAATCCATGACATCTCCTGGCTCTAACAATCATGTGCAGGCTAGGGAAGAACATCGGAAGGCCTGTGTAATGTTGTAATGTGCAGAAGTTAAAGTTAAATGTGTGGCAGAAAGTGGACTCTGGGTGTGTTTAAACGCAGTAAGTGAGGTTGAATGTGTACAGTTTTAGAAGATCTCTCTCTCTCTCTCTCTCTCTCTCTCTCTCTCTCTCTCTGTGTGTGTGTGTGTGTGTGTGTACATACAGTATATATAGTAGATAATGTATCTTTTGGGGGCCTATACACACACTAAACTATGTAATATGTATGTATACATATGGCAAATATACATAGGATTAAATTGTGTATTTTGGATGTTAATTAGTAGTAAATAAATAGACAGGGAAATTGTATCTTGTTGAGGCAATGAGAGGCCAGGCAAGGTACCCCTTGTCATAAGTGATGTCACGTTGGCCATGCCCACCCAGTCACAAGACCACCAAGCCATGCCCACAGAACCAGTAGTAAAAAGATTTGAATCCCACTACTGGATACAACCCTCTTCCAATAACTGACTCCTGTTACACACGAGTGTAAGATCCGCTCACTCTTATTCCAGAGTGACAGACGTGGAAAAAGTGAATTTAGTTACAAGAGAGGAGATTTTAACTGAATGAGAAAAAATATCATAAAAGGATGAACTGTTTTAGAGCTGAGCCAGTAAAGCAGAGAAGTTCAGTCTCCTCTTCATGGATCGTCTGAGAGCAAAGACTGAGCAGCCATCAGTCAGAGAAACTTGAACTGGGATTCCTGCAGAGAGGAGGGGTTGGGCTAGATGATCTCAGGGTCTCCTCCTAATTTATAAAGGTTGTCATGCCACATCTACCGTATTTTTAGGAGTATAAGACGCACCAAGGTTTTGAAGAGGCATTTTTTAAAAAGTAGGTAGGTAGGTAGAGGGAGAGAAAGAGAGAGAAATATAGTAGGTAGGTAGGGAAAGAGAGAAAGTAGTTGTGTAGGGAGGTAGATAAAGGGATAGATAGAGAGAGAAATAGAGTAGAGAGAGAGAGAAATACAGTAGGTAGGTAGGGATAGAGAGAGGGGGGTAGGTAGGTAGAGGGGTAGAGAGAGAGAGAAATAAAAAGAGAGAAATACAGTAGGGAGGGAGGGAGGGAGAAAGTAGTTAGGTAGGGAGGTAGGGAGGTAGATAAAAGGATAGAGAGAGAGAGAAATAGAGATAGAGAGAGAAATACACTAGGTAGGTAGAGATAGAGAGAGGGGGGTAGGTAGGTAGAGGGATAGAGAGAGAGAGAAATAAAAAGAGATAGAGAGAGAAATACAGTAGGGAGGGAGAGAGAGAGAGTAGGTAGATAGGTAGATATTTCCAGGTGTATCCATGTGCTGGAGAAGGAAATCGCTGACAATCTGCAGCACCTAAGAGTTTGTTTCTGCTTGCACAGCACTTGATCAATGTAATTCTCATTAACCAGTTAAAGAGCTTTCCAAGAGGGGGGGAAAAGTTTTTACACTCTGCAAACCTCCCCAAAACAGTCCATTTTTGTGAAAATGCCCCCCATTTTTTTTAAAAACGTCATGAATAGACCTGGGGGTGCTTGCAGAGTGCTCCGGGGGGGGGGGGGCAAAAATCAGCAAAGAAATGGCCCTTTATTCACAAAAATAAGCCCATTTTTTGTCAAACAAATTGCATACACAGCCTTATGGAGGCTTATAGAGTGCTGCTGGGGGTGGGGGTGGGGAAATGGTCCATTCTTTGCTCATTACTGCCCTCCCCAGCCCCCAGGAGCTCTCTGAAAGCCTCCATAAGGGTATGCATGGCCACTTTGGTGAAGGGGGCGGGGCTTCGGGAGGCAAAAAATGCTATATTTGATGTATAAGACGCACCCAGATTTTCAGCCTCTTTTTTGAGGGAAAAAGGTGCGTCTTATATTCTGAAAAATACGGTAACTGTTGTGCTGTTGTTGCTCTAGCCCCACCTAGTGGCCGGGGGCAGATAAGCCTCACTATAAGGTCTGAAGCCAGACTCCATTTTCTGTCAGCCTTTGGAGAAGACAGAAGCAGCCGTTGTGACCGAGACCCCTGGTCATCCGGAGACGGCCTCCGTCCCTCACACGGAGCATCGCTGGAGAGGTTCCAGCTGCTTCTTTGCTGGCTGTTACTTAATGCTGCCTATCTCGTCTTTCTATCTGATTTCCACTCTTTGCATCTCCTCAGTTTCACCTGCCCTCTTCTCCCAATAAAGCATCCAGATCCACGCCAGGCTCCCTTTCATTGGAGGAGAATAGGGGGGCTTAGCTGCCTGTCCAGCTGCACACAGACCCACCTGCAATGGGGACGGAAGAAAAGTGGAATTCCACCAGGCTCATCACAAACCCACAAATGCAGGAATTTATTTTAAAAAGAATACAGCATTTTCCAATTAGCAGTGCTAAATATAAAAATGCCATGGTCTCTACTCTTTGGAACCATTAATTCCCTGAGTAATTAAATTGGCCAGATCTGTTGAGATGGTTCCCCTCCTTCTCCTCTGGATTCCTCCTCCAAAGGATCTAAGATTAATGGATCCATATCGGGACCCCCATACCTGCCATGGCTGCAGCCTTGGAGACCCCAAGATCTTTTCATCCTCCTTCCTTCCCCTCCTCGATCTGAAGGAATATGCAGCATTCATGGCCTGGGCCAGAGTCTTTGTGAAACTGTAACGGAGGTAGGAATTTGGGGCCCTTAATCTGTCCCATTTAAACTTGGTCTCCAGTGGTGCTTTCTGAGTGCATCTTCTGCGGCCTTTGACAGAAAAGACATTCTTTGAAAGAGAACAATGAAAATAATGATCTTGAAACTTTACTTCCACAGAGAAATAGGGTTCAAAGGCAGAATCTTTTGGCCTTTCTTTCAACAGAAAACTAAAGTTCCAAATACTACGGATGTATTTGAGAAGTCTGCGCTTGTTTATTTGAAATGCCGCAAAATTTGTGAGGATCCAGGCTTTCCCCTCAATGGGTCCTGGGAGACGCATAAGTGTTAAATGGAAAGGAAGAATTCTGTCCCAAAGGGAATCATATTCCATGAAGTGAACAAAGACGTTGACTTGTCTCCACTTAGAGAGGGAATCCCTGAGGTATACAGTATATCCAGTCTTTGAGAACAGTTGTGATATAACCACACAAATTCCATTCCTGACAAGCACAGGAGGAAAAATCCTCATGAAATTCTCTCCCTTTTCTGTGTCTGAAGCAAAGAGGCCAATCAGGGTCCATCTGAAGTGGAGGAGCAGCTGGACAATTGCTGGGTACTGGATCCCTTCTTTCTGGAGAAGGTGGTGGAAAAGGGGGAATTTGCTTTTATCACCCAGAGCCTCTGAAGGTGTTACATCATTGATCTGGAAAAGCAATTGAAAGGATTAGAGCCATGATGGGGAATCTGTGGCATGCAGAGCGTTCTCTCCCGGCACTCCAGCCGCCCCAGCCCATCTCCACTAGAATCCACATGCAGGTGCAGCTCCTGCCGTCCAGCTGGTTTTTGGGCCTTTGTGGAGGGCCAGGGCAGGGGACGCATGAGTATGCAGTGGGGGGGCACACTCACATTGCGCAGGAAACTCTGGTGGGCTGGAAGTGAGTGTGGATGGCCTCCCCCCCAGTACTTCCTGGCTCAGTTGGAGGCTTCCTTCAGCCTTTAAACAGTTGCAGGGTTTGAGGGTTTTTTTGCTACCAGGTTGGTGCAGGAGGCTTTCCAGGGCCAAAATGGGGCGGGGAAAGCACAGGGTTTTTCCCCGTTATTCCCGAATTGTGAGTGGCCAAGACGATGTCAGCATTCCCAGTCAAGATAGAGGTATAAATTATCAGAAAAGAAAGAGGCATCCATACATCTGAATTTAACTTCAAAGCAGTGGCAACAACTTAAATTCAGTAAATAATAATGTTTGTTAGGGCTATGCACTGTTTTTGAATATATAGGAATCTAAAGCCCACAGCATCTACTTGGTACTTTTTAAAGCAGCGGCACCTTTTTCCTGGATTTATGAAATATCTACTTTAAAGAGTTGTGGGTGGGTACTGTTGTGTATCGAGCCGGTCCACCAGTAGGTGGCTCTACGTAGACCTTCTTTCATTGGTCCATACATCCGGCGGGAGAATCCTGGTTACCCTATTGGTTCCCCGACTGACGGCGTTTGTATAAATTGCTGTCAGCCGGGGATTGTGTATCTCGGTTTTAGTCAGTCACTGTTGCTTTTAAATAAAGATTAACGTCCAGCAGCCTTCTTGTACTTCTTTGCCTTGGAACACAAAATTGGCGACGAAGGTGAGCGAACCTGAACCTCAAACCACAAGAGCCATGGCTAATACAGCTTTCTTCGCTTCATTCCGCATTGAGGCCGAATCCTGGGAGGCGTTGATAGAACGGTTTGAATGTTTTCTTCAAGCCCATGACCTGCTGAATCTCTCGCTTGAACGTAAGAGGGGTATTTTCTTGAATTACTGTGGCCCAGAAATGTTTGCCACAGCAAGGGCACTATCTGCCCCCACCCCTGTTCATACCATGCCATGGGAGCTCCTCATGGCAAAACTTAAAACGCACTATGAGCCAGCGCCCTCACGTTTTGCCAGGCGCCAAGATTTCCGCCACTGCGTTCAACGAGGTGGACAATCTATTAGTCAGTACGTAGCCGCGCTTAGAGCTGCCGCTATCACTTGTGAATTCGCCGACCTAGACGAAGCACTCCTCGAGCAATTCATCTACGGTTTAAAGGATGTTAATCTCCATCGGCGCATTCTCTCCCGCTCGGACCTCACGTTGAAGAATGCTGTCGATGAGGCTTGCGCTTACGAAATGGCAGGTCAATCGACCCCGGACCAGAGGCGTTTTCCCCCAGCTACTCCCTCAGCCACCAACCAGCTTGTCGCCTCTAACTCTTTTCAAACTGACTTAGATTTGGCGATTGACCGTCTGCAATCTTTGAGTGATAAAGATGCATGGAATTGCCTCAGCTGCGGCGGCCGCCATTTGCACTCAGCCTGCCATTTCCGCACTGCTGTGTGCCGAAAGTGCGGTAAAAGGGGCCACTTAGCAAATGTTTGCCGCTCTACCGTTCCTGATTCCCATCCTGCTATGGTGCCTTCTACCTACCGGCCAGCCCCGCCGCCTCTCCCTGCCAGGCACCAACATTTTCTCTCCCTGGGTGACATCGACGGCTCCTGTCCGGAATGGGTTGTCGACGCTTCCTCCTCCTCCCAGGGAGAACGTGGTAAGATCCATCTCTCGCTTCAGATCGAAGGCAGTCCGTGCTCCATGGAGCTGGACACCGGATCTGCCCGTTCTATCATGTCCTGGAGCACCTTCTCTTCTCTTCTGCCCAACTTCTGAATACATGACCTAACTCCTGCCTGCTGCCGTCTTCGAGACTACCAGGGCAACCCAATTCCGCTGCTGGGTTGTGCGACGCCTACTGTTACCTATGGTTCTTTCAATGGGCGTCTGCCACTACTAATTGTAAAAAAAAAACCTGGCTTCTCTACTAGGGATGGACTGGTTCCGTGCTCTGGGTCTATTTGTTTCGGGGATCCACTCCACCCGGTGTTCTTCTTCCCCTGGGGATGACCTTTCTTTCCTTCTTTCTGAATTTTCTGATGTTTTCTCTCCTTCTCTGGGCTGCTATACGGGCTCTCCTATCTCCCTCAACCTTGATCCTACTGTTGCTCCTATCCGTCTCAAAGCCCGACGTCTGCCCTTTGCCTTAAGGACAAAGGTAGAAGCTGAAATTGATAAGCTTCTCGCCCAGGGGGTGCTTCAACCTGTGGACTTCTCCTCTTGGGAGACTCCTATAGTAGTTCCCTTGAAGTCCGACGGATCCGTAAGGATCTGCACGGACTTTAAGTCAACTGTCAACAAGGCCCTTCAAGCCCATCCCTATCCTGTTCCAGTTGTGCAACATGTCCTGCACACACTCGGCCAAGGCAAGATTTTTGCTAAATTGGACCTTGCGCAAGCATATCAGCAGCTCCCTGTTGACGACGCCACGGCGCTTGCGCAAATAATCGTGACCCACCGCGGTGCTTTAAAATGCAAAAGGCTCCAGTTTGGTATTAGTGTCGCCCCTGGTATATTTCAAAGTCTCATGGAGCGATTGCTCCATGGCATCCCAGGCGTCACTCCCTACTTCGATGATGTCCTGATCGCTGCCCAGGATCGATCGGGACTCGCCAAAGTCCTTTGCTCCGTACTGCAGCATTTCCGTGAGGCTGGATTCCGCCTTAAGCCCTCCAAGTGCCAGCTGGCCATTCCCTCTGTAGAATTTTTAGGTTTCCTCATTGATCGGCATGGCGTACATCCCTCCCCCTCTAAAATAGAAGCCATTCTTTCCGCCCCCACTCCATCAAATAAGGTTGAGTTACAGGCCTTCCTTGGCCTCCTCAACTTTTATTCCTCTTTTATCCCTCATAAAGCGTCTCTAGCAGAGCCTCTCCATAGGCTTTTAGACAGCTCTGCCGCCTGGACATGGACTAGCCGTGAAGCGCAGGCGCTCGCGGCTGTTAAGGAGTCCCTCACGCGTCCACCTGTCCTGGCACAATACAATCAGTCTCTTCCTCTGCTTCTTGCTTGCGAAGCCTCCCCCTTCGGCATCGGGGCTGTCCTGAGCCACGTTTACTCTGATGGCTCAGAAGCCCCTATTGCCTTTTATTCCCGCACTTTGTCCAAGCCTGAGTGTAATTATAGCCAGCTGGACAAAGAGGCACTGGCTGCCGTTGCGGGGGTAAAACGTTTTCACCATTACCTCTATGGCCGTCCCTTTTCCCTCCTTACGGACCACAAGCCGCTGTTAGGCATCCTTGCTGGGGATCGCCCTACGCCACCCATCCTCTCCCCTCGCATGTCGCGCTGGGCGGAATTTCTTTCCGCTTACAATTACTCCCTCATCCATAAGCCCGGCCGTCACATGGGCCACACGGACGCTCTTAGCCGCTGCCCGCTTCCGCTGCCTCTTTCCGACCCTGCTCCGATCGAGTCCATCTGCCTCATGGATGACCTCCACCTGCCTATTACCGCCTCTGACATTGCCCTGTCTTCTCTCTCCGATTCTACCATTTCTGCTGTCCTTAACTACGTTCGCAGAGGATGGCCTCCCTCCTCTGTCGAAACTCGTTTTCTTCCCTTTTACCGATGCCGCACTGAGCTCTCTGTGCTCCAGGGTTGCCTCCTGTGGGGCCACCGTGTGGTCATTCCTGACCGGTTGCGCCGGTCTGTGCTTGCCCGTCTTCATGAAGGGCACCCAGGCATAGTCCGGATGAAGTCCCTGGGTAGGGGGTATGTCTGGTGGCCCTCCATGGACGCGGACATTACGGCTTGGGTGCAACGTTGCACCCCATGCCAACAGGTCCGTCCCACCCCTCCCTCCGCCCCTGCTCGCAAGTGGGAACATCCTAGGGCTCCGTGGAGCCGCCTCCATATAGATTTCATGGGCCCCCTCACGGGCACCTCTTTCCTCCTTGTTATTGATGCCTGGTCTAAGTGGGTGGAACTTTTTCCTATGCCCTCCACTACATCTGCGGCCACTATTCACATCCTTAATTTGCTGTTCAACACCCATGGATTGCCAGACATCATTGTCTCTGACAATGGCCACCAGTTCTCTTCCCAGGAATTCCAGCAATTCCTTGCTGGTTTGGGCATTCGCCATGCCCCAGTCGCTCCCTTTCACCCTGCGGGGAATGGCCTGGCTGAACGCGCTGTGCGTTCTGCCAAGGAATCGCTTGCCCGCATGGCTAATCTTCCTTTATCCTCCCGGATTACCACCTTCCTGCGATCCCAGCATTCCACCCCGTGCCCCCTCACAGGCAAAAGTCCTGCTGAACTCCTCTTGGGCAGAAAAATCCGGACCACCCTGGACCGTCTACACCCCCTATATTCCTCTTCCCCCCTTCCTACCTCTCCCCCTCCTAGGGCTTTTCTGGTGGGTGAGAGGGTTTTTGCATGGAACTTCGCGGGTGATCCGAAGTGGGTACCCGGAAGTATTGCGGACATAACAGGGCCCTGCTCTTACAGGGTCCTACTCGGCGACGGACGAATGTGGCGGTGCCACATAGATCAGCTGCGGCGGCGAACTGACGATGGGTCTCCGGATAGACCACCAACTCCGAGTACACCAGGCCCTAGCGACGCCGACTGCCGGCCCAACGACAACAACGCAGCTAGCTCCGAACCCGTTTCCCCCACCACATTTAGATCCGTAGACTTATCTTGTAATGTTGGTGCACCTCCCAGGGTGGGGCCTCTGGAACAGCTCCGCCTGCCCTCTGGACCGAGCCATCCTTCTACGTCGACCACAGCCACTCCTTCCCTGCGAAGATCTCTGCCCGTGCGCCAGCGTCCCGGGTATTTACGGGACTACGTCTGCGCGAACCAGGGGAAAGGGGTGTTGTGTACCAAGCCGGTCCACCAGTAGGTGGCGCTGCGTATACCTTCTTTCATTGGCCCATACATCCGGCGGGAGAATCCTGGTTACCCTATTGATTCCCCGACTGACGGCGTTTGTATAAATTGCTGTCAGCCGGGGATTGTGTATCTCGGTTTTAGTCAGTCACTGTTGCTTTTAAATAAAGATTAACGTCCAGCAGCCTTCTTGTACTTCTTTGCCTTGGAACACAAAAGGTACTATATTTACAGTCTTGTATTGTCTTCAGTACTTTGGAACAGAATCCAAAGTACCATGCAGTCTTAGCATTTGTACTAAAGCTAGGCAAGTTATTTTACAGGGCTCTGAGCACTCCTCCACATCTGGTCAATGAAGCAGATGTTCCAAAGTACTCCCACAACTTTCCAATGCTTTGAAATCCCACCAAATGATTTAGACAGGCCTATTTCATACTTTCTTCTATATGGCAATCAGGATGGTTTTACAGATGGTTCACAGGTGGTCTATTTTCCAAGTACTTAGAGGGCCAAGAACTGCCTTTCCTAGATTGCAGCTTTAGCTTCCTTGAATGTTAACACACCTTCGGGCCATTCAAATCCTGGAACCGTATCACATGCTTTATATATTAATATCATATTCAATGTAATCATTATTGCTAAAAAAAACAGACAGCAGTTAGAGTAGTTTGCAATAAAACATGGGCAATAAACAAGAAGTTGATTCACCACCACCACCCTTATTTTAGCTTGTTTCTGTCTTATCTAATATTTTCCTGCAATTCTTCCATAATCCAGACTACTAAAAAGAGTTCTACATAATTGGCCTTTTAAAATAAGCTTGATGTCCAACATATTTCCTACTTATTAATATGAACAGGTTATGGCCTGTTGCTTAAAAAAATTAATTCATACCACAATCTACAGGAAAATGCAGTCTGTAAGTATAATTTCTTTTGTGCTACTACTAATACCACTACACATAAGCACCATACAAAAGGCTAGTAAGATTATTTGCAGTGTGAAGTCCCAGCAAGATTTCCAGGCAGCTCTTAAAAAGCTTCAGTGTGCCAAAGATGACAACTAAATTTCTAACATGGAACGTCAACGGTTTAAATTCACCACAAAAAAGGAAAAAAATATTTCACTACTTGAAACAATTTAAAAATGATGTAATTTGCTTACAAGAAACACATATTAGAATGCAGGACAAGAAATACTTGGTGAATGCAAGACTGGGATCGCATTTTGTAGCATCTGCCCCGGAGAAGAAAAATGGAATAGTTATATATTTAAGAAAAGATTTAAAAGCTGAACTAGTTGAAGCAGATCTTCCAGGCAGATACATTGCAATTGAATTATTAATAGAAGGGAAGAAAATACTCTTAACAGGAATATATGCTCCCAATCAACAACAAGAAAAATTTTATAAATTGCTTCACACCAAATTAACACAATGGGGCTATAGATCCTGCGTTTTACTGGGCGATTGGAATGGAGTACTGGATCTGGTTCAAGACAAGAAGAGGCTTTTGCAAAACACACGAATACGAACAAGACTACATAAATCTTTTTTTGATATGATGGATGACTTTGAATTGAGGGATATCTGGAGAGAATGGAATGTTAAAGAACGGGACTTTACCTTTTTTTCCGATAGGCATCAATCCTTTTCCAGAATTGATTTTATACTAATTACAAATGATCTTTTTTCCAGGGTAAAGAAGACTAAGATATGCCCGAGAACTCTAACAGATCACAACCCAGTTTGGATGAAACTTGAATATGGAGACCGACCCAGTAGGTCTTGGAGATTAAATGAAAATTTATTTAGATATGAGAAAAATGTTACGGAATGTAAAAAACTATTGAAAGAATATTTTGCTTTTAATATGCATAAGGGGATATCAATGGAAATGGTTTGGGATGCAAGCAAAGCATACATGAGAGGCGTTTTAATAAATTTGAATAATGTTCATAGGCGCAGACAAAGGGAAAAACAAAGGGAATTAGAGGAAGAGATTAAAAAAAAGAGCAGGAATTAATGTCTAAACCAGATGATAAGAAGACAACAGAGATAATTATTTTACTGCGAGGACAGTTCAATATGTTAATGTCGGATCAGATAGCCACTAATCTTTTATATGCTAAACATAATACTTTTTGTAATGCCAATAAACCGGGTCGATGGCTAGCATACATGTTAAGGAAAAAACAAAGATCCCATAATATAGAGAAAGTAGAATATAAAGGGAAGGAAGTTTTTCAACAGGATATGATCAAAAAGACTTTTTTTGAATTTTACACCAGATTGTATGCTGGTGACAAAATACAAGGGTCAGATATAGACCGATATCTGGAGAGAGAGAAAATTCTTATACTTACAGATGAGCAAAGGGGAAGATTGAATCAACTTGTAACTGTAGAGGAAATCCTCCAGGCAATTAAGCAGTTAAAAGTTGGTAAGGTGCCTGGCACAGATGGCCTGACAGTGGTTTATTATAAAAAGTTACAATTAGAAATGATGGAACCTCTTAGGGAACTATTTAATAAAATTCAAATGGAAGGCAGGGTTCCACCATCGTGGAAAACAGCTCTTATTTCATTGATTCCAAAAGAGGAACAGGATCCTACCCAGCCAAAAAACTATAGGCCTATTTCATTACTTAATACAGACTACAAAATTTTTGCTAAAATATTGGTGAATAGGTTGATGCCAATTGCGCAACAAACAATTCACAATGACCAGTCTGGTTTTATACAGGGAAGGCAAATGAAAAGTAATGTAAGACAAATTATCAATATAATGGAATACTTGGGAAAGTATAACCAGGTCCCGGCAGTGCTTCTATTCCTAGATGCGGAGGAAGCATTCGATCAAGTTAATTGGCAATTTTTAATAAAAACATTACAAAGGATGCAGTTCGGAGGGTATTTCATGCAGTCTATCAAAGCAATATACCAGAAACAGACAGCACAAATTATAGTTAATGGAGGCTTAACAGAATCTTTTAAGATTGAAAACGGAACAAGACAGGGGTGTCCCTTATCTCCATTATTGTTTATCTTAACTCTGGAATTGTTATTGAATAGAATACGTGGGTCTGACGAACTACAAGGAATTAAGATTAGGCACTACAAATATAGAGTGAGAGCATTTGCGGATGATTTGGTTGTAACTTTAACTCAGCCCGGGGAATCAGTTATAGGTCTAATGAATATAATTAACCAGTATGGTCAAGTATCTGGGTTCAAAGTAAATCTAGGGAAGACAAAGATGATAGCTAAAAATATGACTACGAAAAAAAAAGAATTAGAAAGAGTAACAGGATGTGAGATAGTAAAAAAGGTTAAATACTTAGGAATTTGTATTGCAACTTTAAATGGGAAATTATATAAGTATAACTATGATCTATTATGGCATAAAATACAGGGAGAATTTAATAAATGGAAAAAATTACAATTGTCTTTGCTGGGAAGGATAGCAGCAGTTAAAATGAATGTCTTGCCCAAGTTTCTATTTTTCTTTCAAATGATACCAATACTTAAAAAAGATGCAAATTTGGAAGAATGGCAGAAAGGTATTAACAACTTTGTTTGGGCAGGAAAGAAACCGAGAGTAAAACTTAAAATAATGCAAGATATACGTGAAAGAGGAGGCTTAAAAATGCCCAACCTAAAACTATACTATGAAGCAGCAGTTTTAGCAACAATCAGCGATTGGATCAACCTAACAGAGGATAGAATATTGAATATTGAGGGTTATGATTTGGTATATGGCTGGCATGCTTACTTAATATATGATGAGAAGGTTGATAAAATCTTTAAAAGTCATATTTTAAGGAATGCCTTACTGCATGTTTGGAAAAAATATCAATATAGGTTGAACAACAAAATACCTATGTGGGGGGTGCCTAGACATGCTATAGAGAATATAAGTATAGAACAAAAACAAGATCTAACTACATATGCAGAACTCCTTAGTATGGATAGAGGTGCACCGCAGCTGAAATCTCTGAATGTATTTAGAGACAAAAGGATAATTCAAACTTGGTTCCAGTATGGTCAGTTACAGGCTAGATGGAAAAAAAACCAGAAACTCGGTATTATCCAAAGTGAGGATAACTTGATAAAACAAATTAGGGATCAGGGTCCAATGCATATAAAAAGGCTGTACAATGTATTGATAGAAATAGACTCAGAAACAGAATTAGTTAAAGATTGTATGATAAAATGGGCACAAAATTTCGAGGAACAAATAATGATGGAAACATGGGAAGAGATTTGGGTAAGAAATGTAAAATTTACACAAGCTCAGAACTTGAGAGAGAATTTTTATAAGATGTTGTACAAATGGCATTTAGATCCAAAAAGGCTAGCCTGTATGTATCCGAACTTACAATCTAAATGTTGGAGATGTGATTGTGTTAATGCCACGTACTACCATATCTGGTGGACTTGTAAAAAAGTTAAAGCATTTTGGATAAAAATATGGTGGGTTATTCAAAATATGTTGAAAAAGAGGATAAAGTTTACCCCCAGTTGTTTTTGTTAGGCATAGTTTCAGACTGTACTGTTATAGAGACTAATCTGATTTTGAACCTAACGACTGCAGCAAGATTGTTGGTGGCGCAATACTGGAAGAAGGAAGAGTTGCCTACCATCCAAGAATGGACTTTAAAAGTAGTAAACTTAGTAGAGATGGCCAAAATTTCAGCGTATTTGAAAGATCATTCGGATGAGAAGTACAAGCTTGATTGGACAAGATGGATTGACTATATTCAAAATAAATGCCAGACTAAAAAAATTCAGTTAGCTTATGAATGAAGGCATAAAGGACATTACAATTTATTCAAAGTTAGTTTAATAAAGGGGGAGTTAAAGCACAAGAATAGTAATATGTTAAAATTAGTTAGTTTATCTTAGCATATGGTTGTTAAATGTTTATACCCTGTACTTTGCTCTGGGAGGTCGGGGGGGGAGGAAGGTCGGGAAGAGGGAAGGGGTGATAATTGTAAAATTTATTGAACATTTTAATAAAAAAAGATTATTTGCAGTGTGCTCTCTTACACGTGCCTTTGTTGTTTAAACCACTTTGTAGAGTATAAAATACAATATACTCTGTATGTATAGGGGAAACTACTTGGATTGGCCACCCTCTTAAAATCTTGGGCTTGGAATTATGTGCACCAGAAACAATACCTATTTGTTTCAGAGTATTTTCAGATTGACAGGCTGTCATGTGCTGAACTACCTGTTCTTTGTTTTGTGTACACAAACATAAAGTACAATCGGTGCAACTGTTAACTCTTTATACTGTATATAATCTCTGAAAATGTAAAAGAGAGAAAACATAGGACTCCCCAGTCTGTCCCAACTGCATTTCAGCTTCTGCAACTTCCTTCCACCCTCAAAATCCAGGGCCAATACGTTATATTCCAATCTTACACAACAGAAACAACCACCCAAACACACATATACACACACACACACACACTCACTGTTTCCATTTCTTTGAAGGATTTATCAGCACCTGTCCCTGCATAAAGAGGCTCAAGGAAAGATAATCAATTTCTTATTGGACTTGGAAGTACTTAGAAGTAGCAAAAGCAATATTTGGCAAAGAAAGAAATAACATTTATGTATGATGTGTTTTTGGATCCTTCATTAGTTGAAGTAAATTGTCAATATGAAAATAGAGAATAACAAGGGTTCAAATATGCTTCCTTTCCTTCCTCCTTGGTAAGTATCAATCCTTCTTCTCATTGCTCCATTGAGCCCAAACCTCCCTCTCAAACAAGGACCAGGAGAAAGAGCCTGGATCAGGGCCAACGGGTAGAGCTCCATTTTGAGGGCAATCAATTTCCTATATAATATTTCTCTGTTAATTATGACAAATGCACTAACATCTAGAAAGCCAACAAAACCCTGTTTTACTTCGCTGATATAAATGAGATATATCAAGACAAATTTGTTACCAATATTAGATTATTAACATGCAATATTTCTTATAAAATCTATATAGCTATTCACTACCTAAAACCTTCTGTTTCTTCTTCAAGGAATGCATTTTTCTCAAGTTTAACTAGGAGGATCATGGCATACATTTCAGCCACAATATCTGCTAGTCTATTTGGCCTATAATGCTTGAGTCCTTTTTATTCCACTTTTTAGATAGATAAAATGCTACTGTTGCCAACTTCAATCCGACTGGATATTATTTATATTTGAAAATGAATGTGTCAATAGAGGCCCCAACAACCAGGGATGTTTTTTGATCAGTCAAATAGTTGGTAGAATGTCTTCACCAGGGAATGTATTGCTTGGATTTTAGGCCTTTTATAATTAATCTCAACATGAACATAATGGGGTAAAATATTGACATTTTTGCTGACATGGAGAAAAGCAGCTCTTGAATTCCATGGAGAAGACATGATTGCATCTATTGCTCACCCACCACCACCCACCCCTCACTTTACCAGAAGGAGAAAAACACACACAAACCTGTGGGACTTTGTAGGTGCCTCCTAATGTTGACATCTGGATGGAGATCTCCCTTTCGGCTCCATCAAAAAGAGCCAGAAGGTTCTCCTTCCTTCCACAGCCATAGTTGGGGACATTGGCTTCTCCAGTGGAGAGAATGTCCAGCAAGGCATCGGAAGTGCGGAAGGTGCTCAATTGGTTGTCATGGACGTTGTAGCCAAGTGTGAGGTTGTGCAGGAGCTGGGAATTCTTGTTGACCATTTGAATGTTGAAAATGAATCGTAAACCAAATAGAAAACCATAAGAATTCCTATGGTAAAAAAGTGTTCTTATAATCAACAGCAGCAACAAATACTGTTTTTAATATATAATCCTCCAGAAGCCTACTGAACCTTAAGCCAACATTGATCCAAAAGCAATGATCAGTTACGCAAATATAGGAATGGGCTGAGGTACAGCAACTACAACTGGTTCAACCACTACTTTAAATAAAATTTATTATTCAAGTGATAAATTAAGGATTGAACTGAGAGAGGAAAATAATCTGCAGCCCTTTCAGCTTTTTTTCAGAGCCCTTTTTGAGTCTCTTCCACAAAATCAGACAAAAGAGAGAAGCCATGGAAATCAAAATCATTCAGGAAATTAGACATATCCCCCAATATAGGGAATAAATGAAAAATTAAAAACAGAAAAGAAGGAGAGTGTCAGAATGGAGCGAGTGCAACTCTACCACCCTGAATGACTTACGAATCATGGAAAACAAACTGAAGAGAAGGAGCCACATTGAAAAGCAACTCTGTGTGCAATGTTTCTGTTCCAGTGGTGACTATACCAATGAGATGGTCTCCTGGCCTGTAAAAGCTCTGTGGTCGTTTTCCATCCTGGTGCTCCAAGGTCAGCGGGCATTTCATTCTCAGCTTCTCAGAGACTGGATGGGACACCAGCATTAGAAGGAAAAGCAAGAGGTCCATAATTCATGGGGTGAATCAAATAATCCCTTTTCCCTTTTCTAAAGAATTACGTTAGAAGAATTCAAAGGACTCTCACACGGTGGAATATTATCCAGTTGCTTTCCTGATTCAAACGCAGAGAAACACTCAGCTTCATCTGGAAAGGAGGGAGATGGACATTCAAGAGCACAGACCCTGCCTGTCCCCAAACTCCATATTTCTCTGCCCAAAGTCTCCCCTGGAAGATTCGGCCAAAGAGCAGAGATGAAATTTTTATCATAATTCTCCCTCTCAGGAGGGATCCCTGGATAATTCAACTCGTTCTTGGTCTCAAAGGCTGTTTGGCAATTCTCTGGAGGGAAATGAAAGGGAAATAATCCCCATGTGATTCATAATAACGGGGGCAGAGATGGAATTAAATCAATAATCTAGAATTGAGAGGCTCTGGAGTTCCATGCTTGAAACTGGCCCCAGAGGGAATACTCAGCATCTATGGCTGAAGATAAAAAGAAATGTGACATTTATTGGCATAGTGATTAAAGGCAAAACTCCGGGGTCCAGTTAATGCCAGAGCATGTCATAGATCTGAAATAGCTCCCTCCTGAGTTGGAACCAAAATGTACTTTATTTTGAAAGCTAATGCTCAAAGGCACCACACAAAAGGGCTGATGCTATAGTGCAGCCCGTTTTTAAGAACAAAATCAACTTTAGTGAAAATGACAATTGGCTTACCTGAACGGTCGTTCTCCGGGCGCTGCAGGAGAGTCTAAGCATGGGTTAACCCAGCCTATCTGCCCTAGGACTGAGTAGATTTTTCTTTGGTCACACCTCCTTTGCCTCCTTGAGGTCAGTTTAGGACGCCCTTCAGGTATCCTAATCATAATGCTGAACCTTGAACCTTTCAAGAAACTCTGGGAGGGTTTAGACTCTCCTGCAGCGCTCCAGCCAATTGATGCTTCGAGCTGCCTCTGTCCGTGACCATCTGCCTTGTGCCAGTTGACCTTGGCAATGTGCCCCCCCCAGCCATAGAGACTGGCATCCGAGGTGACCACGACCCTCTCGGGTTCCTTAAATAGACAACCCTTCTCTACTGCTGTCGACTGCCACCACCTCAGGGAGCGAATCATCTTCAATGGGAGCCGAACCTTCCTGGGAGAGTTGCTGGCCTTCGATCTTTGCATCGGCAGTAAGAACCACTGTAGCTCCCTGGCATGCAGCCGAGCCCAGGGAACTACGTTTAGACAAGATATCATGACATCGAGAAGCTGCGAGAGTTGAACAATCGGCAAGAATCTGACCCGGTGGCACTGACAGATTCTGTTCCTGAGATTGCGTAGCCGGTCTGGTGACAGAAACACCTGGCATGAAACAGAGTCTATTATGGTGCCCAGGTGCTGGATGCAAGTCACCGGGTCGAGGTGGCTTTTCTTCTGATTCACCGAAAACCTGTGGTTCTGCAGGGTGCGTATGGTGATTTGCACGTCTCTTAGAGCCTGGCGACAAGTCGTTCGATGAATGATGATGTCGTCTAGGTAACATTCCAGGTGTATGGGACGGGCGTGAAGGAGAGCCGCCACCGCTGCAAGAAGTTTGGTAAAAGTCCTGGAGGCAGATGAGAGGCCGAAGGGCAGAGCCCTGTACTTGTCACTGCGTTTATTTGGTTTGCTAGCTGAGCTGAGATCTACTGCGCATGTGACAGCTTTATCTACAGATGATTTAGTACGCATGCTCCTCCACATTCCTTCACTTCACTTCTATCTCTTCTCTTCTCTTGACCGGCTGCCAAGTTAGCTTGGCAACAGACATTTATCAAAATGTAATCTCTAGCTTTAGTAAGTTTTGTATTTTATTCTTTTATTCATTTGATTACAATAAATATGCTTTTTATTAGAACATACCTCAGGTTTTATTTTATTCTGCTTATCCAGAAAAGTATCAACAAGTGGGAGCTACGGCCTCACAAATCTCAAAAGGGAATTAATCATTTTCCCTAACATGGTAACAGAGGTTTGGTTATCTATTTTATTAGCTCCTACTTGTCTTTTGTTACTTTGAAGATACGCTTAGGCCAATTAGAAAGAATGATTTATAGCTATTGAGATACGCTTAAACTCACTTTCTAACCATGCCGAAGAAGAAAAACAAAAAAATCAGACCATATTCTGATGGTTCTGATATCTCCGATGAAGAAAAGAAAAGCTTTTCAAACAGATTGGCAATTCTTGAAGTCCCACTTGCTTCAGCAACCGGACCGGGTGAAGAACCTGCTGTGGGAGGACAAGAGAGGACTGCTTTTTTTTTTTTGAACAAAAGTTTTATTGGTTTTACAAAATTTTTAGAAAAAAGGGTAGTGGAAAAGGGTACAAATTATGGCAGCTACATTGTGCAGAGAATGGCACCCCCATTTTTGCTAAAAACGAATATTTTTTTCTTTTATCTCTGACTTTCTTTGAGATTTGTTTCAGAATGACTATCTCTCTCTCCTTGTATTTTAACATTTGCCCCCTTTGTGCATTCAGAATCTCATCTCTTGTAGCCTTTCTAAGAAATTTAATATGAACTTCTCTTGGAACATTGTGTGTTCTAGCATAAGCTGAATTGACTCTATAGATCAGGTCAATCTCCCACCCCAACTGCTGTCTGTCTTTTTTAATGTATTCAGCGAGTAAATTTGTCATAATCTCCCTTAATCTCCCTTCTCAAGTTCTTGGTTTCCTCTCTGGACCCCCATCACCTCCCTCCTCATCTCAGCCGTCCCCTCCTCCACAAGGTCCAATCTCTGCGAATTTTGAGCAGTTCGGTTTTGGTTCTCTCTGAGTTGCCCATTCATTTCTTTCAGTTGATTTTTCAATTCCTCCTGCCCCTTTAAAATCTTTTGAAGCAACTGCTGGGTTAGGTCCTCCTCAGGGGGTTTTTGTAATAAAGATGTTAATGTCTGTTGTCCACTGGGGCTGGACGTTGAAGATGTTGGGGCAGAGCCAGCAAAGCCTGGTTTCCCAGGTGGGGGTCTTTTCAGTGCCATCTTAATGAAGAGAAACTCAGCAGTGTCTATGTCCACAAAATAGAGTGGTAGTAATGAGCAGAGGATAGCCGAGAGGGATCACCAGGCAGGGAGTCCAGACAATAATAAGGACCTTTTCTATAGTTCAAATCCAGACAATAAAATCCATCAGTCCAGTCCAAGTCCAAGGTACAGTATTTCAAGAGATATTTCTGAGTGTCACGGAGACAAAGACAAAATGCCAGCAATTTCTGTGGGTGGAGTCAAATGTCAAAGAGCATAAAGACAACGGAAGTGTGCCATCTTGCCTTGCCAGCATGGGATCAAAAGGCAGCAAGCTGAAGGTTTTCAAAAGTTTTTAAAAGAAACAGATCATCGCTTCTCTTTTCACAATTGCAGCAGGGTATTCACCTGCTTGCTTGCTAAGAGTGTGATTCCATTTTAAAACTCTCCCCCCCTCTCCTCCAGGGGCAGAGAGCAGTCCAAAGCCACCCATCCAAGGGGGGTGGGAAATCCCCCTCCCTCCAGGCACACTTCCAAAAAGCCGATTGAAATTTTTTTTAAAATGCTGCCAGTCCTTCACCAAACAGTCAAAAATGGGAGTCGGGGGGGGGGGGTTCATCTCACCACCTCGCAGCTGCAGCCTTCACGATGCTGGATTCGTCCGGCAGCCCCGTTGCGAAAGCGCGCAGAAGCGGAGAGCTCCCGCGCACCCCCTTTCGCCTCCTGGCGCCTAGGGCAATGCCAGGAGCCCCTCCGCGGCTGCCGCCGACACCGGGGACCCCCAGCTAGCCGCCCCCTCGGCTGGGCGCCCCTACAAGGCACCCAGTGCCCCCCCGATCAAGAAGGAGCCCACCAGGAGCGCACAGGGCGAGCAGAACGCGCCCGTCGCTCTCAGGAGCCGGAACCGGAAGCTCAAGAGAGGACTGCTTTTGAAGATGACGTACTTCAACTGAGGTCAGTGACGCCTACTTCTGATTATGCATGTTCCCAAACTCTTAGAAATTTTGAAACGCTTGGTGCGAGACCTAAGGTTTCACAGCCGGCAGAAGAATTTCACTCCCACACAGAAAGAGAAATTTCCCCAAGCGCTGAGCAAGCTATAGATTTTTTTTGAAAGAGAGCTTTTTCAAGCCAAAAGAGACTATGCCAGATTAGAGGCAAGTAAGAGAGGCTTTTCTCTTTTTCAAATGTCTGAGGACGCCATCTTGCCTTCTTCGGAGCCCCCTAAAACTGTTAAAAAACTTTTTATTAAAAATCCCCTGAGCTTCCGTTTCCTTCACCTCTCTGGGTTAACAAACCTGTCATCAAGGTGGGCCCTTGAAAGGGCAGAGGGCCATATCTGCGAGAGGGGGGTCTCTCGCAGAAGCAGCAGATCTAACCTGGAATAAATCTTGTTCCACACAGGGCCGCATACGTTTTCGGGTGCTGTGGTTGTTTTCTGGTTTTATAAGCCGGGATTCCCTACAAAGGAGGTAGTTGTCCATCCCTAGATGGAAAGGATGGGGTGGTAAGTTTGCCAGTTGGTCTATGGATGGAGCTGAGATGCAGTTCGTGGTGGACGATAAGGGCAAAGCCCAAAGTCAGAGTGGTAAAGTTGGTAGCTGAGAATAAGCGAGCGGAAGAGGCAGGAGGCAAGTTATCAGCAAGCAAAAGCAAAAACGGCGGGGTGAGAGTTGAAACCTTAGGCATGTGGCCACTCGCTTCTCCAGCATCTCCCCCTCCACGTCCTGCCTTTGTCGCGAGTGGCCCTCCGCCTACTCGGCGACCCTGAGCCGTGTTCCGAGGCCCGCAGGACTGTTTTAATCTCCTCCACAGTCCTCCTAAAGATCTTCCGGCGCTGTCCTGCGCCTCGGGCCTCCTTTTCCCTCTTGCGGCCCTGCTGGTCTGGTGCTTATGGCGACCAAGGAGTTCGGCGCTCGGCGTCTCCAACCGCCATCGCCACCGCGACCTCCATATCGTCTCCATTTGGGCCGTTCGGGTTGTTAGGGTCGCCCCCATCGCCGCTCCTGTCCTCGTTATTCATCCACTCACTCCATTTCGCTCCGTCCCACGCCACCTCGCTCAGAGACGTTCAAAAACGCTCAGAAAACGCTAGCTCCACACGCCAGCTCCGAACGCCAGCTCCGAACGCCAGGTCCAGCCGGCCGTTCTCCTACTCCCATCCGGCTATCCGACCACTACGGTGCACCAACCTGGATCCAGAATGAAGCCAGGGGTGGTCGCCAACAAACCCCCCGGCCCTCGAGGTGGAAACAGGGGCCGGCAGCATCCCTACTTCTCAAAAAGCCCCCGCGGTCCTGCGGAGCTTAGAGGTAAGCCGCCATTCCCTTGGAAGCTCCTCCTCCTCCATCTGGATGTGGACATTCGCACTCAGCACCAAAAGTAATTCAGCTTTTTAAAGGGACAAACTTACAACTTCCAAATTCTTTCTATATAAACCAACCGGTTTTCAACCTGAGGTTTTTGTGCACAGGGACCAGGGATGTGCGGTCATTGGAGGGCAGGCTCTGCCTCCCCTCTCATCATGAAATAATAATATATAAAATAATAACATCCACGAGGGAGTTTCATATATGTAAGAGGAAGAGGAGCTCAGGCGGGCGAAAGGAAGCACTTTAGTCAGCGGGGTGTGGGGGAGAGGAGGGGAGAATGCCTGAGCATTCTCTCCTCTCCCCCACACCCCGCTGACTAAAGCGCTTCCTTTCGCCCGCCTGAGCTCTTCCGCGGGCGAAAGAAAGCGCTTTAGTCAGTGGGGTGTCGGGGGAGAGGAGAGAATGCTCAGGCATTCTCCCCTCCTCTCCCCCACACCCTGCTGACTAAAGCGCTTCCTTTTGCCCGCCTGAGCTCTTCCGCAGGCAAAAGAAAGTGCTTTAGTCAATGGGGTGTCGGGGGAGCATTCTCTCCTCTCCCCCACACCCCGCTGACTAAAGCGCTTCCTTTCGCCCGCCTGAGCTCTTCTGCGGGTGAAAGAAAGCGCTTTAGTCAGTGGGGTGTCGGGGGAGAGGAGAGAATGCTCAGGCATTCTCCCCTCCTCTCCCCCACACCCCGCTGACTAAAGCGCTTCCTTTCATCCGCCTGAGCTCTTCCGCGGGCGAAAGAAAGCGCTTTAGTCAGTGAGGTGTCAGGGGAGAGGAGGAGAGATTCTATCCTCTCCCCTGACACCCCACTGACTAAAGCGCTTTCTTTCGCCCGTGGCACAGCTCAGGCAGGTGGACGCTCAGAGCCCCTGGAGCCCGTGCTCCCTCACAGGTCCTGTCGTCCCGTCTGGCAGGCGCCACCCGCCCGGGAAGCAGCTGAGCTGGGAAGTCCCGGCCGGCAGTTTGGCTTCCAGAGCGGGCGGTGCGGGTGCCGGTGGGCTCCTCTGGGCTCCCGCCTTCCCAAAGCGTGTCCCTGTTTTTGCGGAAAGCAAAAGAATGGAGAAGAAACGGGGAAGCTTCGGGTGGGAAATGAGGCCATGGAATAGAGTTTTGCCCTTTGCTGGTGAACATGGATCGGTCTTGCGCCCATCCTGGAGAGATCCCACCCTGGGCTGGCTTTCAGAGACTTGAAAGGCTCTTTCCTCAGGCGGGCATCTTTTCCAATGAAATAGGTCGAGACAGGAAGATCGTTTTATTACATTTGAACGTTTTGACTAAAACGAATTCTCTCATTCAAGGAGGGAACCCAAAGACCATCTTTCCATCCCTTTTATCAAAGAAAATGCCATTGGACAGGGCAAAAATAACTCCTCCTTTGCCCTGGAAATCAGCTACATGGAATTAAACACTATAATCCACCTTCTGTGTGTGTGTGTGTGTGTGTGTGTGTGTGTGTGTGTTTGAGAGGGGGAGGGGGGAGAGAGGGAGGAAGGAGGGGAAGATAAAAGAAAAAGAAAAAGAAGGAAGAAAACTTATTTAAATAAGTTTAAAGCTGTTGCTTTAAATCGGAACTAAGCATGCCTGGCTGTGGAATTCTGGGAGTTGAAGTCCACAAGTCTAAAAAAATTGCTGCCTCACTAGCCATAAACTTCACCGCACGTCACTGACAGGGACACACAAAATCATACAAACAAATAAACAACAAAGCAAAACCCACCATCCTTTTACATTAGCAGAGCAACAAAGACACCTGCCTGCTTCGGTTTCCATGGGATCCGTCACAACCCTGTAGGTGGTTTGTGTGGAATCCAGTTGACGGGGAGGCTGATCAATTAAAAAAAATCATCTTCTATTTCTAATGGCATGATAGTATTTGCCCAGTTATTCAGATAACAGCCTTGCAATATTGGAGCAAATTAATTCACAAAAAGAAACCTTCTCAAGCAGAAGTGAGGACCCCAGACCCTCTCCCAAACCTGGGCCACAGAGGGTTTATCTATTTCTTTGGGAAAGGTTCCTTCCCCAACCAGCATCTGCCTGAGCCCCATCATCCACTTCCCTCCCTGTCTAGGATCAGCTCAGGCAATCCCTCCATTCAGACAATAGGAAGAAGGGAGTTTGGACAGAGTCTCTGGGTGAGTCTCTGTTCTTTGACGCAGAGGGTCACTCTCACCCTCCAAAGCCAAGTTCCCCCCTAGCTTCCTGGACACCTCCGGCCATCGCTCAGCTGAGGTCGCAGCAGGGCCAGGGTGGCTGAGAACAGGGGTGGAAGGGATCACAAACACTCCACAAATCTCCCCAGTCACAACAGACTCTTAGGCACAGAGTCTGTGGTGCCTTTATGTGACCATGGGAAGGGCGTGGGATCAATCTCACAAAAAAATTAAATCATCCTATAGGGTTGCCCCAGCTGCTGTCCCGGGTGGCAGATTGAAGAGTGGGAATCCCTCTCCTGTCATCAGTTTCTGTGGAATCAAAGACAAAACCCCCCAATAATCCAGGCTCACTGCAGTTGCTATTTATTCAATGTCCACAGGGGAAATTTCTCTCCAGAAAATAGTGGAAGGAAGTCCCACAGACAAAAGGATGCACCATATTTATACATTTCAGGAAAGGGCAGAAAGACAATCATATATATTATATTTAATAGATGATATAAGCATACATATTTGTAATTAGCAAGCTTCGAGTTACTTCCCTGACCGTTTACTATTACTATTCTCAAAAACTGTTATTGTGTAAATAAAAACAATCAGTTGTGTTGCCATAGCAGTTCGGATAAGATGTACGGAGAAATGAGGGTGTAAGGGTGGCCCCATGAATTCCTTCAATATTTCTATCTTGTTAACAAACACGTTCCTCCAACAAATTGGCTTCCTTACAACAACCCTTTAATTATTTCAAGAGAAATAATTAGCTCATTCATGTATGGAGAACAACTTTGACCATTTTCTAAGTTTCATAAAATTTGAATGTAACAAATCCTCACTTTCACATTTCCACATTTCTTCTGGCTGTGAGATGCTCCTTTGTGTTCAGGTCTGGCCTCAGAAGGATAATGTAGCACTTGGAGATGAAGATGCAGCCCAGCAGCCCAGCACTGGAGGCCAGGATGGAGAAGACCTGAACAGCCACCATGTATTTCCCTTTGGTGCTCAGGTAGGTGGGCACAAAAGTCACCCAGACGCTGCAGAAGACCAGCATGCTGAAGGTGATCAGCTTGGCTTCGTTGAAGGCTCCAGGCAGATTCCTGGCCAGGAAAGCCACCGTGAAGCAGATGGCAGCCAGGAAGCCCATGTAGCTGAGGGTGACGTAGAACATGACAACAGCCCCTTCGTTGCATTGCAGGATGATCTCTCCAGGCTGGGAGTGGAGGTCAGAGTCAGGGAAGGGGGGAGAAACTCCCAGCCAGATGGAGCAGATGATAATTTGGACTGCAGAACAAGACAGGATAATGGAGTTGGCCAAGCTCTTCCCCAACCATCTCTTCACTCGGTTTCCTGGTTTTGTGGCCAGGAAAGCCAGCACCACCGTGATGGTTTTGGCCAAGAGAGAAGAAACGGCAACTGAGAAGATGATGCTGAAAACCGTTTGTTGGAGAAGGCAGGTGGCTTTCCTTGGTTGACCAATGAAAAGAAGAGGAGACAAGAAGCAAAGCAGGAGGGAGACCAGGAGGATGTAGGAGAGATCCCGGTTGTAGGCTTTGACACGGGGAGTTTCTCTGTATTGAATGAAGATGATTAAAACAAGGACTGTGGTTAGGAAGAGGAGCAGGGCAAAAGAGACCAGGATGATGCCCAGAAGTTCTTCATAAGACAGGAAAGTTACAACTTTGGGGATACATTGGTCTCTGGCCTCATTTGGGTATTTGTCATCTGGACACTTGGTGCATTTTTCGGTATCTGAGAAACAAAAAAACAACTTTCTTTGATATTCCGTCCTTTTATCTTACAAGAAATACCATCTTTGGACAATGTGATAGCACAGACATTGGCATTTTTGATTTCATTAAAAAGAGCATAAGACGGATATAATTTTTTTTAATGTAGTTAGATGTATGAAGTTGAGGGAAGTCCCAGGTGTTAATTATTTCCTGTGTAGTGTGTAGAAGCTTCATAACAACCTAAATTATTAGAGGTTAATAATGTATCACATAATAATTTTAGGCAAACCTCCTGAGTCCTTCTACATGGCAGTTAATATACTGAACTTGGAGGATACTTACAGTATCCTGTAACATCTGTATGTATGTGCTAACATCAGTAGCACATATCCTAACAAAATTGGAAGAGAGATTTCCTCTGCTGTGAGTAAAGCTTGCCCATTCTGCCACCCCCTCCTCCCAGCTCCTCCTTCAAAGACTTTTTGATTTATTTCCTTTTAGATAAGAAAGTTTGCATGTTAAAAATTTAAAAGGGTGAGCTTGTGTCTTTTAACTTGCACTTTCATGAAAATGTTCTGGATGGATCCAGTTCCACAAAGCCTCCCATTTTCCTCAGTGTGACCCACCTTCCTGAGTGGAGAAGGTCCCCTCCGGACAAGGAACGCAGTCATAGCAGCAAACTGGCTCTCCTTCTCGAGCCCTCTTGACAAATCCAGGATGACAACTTTCCACACATTTGGACTCAGGCAGGAACTGAGCAGAAAAAAAAGGAATGCCAAAGAAAAGATGTTAGGACTCTCCGTCCATGTAAAATGGAGGTAGAAATAGACAAGTAGCCTCTGGTCTTCACTGAGGTAAATGTGAAATCTCTGACTACTTCTAAACAGATGCAGGAGGTAGAACAACTGGCAGATTCTTCATTTAGTTCCTTCCTTTTCCTTTTGGAATTTAACATTGCAATAAGGTACTTTTCTACTTAATAGTCTAGAGGGATGGAATTGAAAAAAAGATTTAAGTATGATGATATATTCATTTTAAAACTGAGAATAAAATTTATTGTAAAAGATTTAGGAAACTTTTATTCCATTACATTTTTTAATGTAGAATAAAACTGTGATGAAGAAAGAAACATCTGACCAGTAAGATGTTTAAAGATTTCCATAAAACATTGAAAAGCCCCCCCACTTAGGTCTCGTCGGTTGGATTAGATGACACCAACTGGCATGGAAGGCCAACCCCCCTGGAGACTATAGGCTTTGCCCACTTGAAATGGGACCTCAGGCTTTGGAAAACAGAGAAAAGACACCAAAATTTCTCTCACCTTATTGAGTAGCTTGAGCTGTGAAAGAGCATCTTGGTTGATAGAAAGTCTCTGTGTTACAAAATACGCCAGAGTCTTTTTCCTGGGATCATCCCTGGGGAAAACCAACAAGCTGACAATAAATAGATCTGCTGTTATCTCTCCATTTTGGTTCAAGTACAGTTTAAAGTAGGAAATATTCCAAAATTCATTCTTCTCCAGAAAGGGATGAAACTAGAATGGGAACATCCAGGAATTGGAAAAGCAGAAAACTTTGTTTCTTATCCCACATTGAATCTTTCTTCTACAATTGTCTCATCTCCAAATATGGTTAAATAGGATACAAATACTGCCATTATCTTCATAAATGAATAAAAAAGTTTTAGAAAGATTTGTCAATCACATACTGACAAAATACAGAGAAAATATAATCGACACAATTGGTCAATTATAGGGAACATTCTAGAGCAAATGGCAAATAAAATGAACAGAGAAAAAAAGATGATCCATAAACTCTTTGAAAACAACAGGTTTCCCAGAAAGCATGGGTTGATCAAGAAGAAAGTTGTCAGGCTAATCTTCTCCCTGGTCATCCTGATGGGAAAACACTTCTACTTGTACTAATTCTGCTTGATTGTAATGTGACAAAATTTAACAACATTTTGCAAATCAGAGAGAACAAATCTCCCACCAACTAATTTTTCAGCCTGAAAAGTTAGTGAGGATCCTTTCTGAGTTTCTTTCTCCCATTATGCAGCTGCAGGATTCTCCCCTCTTATCTGATCCTTCCCTAGGCAGCCTCTCTTCCCCTCATCCCAAAAGTCATTCTCACATATCATTGCACTTCCTAAATAGATTATGGAAACTCTGGTGATATAACTGGATTTCAGTAAAGGACCCACAAAGAATTTCGTGATGTGATTGGAAACCTGAGGGGTGGTATGATACTTAAGTGGATAAAAACTGTCTTCAAAATGGTACTCAAATAATTTTAACTCTTTTTAATCTTTCCTATGAAACCTGAAGGTGATAGATAACAATTTGCCAATAGTCATCAATTTTTCTATGTTGTCATTAATATGGTCATTAATACGATCTTAGAATAAGCTAATTTGATGTGATTTATAGAATATAAAGTCTTTCAACTTACAAGCTTTATTTTAAAGTTCATTTTAAAAGTTTGATAAAATAACGATGGTTTTAAATCAACTTAAATGTGATAATCAGAAGCAAGCAACAATTGTTGAATTGGATGGACTGGAACTTAATTTTCTGCTGGCATCCCTGAAGGAGGAGTCTGCTTTGAAGGCAGGCTGCTTGGAGATGGCTGGAGAGGCCATGGACCCTGAAGACTCAAAGTGGACAGAACGGAGGACTGATGAAATGGATTCTTTCAAGAAGATTGAGGGAGATTGGGGAATGGACTTGCCATATTTAACTGTAAAACAAGTCTTAAGAGTCGAGTTTCCATTTATAGGAGGTACTATGACTTTGGGGAATGGAAAGCAGTTGTTGGGAAAGATTCTAATTAAAATTTTAAGGAAATATATTATTATTAAGAATCAAACAAAGATGTTTAAATCTGGACAGATTCTGGAGGTAATGATTGTGTTGGTCTGTGGTAGATAAGAGGCCCCTGTAAATTTTCTGTGAGTTAAATACAATAGCAGTTAACAGACAATTTTGAAGTTTTGAAATTGAACTTTATTGTTGGATTGCCTAAACTACATTTTTATAGCAGCAGATAGATGACAAGCCAAGTGGTTCCAAATATTCTGTAGAAGTTTATAATTGTGGGTCTATTTTCCAAGGGGGGAAATTATTATTGCATACTTACATCTGTAAGTATTCAACTGGGGAACAATATATGCATATATGGTTTTATCTGTTTTTAATTTTCTGTGAGTTAAAGCCAATAGAAGATAACAGACCATTTTGAAGTTTTGAAATTGAACTTTATTGTTGGATTGCCTGTTAACTACATTTGGTCGCGTTGGTGGATGATCTCTGGAGGGCCAGAGATAGGGGTTGTTCCTCTATCCTGGTCCTATTAGACCTCTCGGCGGCTTTTGATACCATCGACCATGGTATCCTGTTGCACCGACTGGAGGGGTTGGGGGTCCGGGGCACCGTTTTGCGGTGGTTTGGCTCCTACCTCTCTGGCCGGACGCAACGTGTGTTGGCAGGGGAGCAGAGGTCGACCCTAAGCCCCCTTACCTGTGGGGTGCCACAGGGGTCGGTCCTCTCGCCACTCCTGTTCAACACATACATGAAGCCGCTGGGTGAGATCATCCGTGGTTTCGGGGTGGGATATCATCTGTACGCTGACGATACTCAGCTGTACATTTCCACCCCGAACCACCCCAACGAGGCCGTCGAAGTGATGTCCCGGTGTGTGGAAGCCGTACGGGTCTGGATGGATGACAACCGACTCAGGCTCAACCCTTCCAAGACGGAGTGGCTGTGGGTTCCGGCCCCCCGGTTCAACCAGTTAATCCCATCTCTGGCCATTGGGGGCATTCAACTCGCCCCCGTGGAGCGGGCGCGCAATTTGGGCGTCCTCCTGGATGCCAGGCTGTCCATGGATGACCATGTGATAGCCGTGGCCAGGGGGGCGTTCCACCAGGTTCACCTGGTGCGCCAATTGCGCCCCCTATTGGACCGGGACGCCCTACGCACAGTCACCCACGCGCTGGTGACGTCTCGCCTGGACTACTGTAACGCTCTCTACATGGGGCTTCCCTTGAAATGCACTCGGAGACTGCAGTTGGTCCAGAATGCGGCCGCGCGGGTGATTATGGGGAGTACGAAGTACTCCCATGTGACACCTCTCCTGCGCGAGCTGCACTGGCTTCCTGTGGTCTATCGGGTGCGTTTCAAGGTCTTGATTACGATCTTTAAAGCGCTCCATGGCTCAGGACCTAGTTACTTGTGGGATCGTATTCTGCCCCATACATCCCTGCGACCAATTCGCTCGCACAGAGAGGGACTCCTCCAGGTGCCGTCCACCAGACAGTGTCGAGGGGCGGCGCCTAGGAGTAGAGCCTTCTCTGTGGCGGGCCCAGCCCTGTGGAATGACCTCCCTCCGGATATTAGGACGACATCCGACCTCCGTTCCTTCAGAGTTAAGCTCAAGACCCACCTATTCCAAGTAGCTGGCCTGGCTCAACCATGATCCAACTATATCGCTCCTGACGGGTTTTTTATTAATGTAATTCAATAGAATTTATTTATCGGGGTTTTTAAATATTGTGACTTTTTAATTGTTTTAATTGTTAATTGTTTAATTGTTTTTTAGCTATTAGCCTACCTCCTCCTTGTATACGTTTTGTATACGTTTTATATACGTCCTTGCTATATGTATGTCCTGTTCAGATTTGTATTGTATTGTATTGTACTTTGTATTTTATTTGTTTTATTGTACGCCGCCCCGAGTCCTTCGGGAGAGGGCGCGGCTTAGAAATAAATATTCTATTCTATTCTATTTTTTATATACAGCAGATAGATGACAAGTCAAGTAGTTGCAAATAGATATGTAGTTTATAATGGTGGGCCTATTTCGCAAGGGGGAGGAAGTATTATTGCTGTATTGTATTCAACTAGGGGACAATATGCATGCTTTTGTCTGTTTTTAATGCAGAATTTTTTAAAAAAATGTTTTGTCTAGTTTTGTTTTGTCTTTGTAATAGTTTTATTTTCCAAAACTTGTATTTTTCCTTTTTGAATAAAATAAAATTTTATAAGAGGAATATCAAGTTTCCAGAAACAATATTTATGATTAGGACACATAGAAGGGTGCATAAGTAAAAAGCAGTAGAAAAAATCTGCTTTTTAACTACCAGGACTTGACTAACAATAGAGACTCATATAAGAACATGAATGATGGACTGGAAGAAAGATGAGGGATACCAAATTTGATATGTATGTTTATGAAAACGATCTCAAAATCGTAGTTAACTGCAAACAGAATCTGAGTCAGCCGGGAGATGTTCATGGAAAGAAGGCAATGCAGCTGTAAGAATCTTAGGAAGTGAATGTTCTGGTTTGGGGAGACCCCAACTCAAGGACCAGGTCCCTTTGCAGGCACCAAGCTTGGAGGAGAATTTGCACAAAATCTACATGAACTTCAGGGAAGGACAAGGAAGCCAAGGAAGAGATCAAACGAGCTGCTCTTAGCCTTGAGGAAAGACAACAAGGAGAAGAGCTGAAGATCAGGATGAGTCTGGGAGCCCCTTTTCCAACTGACACAATCTCTCGGTTGGAGAAGGGAGGATACAGCCCTCTTCCAATAACTGACTCCTGTTACACACGAGTGTAAGATCCGCTCGCTCTTATTCCAGAGTGTCAGACATGGAAAAAGTGAATTCAGTTACAAGAGAGGAGATTTTAACTGAATGAGAGAAAAATATGATAAAGGGATGAGCTGTTTTAGAGCTGAGCCAGTAAAGCAGAGAAGTTCAGTCTCCTCTTCATGGATCGTCTGAGAGCAAAGACTGAGCAGCCATCAGTCAGAGAAGCTTGAACTGGGATTCCTGCAGAGAGGAGGGGCTGGGCTGGATGATCTCAGGGTCTTCAAATTTATAAAGGTAAAATTCCACAATGCTAATCACAAACATTGATTAGCTGTATTTTTCTGTATTTTTCAGAGTATAAGACGCACCTTTTCCCTCAAAAAAGACGCTGAAAATCTGGGTGTGTCTTATATATCGCACACAGCCTCCTCTTATGGAGGCTTTCAGACAGTTCCTGGGGGCTGGGAGGGCAGAAATGAGCAAAAAACTGGCTGTTTTTTGCCCCCCACTCCCCGGGCCCCAGTAGCACTGTATAAGCCTCCATAAGGTTATGCATGCCATTTTTTGGACAAAAAACGGGCCTTTTTTGCTCATTTTTTTGCTCATTTATTGGGACCCCCATACCTGCCATGGCTGCAGCCTTGGAGACCCCACGATCTTTTCTCCCTCCTTCCTTCTCCTCCTCAATCTGGAGGAATATGCAGCATTCAAGGCCTGGGCCAGAGTCTTCATGAGACTGTAATATTGAGAGTAATTTGTGATCTGCATCCTGTTCCTTTTCTCCTGGGTCTCCAGTGGGGCTTTCTGGGTGCATCTTCTGCGGCCTTTGAAAGAAAAGACGTGCTTAGAAAGAGAACAATGAAAATAATGATCTTGAAACTTTTCTTCCACAAAGAAATGGGGTTCAAAGGTATCATCTTCTGACCTTTTTTTGTTAGATAACCAAAGTTCGAAATACTATGGATGTATTTGAGAGGTCTATGCTTGCTTATTACGTACCCTACAAAATTTGTGAGGATCCAGACTTTTCCTTCAATTGGTCCTGGCAAACCCATAAATGTTAAATGAAAATGGCTAATTCTGTCCCAAATGGAATCAAGTTCTATGAAGTGAACAAAGACATTGACTTGTCTCCACTTGGAGAGGGCCTCCCTGAGGGGGGTTGCATGTTCGGTTTTTGAAAATTGTTGTGATATAACCACACAAATTCCATTCCTGAGAAGCACAGGAGGAAAAGTCCTCATGAAATTCTCTCCCTTCTCCGTGTCTGAAGCAAAGAGGCCAATCAGGGTCCATCTGAAATGCAGGAGCAGTTGGACAATTGCTGGGTACTGAAACCCTTGTTTGGGGAGCATCCAGTGGAAAAAGGGGAACTGACTTTTATCACTCAAAGCCTCTGAAGAAGGTTCGTAACTGATCTGAAAGAGCAATGAAGAAAGCTGTTTTATATTTGAGGTCAGATCAAATGAAAAATATTAGCTTTTTAAAAATCCAAACTGGTTCTCATGAATGTATTAGAATAGTTTCCTAAATATTTCCTAGACATTGTTTAAAATATTAAAGACATTTAGCAAGATTGTATAATAATGGACAATAGCAAACAAATTAAAAACTATAAAAATATAAATCATATTACTGTATCACCCCTATAATTTACCACAATTAGATTAACAAGTTCAAATGCCAACTTAAGTATTCTATTCCAATAAAGGGCCTATTATAATTTTTTGGAGATTGCTGCATCTTTTTATGCTTCTATATCTCAAATTCTTTCTGGAGGAATCTTTTTAGCTTCTTCTCCAGTTGTACAAGAAACAGGGAGACTTCAGTTCTTTACACAATTTGTCAGTTGTATAATACAAGACTGGTTTTTAATTGAAGTTTTGTCTCTTCTAACAGCCACAATTTTTGGAGTCTGTCAGTTTTCATAATTCAATTTTATACCAATATCCATATTTTCTGATTTTAGACAAAGTAGAAATTGTGTAAATTCCCAAATCAGCTCTGAGGGCAGCAGCTGAAGTCTTTTTGTCCACCCCAAGATCCTCCTCGGAGGCTGTGATTGGGTTGGTTCTGCTGGTGGTTTCTCTCTGAAGCCCCAAACATCAGATTGATATAAGAGCATGGGGAAAACCTTAGCCTCAGATACTTTAATAATTGGGGTTGAGGAAGCTGGAAAGCTATGATTTTTTTTTTAATTTTTAGCACTAGATTCACTAACTGAGCTCCTTTGATGATGAGGGATCCAAGGTTCAAGAAAACAACTCCAGGTAAGGAAAAGCGTTACTTGCTCTACTGGATTACCATCAAAAGGGCATCTGTTTATGATGTTGTTTTCCAAAGACCATAACTTTTGAACTTGATTTATTAATTATTAGATAATTATTATGACAAAAAAATCCAAGTCTTCTTCCCAGAGTGTACAATCCAATGTTTAAGTGTGATAATATCATATTATCAGTGTAAATCAGTGTGGTCCAATAAGTATTTAGCATGCTAAACACATGTACCTATTTCAGAACTTATAACAGACTAAAAAGGTGGCAAAGGACCTTGGGGGGTCTTCTCACTCAAGTAGGAGACTATACTATTCCAGACAAATGGATGTCCAGTCTCTTCTTAAAAGCCTCTGGCGATGGAGCACCACAACTTATGAAGGCGAGACATTCCATTCCTCACCATTAGGAAATTTCTCCTTAGTTCTAGGTTGTTTCTCTCGTTGCTTACTTTCCACCATTGTTTCTTTTCTTGCTTTTTGGTGGCTTTGGAAAACAGGTTGACCCACTCTTTTTGTGGCAGTCCCTCAAATATTGGTACTGTAAGGTCCTGCCTCTATTCCCCTAATCAAGAAAGTGTGGACTCTTGAAACAGCAGCATTTCAAAAGGAACCTTTTATTGAAAGGAAGTGATTGCAAGACAAAAACAAAGCAGGGTCTGAGTCCCCCCCAGGCAATTCCATTAGGATAAAGTGGTTAGAAACCCCTCCTTCCAGTTGGATGTTGAATGAGCCAATCCACAAGTCTGAAGATGTTGTGGAAACTGTGGTCTTCCTGAGAAGGAGATAAGGATCCGTTCCCATCTGCTTCTTCTGTGAGGCTTCCAAACTGAGAGAGGAGATGCCCCCTCCCCCTTTGTACGGTAAATCAAAGTTATACATTTATTTATAATCTGTTTTTGAATCCTTCATTTGTCCCAGTAAGTCATTCATATTATGTATATGTGAAAATGAGATGGCAATAGAGGCCCCAACAACCAGGGATATAGTTTTATCAGTTAAATAGTTGGTAGAATGTCTTCCCCAGGGAATGTATTGCTTGCATTTCAGGACCTTTTATGATTAATTTCAACATGAACATAATGCGGTAAAATATTGACATTTTTGCTAATATGGAGAAAAGCAGCTCTTGAATTCCATGGAGAAGACATGATTGCATCTATTGCCCACCCACCCCCACCCCCCACCACTCACTTTACCAGAAGGAGAAAAACACACACAAACCTGTGGGACTTTGTAGGTGCCTCCTAATGTTGACATCTGGATGGAAATGTCCCTGTCAGCTGCATCAAGAAGAGCCATGAGGTTGTCCTTCCTCCCACATCCATAGTTGGGTACATTGGCTTCTCCAGTAGAGAGCAGGTCCAACAAGGCATCTGAAGTGCAGAAAGTGCTCAAATAGTTGGCATGGATGTTGTAGCCAAGTGAGAGATTGTGCAGGAGTTGAGAATTCTTGTTGACCATTTGAATGGCAAAAATTAAATTTAAGCCATATAAAAAACCATAAGAATTGCTATTGGGAAAAAATGTTATTATAATCAACAGGAACAACAAATACTTTTGTTATATATAATATATATAATCCTCCTACTGAGCCTTAAGCCACCATTGATACAAAACCAATCAGTTACACAAAAATGGAAATTGGCTGAGATGCGGCAATTAAAATTGGTTCAATCGCTACTTTAAATAGAATTCAAGTGATAAATTAAGGATTAGACTGAAAAAGAAAATAACCTGCAGCCTTTCAGTTTTTTTTCAGACCCATTTTTATATTTGAGTCTCTTTCCCAAAATCAGACAAAAGAGAGAAGCCATGGAAATCAAAATCATGCATTAAATTAGACATATCCTCCAATATAGGAATAAATGAAAAATAAAAAATAGATAAGGAGAGTGTTAGAATGGAGGGATTGCAACTCCATCACCTTGAATGACTTACAAATCAATGAAAACAAACTGAGCAGAAGGAGCCATGTTGAAAAGCAACTTTGTATGCAATATTTCAAATCCAGTGATGACTATACCAATGAGATGATCTCCTGGGCTGTAAAAGCTCCATGGATTCTTTACATCCTGGTGCTTGAAATTCAGTGGGCATTTCATTCTCAGCTTCCCAGAGACTGGACGAGACACAAGCAGCATCAGAAGCAGAAGCAGGAGGTCCATAGTTCATGGGGCAAATCAATCCATCTCCTTTCTGTTTTTAAAGAATTAGAAGGATTCAAAGGATTCTCACAAGGTGGAATATGATCCAGTGTCTTTCCTGATTGAAATACAGAGAAATACTGAGCTTCATTTAGAAAAGAGACAGACATTCGTTCAAGAGCACAGACCTTGCCTGTCCCAAAACTCCATATTTCTCTGCCCAAAGTCTCCCCTGGAGGATTCGACCAAAGAGCAGAGCTGAAACTTTTATATCATAATTCTCCCTCTCAGGAGGGATCCCTGGGTAATTCAACCAATTCTTGGACTAAGAAATTGTTGGGAAATTCTCTGGAGGGAAATGAAAGGGAAATAATCCCCATGTGATTCATAATAAGAGGGGCAGAAATCAAATTAAATCCGTCATCTAGAATTGAGAGGTGTGGGAGCTCCGTGCTTGAAACTGAGCCCAGAGGGAATACACAGCACCTGTGGCTGAAGAAATAAATAAATCTGAGATTTGTTTGCATAGTGACTAAAGACAAAACTCCGGGGTCCAGTTAATTCCAGAGCATATCACAGACCTGAAATAGCTGCCTGCTGAGTTGAAGTCAAAATGTACTTTATTTTGAAAGCTAATGATCAAAGGTACCACACAAAAGGGCTGATGCAATAGTGCAGCCAGTTTCTAAGAACAAAATCAACTTTAATGAAAAACTACTTACCAGAACTTTGCATAGTTCAAAAAAATAATGAGAGAGAAAGAGAGAGAGAGAGAAACAGACAGACAGACTGACAGAAAACCAAATGAAAAAGGAGAAATCAAGTCTGCCTCTCACCCCATGGGAGGAGGGGAGGAGGGGAGGGAGTTGAAGGGGAGCTCAGGACCCTCGTGTTGCAGATGGAAAGCTGATCTGCAAAATCCATCTTCCAGAGACCTGGGAATGCAGAAGCCCATATCCCATGTTCCCCTGCTACCTTCCCCATGCACAGGACAGGCAAAGGGGCTCTTGTAGGGATGCCAGACAAGACTCTGCTCAGCTGAGTTTGGAGCCCATGCTGGGAGGAGGAAGCTGGCAGCCTCATGTTGGGAAAGGGAAGCAGATCTGCAAAATCCAGGATCAATCTTCTGAGTTCTGGAAATGGGAGAGACCATATCCCATGTTGCACTGCCACCCATTTCCACACATGGGGCACTCAGGAGAAAGCAAAGCCCAGGCCCATGGAGAAAGGCCCAGGGTGGCCAGGAAGGAGGAAGGGATCTCGGGAAGACGCTATCCTCCCATTCCTGGGAAGAGACTAACCTGGTTTATGGGTCTGAGGGTAGAAGGTTGGGGGAACGCAGCCCCTGGGGTTTCTCCAGCTTCTCTTGGGCTCTGTGTCTTTCCAGGAGAGGCTCCTCTGGGGGAGAAGCCATGCAGGGCTGGGTCTTCCAAGGGGGATCCAGCATTGCCTCCAGCATAACCTGGGAGGAAAAGGAGGGTAGCCTCATCCTGGAGGGGGCCCTCTTTGAATCTGAGGAAGATTGGGGTCCAATATGGCCCCTCCAGAATGGTCTGAAGATGTTACCTCCATTTTGAAATTAAGAAACAGACCTGAAGAAATCAGTTATTCACCGATTTTGCACAATGAAGAAACCATGAATTCTCACCGTCAGAAGTGAATCATTTCACAATTAATTGCACTGACATATAACCCCAAGATCCTGATCCTGGTTTGGGAGCCATCCTGGTTGGTTCTTATAACTCTCTAAGCCAACCCTGACGCTTTGTGAATTCAGTCGCTTGCTGACCCTTCAGACTCGGGCAGAGTCACAAAACCTTCCCAGTTTCTGAGGCTCTGAGGCCCAAAACCTCCCTGGACCAGGAATGGCTGGCAGGACCTTCCAGGAGAGCCTCCTTGGCTGCTTCTCTACGGCTGTAACCACTGAGCCCACTGGCTCCTCCTTGGGGAACAGAACAGCCTCCTCTGAACCTCTGTTTTTTGCATTAAATATTTAGCCTTTGCTAACGGCATAGCTATGACTGAGGATTATGGGATCTGAAGTTGATGCATTGGGAAGGCCCCTTGGGATTGTTCACTCGATTCAGGTGGGACAGAGATCCATAAAGAGGACTTGGAAAAAGACTCTTGAAAGCAGCAGCATCCATTCTTCCTCCCAATGCCTGGCAGAAGAGAGGGAGGGAGGGAGGGAGGGAGAGAGTGAGAGAGAGAGAGAGAGAGAGAAGCCCACCCAGGGAGGGTCACAGCCACTTTCCATTCTTCAATTTGATGGGAGACACACCCAGAATTTCTGATCTGGGGAGCAACTCCAGTATCCTGAGGCCTCACTGGGAATTCTGGAAATCATCATCCAAAACCATCTGTGTGGCTGCAAGTGAGACAAGGAGAATCAAAGCGTCAGGCCTGCCTCTGTTCAAAACCCAAGAAAGAAAACCTCCGACTCCATTGAGGTAGAGAAGAGGTCCTTTTACTGAGTTTGAAATGATGGTGGCAAAATGAGGATAGTTTGGCGAAACAAATTAGGGACCAGAGTCAAATGCATATAAAAAGGTTGTACAATATACTGATAGAAATAGACTCTGAAGCAGAGTTAGTTAAAGATTGCATGATAAAATGGGCACAAAATTTCAAAGAGCCAATAATGATGGAAACATGGGAAATGATTTGGGTAAGAAATATAAAATTCACGCAAGCTCAGAATTTGAGAGAGAATTTTTATAAGATGTTGTATAGATGGCATTTAGATCCCAAAATATTATCTTGTATGTATCCGAATTTACAACCTAAATGTTGAAGATGTGATTGTGCTGATGCTACGTATTACCATATGTGGTGGACTTGCAAAAAAGTTAAAGCATTTTGGATAAAAATATGGTGGGTTACTCAAAATATACCGTTCAAAAAAAAAGGATAAAGTTCACTCCCCAGTTGTTTTTGTTAGGTATAATTACAGACTGTACAGTTATAGAGACTAATTTGATTTTGAACTTAACGACGGCAACAAGATTGTTGGTGGCACAGTACTGGAAGAGGGAAGATTTGCCTACTATTCAAGAATGGATGCTAAAAGTAGTAAATCTAGCAGAGATGGCTAAAATTACAGCATACTTGAAGGACCACTCAGCTGAGAAATACAAGCTGGAATGGAGAAGATGGATTGACTATATTCAAAATAAATGTCGGACTAAAAAATTTCAATTAGCTTATGAGTGAAAGCACAAGGAATGCTACAATTTACCTAAAGTTAGCTTAACAAAAGGGGAATTAAAGCACAAGAGGAGGTAGGATGTGAAAATCAGTTAGCTTATGCTAGCGTATGATTGTTAAATGTTTATACCCTGTATTTTGCACTGGGAAGTTGAGGGGAGGGAGGGTTGGAGGGTGGGAAGGGGAAGGGGTAATACTTGTAAAACTTATTAAAACTTTTAATAATAATAAAAACATTTGATGGTGTCCAAAGCAAGGCACGATTTGATTCAAAAGGCGCAAAAGTGACAGGTTGAAAATTTCCCCAAATCCCTGCCTCCCCCCAGGGTCTTTTGCTGAGGGTCCAACCAACGTTCAGGGTGATGTCGTGTGAGGCTCATCTTTAGGTATTCGGCCCATCTGGAGTCCCAGAACGGTTGGCCTCGACTGGGTGTCAACCACTCCACTCAGCAGCGCAGTCGTTCTTTAGACCAAACCTCCCTTTCAGTTCACAGGGGCCTTCCCCTCACCAGCCCCCTCCCCCCACCCAAATGCCAGCCCCCCCACGTTACTATGGCAGCCGATAGCAAGCAAGCATCAGAGGAGTATCCCATGCTGGAGATCCACTTGGATCCTCTGAAGACACAACCACAAAGCTCTGCAAGTCTCTATCCAGGTTTGTCCAGAAATTGTGGGAAATCCTTAACCTGCCCTCCCTCCAAACCCCCTTCACTTAGCCATAGTTAGAGTAAAGTATTGTAGTCGACTGCTGAAAACCCCGAATCCAGAAGGGGATCCTTTGAAAGCTCTCCATCCTGCGTGCAAAGGGGCTGCATTGGGCATCACATGCCCAATCTGTGGTGAATCTGAGTTTGCACAAAACCCTCAACCCGGGTTAATGAAAGAGAGCTGCTATTTTGGCAATAGGTGCCATGCCAAAATACATAAAGCAGATGCTGGCTTAGCTTGATGACCTGCTTCAGCACAGGGGAAGGTTGAGAGGGGGGAGGGGGAGGAGGGGCTCCTGCTTGGGGTGGGGTACGATAGATGACCTCTTGGGACCTCTCCAGCCATGTGATCCTCTGGGACTCCCCTGAAAGAACCAGGTGGGGCTGCTGGGGTTCCTTCTTCCGCTCTGCCCCCCAGCCTCCTTCCATCCCTTTGGGGGACCCTTCCAGAGTCCCAGCTGGAGAGGAGAGAAAATCCCTCCGAAGTTTTTCTTTCCCTCAAAATGGAGGGAACAAGAATCGCCTCAGAAAAAAGAGGGCACAAAACGGAGGGATAAACCAGGGACACAGGGGCCCCAAGAGCAGCTTCTAAGCAGTTGGAGGGTTTTGGGGGGAAGGGTTTCACCCCACAGTCTCAAAATGTCAAAAGTGTTCCACTTAAAAATCAACTCCAATTTAGGATTAATATATGGAATTCTGATATAAAAGAAAATCCTGAATTAAAATAAGGTGGAATGGCTGTAAAAAGAAAAATAGATGGATGATGAACCAAAATCTGGTAAAAGAAAATAACACATACAAATGTTAGAGAAAGAACTGAAAGTATTTTTTATGATGAGCAAAAAAGAAGATACATCATTACAAAATTTTTGGGACACCACAAAACCATATGTCAGGGACCAACAATATGGCAAGGAAAAACAAGAAAAAAAAGATACAAGAGATATTACAGAAGGAACGTAAGGAGGCGGAATCAGAACTATAGAAAGACCCACAAAACAAGACTAAGAAAGAAAAAAGAGAGATATAAAACACAAGTACAACTTAACAGTACAGGAGGAACTAGCCCAGAAGATTAAATTGGCTAAACAAAACTACTTCAAACACGCAAATAATTCTGGATATTGGTCAGCACATAAAGTAAAAAAAGACAAAGAAAAAAGGACGATATATCAACTACAAGGTAAGGATGGAGTCATACAACACAGACCGGAAGAGAAAAAGAGTGTAATCCAAAAATATTTTACAAAACTCTATTCACAAGATAACATACCAGAAGACAAGATCAATCAATACTTACATTTTGCAACCATAAATCTAGTCCCAGACAAACACAGAGAAATAATAAATAGACCAATTACAATAAAGGAGTTAAGAATGGCATTGAAAAAACAGAAAAATAACAAAACTCTAGGTCCAGATGGAATCCCAATGGAATTGTACAAAAATGCACAAGAAATATTGGAAGAACCTCTGTTAGAAGTATTCAATGAAGTGCTAGAAGAAGCTAAAATACCAACATCATGGACAGAAGCAACGATAACTCTCATACCAAAAGAAGATTCAGACCTTCAGAAAATTCAAAATTATATACCCATCTTGTTAATGAACTCGGATTATAAAATATTTACCTCAATTATGTCAGAGTGGATTAAACGGACTCTAAATGAACAGATTCACCCAGATCAAAATGGTTTACTTCCACACAGACAGATTAAAAATAACATGAGGACTATAATAAACATCCTAGAATATTATGAAACACACCCGGAGAAACAAACTGCACTGGTTTTCCATGATGCCCAAAAGGCTTTTGACAAGGTAAATTGGAAATTCATAACTACAATTAGAAATTATGAAATTTGGAGAAAAATTCGTAAAAATGATAGAAAAAATATACACAAACCAAACAGCAAAAATGCTTATGAATGGGGATACAAAAGAAAAAAAGGAGATAACAAAAGGAGTAAGACAAGGATGTTCTCTCTCTCTACTTCTTTTTATTCTAACCTTAGAAATACTCCTAACCAGAGTTAGGAAGGATCAGGAGATAATGGGACTAAAAATCAAAAAGGAAGAGTATAAAATCCAAGCTTTTGCTGGTTTTCATATTGGAAGACCCATTGGAATCCGGATTTAAATTAATTCAAAGGATAGAAGAATTTGGTGATGTGGCAGGTTTAAAAATCAATCAAAACAAAACAGAAAATCCCAAACAGGCAGAATCCAAGGGGACTGATTGCTTCCTTGGCATTAGAAGACAGGCAGCACCAGTTAAGGGTCATCAACCTCAAGTGACACCAAACTCCATAACTCTGGGCGACCTCTTCCAACAGACTCTGGAGACAAAGAGAACCAATTGAAGTCAATTCCATGGTGTTTGAAGTTTCTTTTTCCAGCATTCCTTTCCTGACATATTCTGACATGAAAGACCACAAAAAATGACCCCAGGAGTGTAGTTGTAGTTTTTCACTAACATGTTTTTCTCCAGCCTCTCCTCTGCACACATGGAGCCCAGAAGAAGCTTAGGATCCCAAGAGGAGAAGTTGCTTCTCCCTGTAATTAAGGCCATTTGGGCCTTTGAGATCTCCATACCTGTGATAGAGGCAGCAGACTGAAGCAATATGCAAAGGATCTTATATCAGAAAAGGATAAATTATTTAAGTCAAGCATTCTTGGAACAAGTTTTGGGACAGGCAGGATCTGTGCTCTTGATTGTACCTCTCTCTCTTTTCCTGGTGAAGCTGAGTGTTTCTCTGTTTGTATTAGGAAAGTCCCTGGCGTTTCCATCTTGTGAGAATGCTTTGAATTCTTCCAACTGTTCCTGCTGTTGGTGTTAGAAACAGGAAAAGGATTAATAAAGGTCCATGAATTATGAACCTCCTGCTTCTGCTTCTGATGCTGCTGGTGTCCCAGTCAGTCTCTGGGAAGCTTGGAATGAAATGCCCACTGAGTCTGGAGCACCAGGATGGAAACAATCCATGGAGCTATTATAGGCCAGGAGACCATCTCATTGCTATAGTCACAACTGAAACACTGTTATTGCCTATAATGTTGCCTTTCGACAGTGCTCCTTCTAGTCCATCGCCGTAAGTCATTCAGGGTGATTGGAGTTTCATCCCCTCTATTTGCAGTCCTCTCCTTCTTTTCTTCTTATGTCACTTACTTTTATATTACAGAAACTCTCTAATTTCCTGAATGATTTTGATTTCCCTAGCTTGCCTATTTTTTCTTATTTTGTGGAAGATTCAAATCTAAAGATGGGGTTATAAAAACCTGAAGGCAATAGAGATTATTTTTCCATCCCAGTTCAATCCTCAATCCATTCACACTTGAATTCATTTTGTTTAAAGGAGTGATTGAAACAGTTGTAGTTGCCTCTGCCCAGCCCATTCCCAGATTTCTATAACTGATTATTGATGTTGGGTCAATATTGGCTTAAGACTCAGTAGGCTTGTGGAGGCAAAAAGGAATAAATTCTTTTAAAAAGTTATTTGTTACTGTTGATGAGAATAACATGAACATTTTTTTACAGTAAGGATTCTTTTGGTTTTTTAAACACTCTACGATTAATTTTCAATATTCAAATGGTCAACAAGAACCTCCAGCTCTTGCACAATCTCACACTTGGCTACAACCTCCATGACAATTATTTGAACACTTTACGCACTTCTGATGCCTTGCTGGACATTCTCTCCACTGGAGAAGTCAATGTCCCCAACTACGGCTGTGGAAGGAAGGAGAACCTTCTGGCTCTTTTTGATGCAGCTAACAGTGACATCTCCATCCAGGCATCAACATTAGCAGCACTTTACAAAGTCCCACAGGTTTGTGTGTGTTTTTCTCTCTGATAAAGTGAGTGGTGGGTGTTGGTGGGTGAGCAACAGATACAACCTTATCTTCTCCATGTAATTCAAAAGCTGATTTTCTCCATATTAGCAAATGTGTCAATTATGGTTTTCTTCTCTTATGTTCTTGTTCAAATTCTTCAAAAAAGGCCAGAAATGCAATAAGGTCCTTGAAGAGGACTTTGTCCTGGCTATTCGGTTTTCAGAAAACATCCTTAGTTGTGAGTGAAATATTGGCATGTTCATTTTCACATAGAAATAACACCTGCAGCATGTGTGTGTGTGTATGTATATGTATATATGTGTATGGTTATGTATATGTATACGTGTGTGTGTGTGTGTGTGTAATAAAAAAGTTCGTAGCAGTTACAGGCCAATTAGTTTGGTAGGTATTGTGGCTAAAATATTTCCCATGTTCCTCTAAACTAAACTTGAGATTGGGTAGAACAAAAGTGCATTAATTGCAGAAGAAGAAATAGAAGGCTTTTTAATAAGGAAAAAGTTTTATAAAATCATAATAATTAATCAATGCATTAATAATCTAATATCCGCAACATATTTGTTTTGAAATATCTAATTACATAATATGTCAGTTGGGTAAACCAGGGTTTTTTGGTTGTATAGATGTTAGTGCAGCATTTGACACAGAGAGCAGAAAAAATACGATGGAGGAAATTGATTACCCTTAAAATGGAGGTCAGACTGTTGGCCCTGATCCCAGCCCTTTCTCAAAGCCCTTGTTTGAGAGGGAGGTTTCAGCTTTATGGAACCATGAGAAGAAGGATCTATAGTATAGATCTATAGATTCTATACTTACCAAGGGGTAACACAGAAGGGTGCATATTTGAACCATTGTTATTCAGTCTAGATATTAATGACTTACCAGGTCTAAGGAAGGATCTCAGTACATGGCTAAAGTGCTAAATTGTTTATTTATTTAGCATATGGCAAAGGCGTAATTAGCTAGGAGACTACAATGTTAGTACATAGTATTTGTCCCACTGCCGTAGAGTGCTAGTCCGTTCAGTTTGTGCTCATGAGCTTCTCCAGGGTTCATCACAGGGGGTGAACTAGCTCCGCACCAGAAGGACGAGAGGTGTCCTGTGGCATCATATGGGCTTCTCTCACCACTGATGTCACCTTGCAGTTGGGTTTCACATCCAAGCAAGTCCAGCACTGGCAGGGGCCCAACCATCTGCACAAAACATACCATATTTTCCACCAAAGTGGTGCCTATTTATCTACTACTGTTGTCACGTGTTTTCAAATTGCTAGGTGGGCAGAAGCTGAGGCAAGTGATGGGAGCTCACCCTGCGATGCAGTGGTAGGACCAGTGGTGGGTTCCTAACTAGTTTACTACCGGTTCACTGAGAGAGGGCATTTTGTACATACGTAACATTTTTGCCCCCCCCCCCCTCTTCTCTATAACATGGCTTCAGTTCATTGAGGTTTGTGGGGTTTGTTTCTACACAGCCCTCTCAGGTCTCACCACGATATTTCAATTGTGGTGGGGTCTGGACTCTGCCTGGGCGATTGCAACATCTAGATTATTTCTTCTTTCAGCCACTTGTTGGTCTGCTTGGGATCATCAGCCTCTTGAATGACCCAAAGTCCTCCAACCTTCAGCCGTCAGATAGATGGCCTCATCTTGGACTCTAGAACACTTTGGTACCCAGAGGAGTTCATGGCCAAGTCAATGATCACAGGGTCCCCAGGTCCTCTGGCTGCAAAAGAAGCCAAAATCACCACCCCTCCATCCCTGTGGTTGACGGTTGGTGTGGCATGTTGGTGCTGATATGCTGTGTGAGGTTTTCACCAAATATGGCTCTGTGCATTATGACCAAACTTCTCCACTCTGGTCTCGTCTGTCCAAAGGAGAATGTTCCAGAAGTCTTGTGGTCTATTCAAAGGCAACATGGCCAACCTCAGCCATGCTGCCATGTTCTTTTTAGAGAGCAATTTCCTCCTGGCAACCCTTCCCAACAAATCAAAGCTGTTCAGTCTTTTTCTGATTCTGCTGTCATGAACTGGAACATTTAACAGGCTCCCCGAGGCCTGTGGAGTCTGAGGTGGAACTCTTGGGGTTGTTTGCCATGTCTCTGAGCATTGCAGGGTCCGACCTTGGGTGAACTTCCTGGGATGGTCCCACCTGGGAAGATTGGCAGCTGCCTTGAATGTTTCCCCCTTGTGAATAATCTTCTTTGCTATAGAATGATGGACTTTAAATTGTTTGGAAATGGCCTTGTAACCCTTCCCAGATTGACAGGCAGCAACAATTCCTTCTCTAAGATCACTGCTGATGTTTTTACCCTTTGGCATTGTGTTAACACACACCTCAGTGCTGGAGACCAGAAAATCCCTGAAACTTTGGCTTTTATAGAGGAAGCCACACTTGTGATGATCGATGAATGAAAGTCCCTTGATCAGCAGCCCCGGGCTCCCTCTTAGCCTCTTCACTCCTATGGAAGCAGTCAGGATGTCCACCTGTCTTCTCCATTTTGGCTCTCTTTCTGTAAAATACAGGATGACAGGGTGTGATATGTTCTCTGTTGTTGTTGCTTATCTGAGGTTGTATTTACCTACTTTTAAGAAATGCTTAAGACCAGATGCTTTTTACTATGCCTTGTAATTTGAGAAATTATATTAGGAGCTGTGGTCTCCCTATCTCTTGTATAACTAGGTGAGACAGAAATAAAAACAAAAGTCAAAAGATTGCTTCAACAAGCATCTGGAATATTGAATGTCAACTGCATAAGAAAGAAAGAGCTCAGAGTCTTGGCCTGCACATTAGATAAATAACCTATTGGGATAGATTTGCTGTTCAATCAGAATTAAACATGTACATATAATACGGCCCTTTATTGGAACAAAACATTCACTTGACCAATGTTCCCTCTAATTTTTTTTCGATGTGAGCAGAAAAGTATAGTGTTTGAGTGGCACATTTTCATGCCTGAGCACCCGAATTTTTTTCACAGATGTCACCTAAGACAACAACGAAATCAGTATTATTTGAAACTCAAAGTTATGTTTCTTCAAGGTACCTGCTTAATTCAAAGTGTTATATAATATCAGTATCACTTAACAACGCTCCTGCTTAGCAACCAAAATGTTGGCTCAGAAACTCTGGCATTTGAAGCACGCAACTCTTAAAGCTGTCAAGTTACAAGACCCTTGCACCCCTAACCCTTTAGGGAAAAAAAAACCCAGGGGTCTTCAAACCTGACAGCTTTAAGATTTGTGGACTTCAACTCCCAGAATTTCTCCTCCAGTCCTGTTGGCTCAGGAACTCTGGCATTTGAAGCATGGAAGTCTTAAAGCTGTCAAGTTACAAGACCCTTCCACCCCTAGAAAAAAAATGCAGAGGTCTTCAAACCTGACAGCTTTAACACTTGTGGACTTCAACTCCCAGAATTCCTCCACCAGTCATGTTGCAGCGACGTCATCTGCGTGGATCTGCTCCATCTTTGCTTTCTTCATTGTGGGCAGGGCTTCTGCTGAAGATGCCGACGAGTACGAGTTGCCACCAGAATAACTGCTGCTACCTCCTCCTCCTCCTCCTCCTCCAACAGAATCACCAGATTTGCTCCTGAGCTCAGCGCTGGGTTACCTCTGCCCCCTCCCCCTCCTCCGTGCTTTTGAGGAGCCATGAGGCTTTTTTTCCCCTGCTCCCCCCCCCCCCCCGCCTTCCTACTGGCTCCTGCAGCCTCATGGCTCCTCAAAAGCACGGGGGCGGAGGAGGAGGGGGCAGGGGTAACCCAGCGCTGACTGAGCTCAGCTGCTCCGAGCGGAGGGGAGGCGCCGCTGCCACGCGCGGAGATGCCAGCTGGAGCTTTGGCGGCTTCATCTCAGCCACAGCGCCGGGCGGCAAATCCGGCAGTGCTGCCTGTTAGAGGAGGAGGAGGAGGAGGTGGCAGCAGTTCTTCCGGTGGCGGTGGGGGCTTTGGGGCTTCACAACTAGCCTCAGTCGCCCCGTGCTCCTCAAAGCAAGTCTGGGGAAGTCCTTTGCAGGCGGCCCGTGCTAGCTGCCTGCAAAGGACCTCCCCAGCTTCCAAAGCCTGTGGCAATAGAAATCACTGCGCGGCAGTTGAAAACTGCTGTGCGGTGTTTTCTTGCCACCTGCGCGCTAGCGCAGCTGCGCACCTTAGAGGGAATGTAGCACTTGACATTTGCATATGTGGGTCTGATTGTCCCAAAGGTGCTTTTTCAAGAGGCACTTTCTGGTTTTTCTTTGAAGACATTTTGCTTCTCTTCCAGAGCTGAAGAAGCTTCTTGGATTAGAAGCGAAATTTCTTCAAAGAAAAACCAAAAAGTCCAGTTGCCTCTTGAAAAAAGCATCTTTGGGACAACCATGACCTGGATGACTAAGATTGTACATAGACATGTGGGTCTGATGATTACAATAAATTGGAGGAATGATACAGAAATATGTTTTTTATTCTTATTTATTTAATTTGTTGCTTGTATTCCATTTTTAAATAGTGTTGTTAACTCTCTGTGCTTGATATTCTGTTTCTTGCTATGGAATAATTGATAATTTGTACATCAATACCAAGTTGAATTTATTAAAAAATAAAGTTTCGGACTTTATCTGACACCCTCCCCCCCCCAAAAAAAAATATATAACACAGCTTTCTTCCTTACTTTTTTCAGATCACCGATAACATTGTTTCGGAGACTCTGAGTGATAAAAGCAAATTTCCCTTTTTTCACCAGATGGTCCCCAAAGAAGGATTCCTGTACCCAGCAATTGTCCAGCTGCTCCTCCATTTCAGATGGAACTTCATTGGCCTCTTTGCTTCAGGCACAGAGAAGGGAGAGAATTTCATGAGGACTTTCACTCCTATGCTTGTCAGGAATGGAATTTGTGTGGTTATATCACAACTTTTCTCAAGAATTGGATACACAGCGCCCTTTAGGGAGGCCCTCTCTAGGTGGAAACAAGTCAATGTCTATGTTCACTTCATGGATCATGTTCCTGTTACGGACAGAATTGTTCCTTTCCATTTAACACTTATGCGCCTCCCAGGACCCATTGAAGGGAAAGTCTGGATCAGTACAGCTTTGGGAGGATTCCAGTTTAAAAAGCACAAGCACAGACTTGTTAAATACATGCATAGTTTTTGGACCTTTGCTTTTCTGCCAAAAGAAAGGCCAAAAGATTCTGCCTTTGAACCCAATTTCTTTGTGGAAGATCCATTTCAAGATCCTTATTTCCGCTGTTCTCTTTCAAAGAACGTCTTTTCTGTCAAAGGCCGCAGAAGATGCACCCAGAAAGCCCCAATGGAGACCCAGTGGGAAAGGAACACTGTCCGGATCAAAAATCACTCCCATTTGTACAGTTTTATTCAGACTCTGGCCCAGGCCATGAACGCTGCCTATTCCTCCAGATCGAGGAGGAGGAGAAAGAAGGAGGGCGAAAAGATCTTGGGGGCTCCAAGGCTGCAGCTGTGGCAGGTATGGGCTCCTGATATTGTGGAATATGAAGTATTGTTTCTAAAATAAAGTTTCATTATAGCTTCTGCATAATAAATAGAGAAAATAAGGAACTGGGAAGTTAAGGAACTTTTTGAACAGCTCGTGAAAACAGTCTTGTTCTTACAGTCAACAAAGTGATTCAGAAAAGTCTAGAAAGAAAAGGGGGCGGTGCTTTCTGAGCAATAGCTTAACTGGCACATTTCAAAATATAACCGATTTACCCAAAAGAGAGACGGAAAGTTGGTGATGTTAGATACTAGCTTCAGTTATAATGGTTTCCACCAAGGTCCTCTGTTCCAGCGGGAACAGAGGTTTAATCTCATTAGTCGAAGGGTCTGACAGCTCCCTATAAAAGGGCTGCTGTCAGACTCAACCTTTCCTGGATTGTTCTTACTTGTTGTGTTATAATAAAGAGCTGTTGTTGCCTTTAGCCTGAGTGTGCCTTTCCATAACCCGATCTAACACTGGCGACGAGGGTGGGATTGGAAGGCAACTAGGTGAACCAAAAAGAGTGTAGCAATCCAGCAAGTATATCCAGCCTGTAGCTCAGCGCGGCTTCGAGCAACCATTTTTGAGTAGCAAACTCAAAATGCCCTCAGAAAACAAAATGGCCATTCATGCCCCACTCACTCCATATGACCCAGTCACTGAGCACTGGGACTCGTATATGCTGAGGTTCGACTGCTTCCAACGACCTCATGTACCTTTCTGAAGGCCGCAAGAAGAACGTGTTCCTCGGTTATTGTGGACAGGAAGTGTTCGAAACTGCCAAAGACCTCTCTGAACCAACGCCGCTACAATTGGTTGCTTGGTCCATGCTCCAGCAGACGATGAGGACCCACTACGCTCCCAAGCCGTCTAAGCACGTCCGCTGGCATGAATTTAATATTCGCAACCAGAAGGAAGGCAAATCGATCAATGAATACGTTGCGGCGCTACGAAAGGCCACAGTGTACTGCGAGTTCCGAGACCTAGACGAACATATTCTTGACCGCATCATATGCGGTTTGCGGGACATTAATTTACAGAGGAGGTTACTTGCCAAATCTGACCTCACTCTACAAATTGCCTTGGACGAAGGCAGGGCATCAGAATTGGCCATTAAGTCTACAGAAACCCTGCAGCGCCAAAGCACTCCGCAAGACGCGTGGAATAGCGCACGCGCACATCACAAGACTGAAGAGGCCGAGAGCTCAGAAGGTGAAGTAGATGACAGCTGCCGCATGCGCAGTAGCCGCACCAAGCCGGCACGCAAATTCAAACCACGTCTACCGCCTTGCTCTAACTCTGGAGGAGACCATGCCAGATTGTTTTGCAATTTCCATGATGCTATCTGCCAGTGCTGCGAACGAAAGGGGCACCTCACCAAGGTTTGCAGAAGCAAGCACCCCACGATGACCTGGCAGCCAAGAAGCCGACCTAACCACTAGCAGAGGCCCCACCAAGGGGCATGGCAGCCACCACCACGGCGCTCAGAGGGCGATACCAGAGTCACCCACCACACCTCAATCGGCCAACTCCGCACTAGGCAACCAAAAAACCTGAAGGTCACAGTCCTCATCGAGGGCTCTCCATGTGAGATGGAGATCAACATGGGGTCATCATTGACCATCATGCCATGGTCTACACTAAAGCAGGCTATCCCTAGCTTGAAGAAGCAGCATCTATGCACCCCTGACATCCGCCTTTGCGATTACCAGGGGAACCGAGTCCCCATCGTGAGCCAGGGCACCTGCCTGGTGAGCTTCAATGACTTCAGCGGTCAGATCCCAGTGACAGTGGTCAGCGGTGACCTGCAGAGCATCCTGGGGCTTGACTGGTTCAAAGCCCTGGGCCTAGAAGTGACCAGTATCAATGAGAGCGCCGACGAGCTACTCGCAGACCCTACCCCCGAGACACCAGTCCTTTGTATTGACTGCTTTAGAGACTGGTCCCATCTAGCTTAGTGACGTTGCCCGCCACTCTGCAAGATACTCCATGATCAAACAGGTTTTGAACTGGGTGTGGAGGGGGTGGCCCAAGGGGCCTGTTGGGTCTGATTTCAAAATGTACTATTATAAGAGAGAGGAGTTGTCTGTTGTTAATGGCTGTGTGCTGTGGGAGGACCGGGTTGTTGTTCCACCCAAACCGTGCATTGCAGTATTAGAGGCTTTACACGTAGGGCATCCTGGAATTGTCATGATGAAGTCTTTGGCTAGGAGTTACGTGTGGTGGCCTAACATGGACAGGGAGATTGAAGAATGGGTGGCTACCTGCAGACCATGCCAGGAGTCCAGACCAGCTCCCTCAGAGGCGCCCGCTAAGGAGTGGGAGCGACCTCAAGCACCGTGATCTAGGGTGCACATTGATTTTGCTGGCCCAGTTCATGGCCAGACATTCCTCGTAGTTGTGGACGCCTACTTGAAATGGCTAGAGGTAGTCCTGATGACCTCCACTATGGCAGAAGCGGTCATCAAGGTGCTACGGAGACTTTTCTCCACACACGGCCTGCCCGACGTCCTGGTCTCTGACAATGGGCCCCAATTCACAGCCATGCAATTCGAGACCTTCTTAGCAGCACAGGGAATCAGACATGCCCTGGTCGCGCCATTCCATCCGGCCTCCAATGGTCAGGCGGAGAGAATGGTGAGATCTGCAAAAGAGGTCCTATCTAGGATGGGCCCAGGAGATTGGCAAACACGGTTTGACCACTATTTGCTAATTCAACACATCACGCCAAGTGCCACTACAGGGAGAAGCCCCTCCAAGCTTCTCATGGATCGCCAGTTAAGGTCCCACTTAGACCGGCTACATCCAAACTATTCTGCCGCATCACCCCCTGACTCCACAAGCAAAATTCGGAACTTTAGCGTAGGGGATTCAGTTTGCACCCACAAATACGCCGGGGGAACTGTGGATTCCTGCCACAGTGATAGGTATCACCGGGCCTCGCTCTTATCTCGTAGAGCTTGAGGACGGTCAGAATTGGAGAAGGCACGTTGACCAACTCCATGGCCGCCTCTCCAACTCCACTCTTAGGCAGCCAGAGGTAACTCCTGCTCAAGTTAGCCAAAGCCCTACCCAAAAGGAGCACGAAGTCACTCCTTCCACAGCCAACTCAAACCTGAAGTCACCAGGACAGTTAGCTACTTGTGTTGCAGGCCTGCAGTGAGCTCTGAGCGAACCGGCTCTAGAAGCTCCAGCCGCGGCCTGTGAAAGGTTCCAGGAGCTTCCACCAAGCGGAGCTGTAGAGCAAACATGTCCGTCTGACCTGTCCGAAGAACACCCTCCGGCTGAACTGTGCAGGTCTGGTAGAGCTACCAAAAAGCCCGCCTACCTGCGTGACTATGTTACCAGTAGGATTATCCCATCTAAGAGGGGAGGGGTGTTAGATACTAGCTTCAGTTATAATGGTTTCCACCAAGGTCAGACATTCATGGCTTAATCTCATTGGTCGAAGGGTCTGACAGCTCCCTATAAAAGGGTGTCTGTCGGACTCAACCTTCGCTGGATTGTTCTTACTTGTTGTGTTATAATAAAGAGCTGTTGCTGCCCTTAGCCTTGTGTGCCTTTCCATTACCCGATCTAACAGGTGATGAATAACTATATCAGGCCATGGAGACAGAGGGTTGCTGGGGGAAATAAGGCCATATTGCTGAACAGGCGCTCCGAATAGGTTGAGAGCTTGGTAGTACCCAGCCAATGGGGACACAGGACAGTGTTGAGTGACGGGAGGAAGGGCATGAAACTTCTTGCATGCTTTGATCCGGGTCCACCTGGTGTATCTGCAGATGCATTTGAAGAGAAATAATAGTAGAATTAGCAGAAGCTTGTTAGACATAATACCGGTAGTAGAATATACTATACTGGAATAATAAAATCTGTAGAAGCTTGTTATTCTGTTCTGTAAACCTTTGCTTCAGCTAAACCTTTGTTTCCTGTAACACATGCATGCTGTATTAGGTATCTGCCAAACACTTGCTCCTGCCATCAGTCTGAACCCCATACATCATCCTCAGGTCTCACCCAGCAGACACATATGGGGGCACCTTGTTACAATTCACACCCCAGTTCTAATTTACACCTTTGGTCTGCGTTGCTAATCACTCCCCCCGTCCGTCCGTCCCCGTTCCCTGCTGCACAACCCATGCAGGGCTACAAGGAAGGCATGGGCCCGGGGGAGGGGGGGCGTATTGGGTACTAAGCTGATGTCTCTAAAGGAATAAAAGGAGGCCATACCTTCTCTAAGGTGTGGCCTTCCTTACATGTCTCTTTTGTACATGTTTGGACCCAGCTCTTTGCTTTGATCAAATTAAACGCTGATTCTTTCTCAAGCCTCCGCTTAAGTTCTTCTCTTGGCTCCTTGTTGACTTAAGCACATCGCCAAAACTTACACGTTAATGAACTTTTGCTACTTTTTGGTACCAGATTGCCTTCCTTGCTTTATTTCCTATTTCTAACAATATGGAGTTCCTTTGCGGAAGGAACCCAGAGGAGAAGGAGGGGAACCTTCTCAACCACATTGTCCTTCAGAAGGTCAACAGTTGGGCCAATCTAATTGCTTGAGACATAATCTTCTAAACACCAGGCACCACAAGAGATGAATTTTGGTTTCAAACACTGTTAATTTTAAAAGCATGTATGCATTTTTAAATACATTCATGTCTTTATGGGTTTGTGATTAGCAGAGTAGAATTATATATCAGTAGCTTTGAAGGACACACTAAGTTCATCCAGCCCAACCCTCCTCTCTGCACGAATCCCAGTCAAAGCTTCTCTGACTGATGGCTGCTCAGTCTTTGCATCCCTAGTGAAGGGGAGGCTGAACTTCTCTGCTTTGAGGGTTCAGCTCTGAAACTGCTCCTCTTTCCAGGGTGTTTTTCCCCTCCTTCAGCCAGAATCTCCTCCCGTCTGACTGAGCTCATTTCCCCCATTTCCCTCCCTCTGGAACAACGTTGAGAAGATCTGGAGCTTCTGAGCAACTTCTTCCAGGTATCGGAAGAGGCAGGAGGGGATTTACCACCACAACTGAGCTCAGCATTTCTGTTGCTAAGCAAGACAGCCATTAAGTGGGTTTTGCTCTATTTTATGACCTTTCTTGCCTTTTCCTGTTACGTGAATCATCGCAATTGTTAAGTCAGAAACATGGTTGTTAAGTGAATCTGGCTTCCCTATTGATTTTGTTGTTGTAACCTTCATACGTGGATGCCAAGAATTCTGATTTTGATCCCCTGGAGACCCTGGAGATGCTGCCATGATTGTGGAGGAAACTATCATAGGTCACCTTTTTCAGTGCCCTTGTAACTTTATACAGTCACTAAATTAATGGTTTCTCGTGATCAACTTGATGTTTTCTAGGCGTTTATTTATGAATCTTTTTTTCTATGATTCGTTTTATTTGTCACCTGCTCTAGAATATCCCCCATAACTTACCAATTGCATGAATTATATTTTGTTAATATATATATTTGCCAATATATGGCTGAGAAATTTTGCTGACTGTTTTTTTATTTATGAAGATAACAGTAAAATCTATTTTTTTCTAAATAAGCATATTTTGATGTTAGACATCTGTAGAAGGAAGATAGAAGTGTATAAAAGCTAAATGGGATTTTTTTAAAAAAAGCTTTCAGATTTTAAACTTCCTGGATATTCTCCTCCTAGTTCCATCCTTTCCTGCAGAAGAATGAGTTTTGCAATATTTCTGATAGGAAACTGTACTTGGATCAAAATGGAGATGTAGCAGCAGATCTGATAATCCTGAGCCAGTTGATTCTCCCCAAGGAGGATTCCATCGGACACTATATGGGGACTTGGGAAAGACAGAGACTTTCTATCCACCAAGGAGTTCTTTCGCGGCTAAAGTTGTTTAACAAGGTGGGAGAAATTTTTGGTGTTTTCCCCTTTTCCCCCCCAAAGATTTAGGACCCATTTCATGTGGACCAAGCCTGTTAATCTATTAAATCTGTTAGAGTGCAGCAAGTGGGAAATGAAATATCAGCAGAGAGCCAGAACATGCAAAGACGAAGTCAGGAAAGCAGAGTCTCAGAACGAACAAAGACTTGCAACAAAAGATTTTTTTAAAAAAGTTCCTTCCGAGATATTAATAACAAGGAAAAAAAAATCAGGGAAACAGTTGGTCCACTTAAGAGAGAAGACGGCAAGGAAGTAAAAGGCAGCAGAGAGAAAGCAGAGCTGCTTAACTCATTCTTTGCATCGGTCTTCATGCAAAAAGAAATTATAGCCCCATCTATCAAAAAAAGCTACTGTAAATGACAAACTCAAAATTAAAATTAAAAAAGCAAGAAAATGGTAAGAGAGCACCTTTCTGACCTTGATGAATATAAATCACTGGGACTTGACAGATTACATCCCAGAGCTGTCAGTTGTCATCTCAGAGCCATTGTACCATATCTTTCAAAAATCCTGGAGCACCGGAGAAGTACTGGAGGTTTCATCTCCAGACAGGCAAAATCAAAGGTATAAGTACAAATTAGATGAGACTTGGCTCAAAAACGAACAAAAACTGTGAGCGGGGCCTTGGAGTCCTAGTGGACGATCAGCTAAACATGAGCCAGCAGTGTGCAGTGTCCATTCCATTCCATTCCCCCATGTCTATCTGTCTCGTTCTCTGCCTCTCTCTATCCCTGCCACTATTTGTCTGTCTTTCTGTCTGTCTGTCTGTCGTATGTATGTAGGTATGCATGTATGTATGTATGTACCCGGAGGTGGTATTCAGCAGGCTCTGACCAGTTCTGGAGAACCGGTAGCAGAAATTTTGAGTAGTTCAGGGAACCGGCAGATACCACCTCTGGCTGGCCCCACCCCTATTTGCTGCCTCCCGAGTCCCAGTTGACCACCTGGGTCTTATTTTGTTGCTCTGCAGAGGAGTATGAAGCTGGAAATCAGGTTGGTGGGGTGGGGAGGAAATGGAGACTTTCCAGTATCTTTCCCCTACCACACCCACCACGCCACACCCACCAAGCCATGCCATGCCCACTAAGCCAGACCCATAGAGCCGGCAGTAAAAAAAATTTATCCCACCTCTGTTTGTATCTCTCTATTTTTATTCTATTCCATTTCTATTACTTACCAGGCCCAATGGCCTTTGCTGAAAATTCAACATGGGGAGTAAAACCTTATAGTTTCATTCATTGTATAGACTACCTGGAGGTTTTAATACCATTGAATAAGGTGCTCTTCAGATGCTTTAATATTGGAGACTTTTTTTAGATGATTCATCCTAGGATGAGAAGCCCTCAAGTGCTGGAGATTGTGTTGTTAATAGCCTCAGGTTGGCTTCTTCCTTGTCTTCAAAGAGCAAAGCAGAAGGGAATTCTGTTGAACAGACCCTGAATTCAGGTGTGGACTGAATGCAGTGGTGTATTAACCATTAAGCAGACTAAGCACGTGCTTAAGGGCACCAGGCCCAAAGGGGGCACCACAAAGTTGAGAAAGACTTCATTTGTACAGTATGTGCAAAGGACAGGGGCACCAAGATTGGTCAGTGCTTAGGGCACTAGTGAGCCTTAATCCACCACTGACTAAATGAGATTGGATCATGGCTGGATGGAGCTCCTGGTGGTCCCATTGGTAGAGAAGCTTCCTCTTGTCCTCCTTAAGGAAAGGCCATTGGGAAATGCTTCCCTGAAAGGGCATGTCCAGGGTCTGTGATAGTTTTCAGTGGTCCAGCCCTGGTCAAAATTAGCCATATCTGTCTTTCACCCAACTGGGGGGAGCAATTGGCCTTCTGCCCCTAGGAAGGAGGTCCAAGACTTTCAGTTCCCATAAAATAACAGTGACCAGTGTGATAATCCCTTGACCCAGAAACACTGAAACACAACTTTGATTCAAGGAAAAGACCTTCCTGATATCAGAAGTAAGGAGAGAGATTGTGACAGGAAACACTACTTAGATTTGGCCTTTGGCTCTTAAGAGGGCTCTTCATCTGAAAATCCATTCAACGGCCTTGTTTATCTTGAATGTTAGCCACCTTTAGTCCAGTGGCGTAGCGTGGGTTGTCAGCACCCGGGGCAAGGCAAGTAATTTGCGCCCCCTAACCCCAACTGTCATATGAGAGCAGCCTGGATAGTTGTAATTAGAGGGAGATTAACTCTGCCCTCCAAAAATGATAGATATGGTATTTCAGAAGCAGGTGTACTACTGTCTCAATTTCAAAGTCTGAGCAGAGATACCAATGGTCTTCATAAGGAATACTATTGTATCTTTCTATCAGCTCCACCCAGTTAAGAGCATCCAAATGTGACAATATATGTGAAACAAAACCAATAAATGAGACAGCTACTGGGGGGATTGTAAAATGGGACTCTGTTAACATTGTAACAGAGGTGAAAAATGATTTATTTTTTGTAAAACAACACCTAAAATTCTGTTTTACTTCTTTCCAGGTTTCAACCAAGCGTAGCATGACTTGGGGGGGGGGGGGAGAGTCTACTACAGTGAACCACGTCATCCATTATTTGTTTCTTCCAACAAGACTTGGTATCTGTCAGGACTTGTTGGGATAGTAATTCATCTCCCAAAAATTTGTTTTAAGCTAATAATTCAATTAGCTCAGACAAGAGAAAGGCAGAGATTGGATAAACTCTACAGTGTTAATGAGCCAGAAGTCAGCAAAATACTGGCTTTGGCAAATAAGTCTCTTCGCGTACTTGCTCCAAACAGAAGCAGTTTCAAGCAATGCTAGTGTACTTTCCTCCAGCCATCTACTAAGAGATAATATCTCAATCCAAAATGAATAAAGTATACATTTGTAAGGGAGGTGGGGGGAGATGAGTAGCAGCCTCTGCTAAGTGGCCTGAAAACTTAACTCTCCCTTGAAAATGGCTTTAGAAGTAAAGGTTTCCCCAAACACAGTTCAGCCAGTTTACACCTACAGATCAATTTAATACTCTAGAAAATCTAATCACGAATGTCATCTCCTTTTAATACCTTTAGTAAAGGGACTGAGAATTTTGTAAGAGGTCTAAGGAACAAAGGGAAGTTTTCTCCTCCTCTGCCTCCCCCACACCCTATTTTTGACAAAACACAAACTATTTTGGATTTGTTAGCAATTCTCCACAAGATGCAATGTGCATTTTTTAAATCAGTGCAACGCTTCCAAAACTGCATGGAGCTAAGAAATCAAATTCCCATAGACTTCAGCTGGGTTCGTTCCTGGATAAACGAATCTAGGCTTGCAAAATCTGGCATCATACCCATCGGAAAAAGAACCCATCTCTCTGCTAGCCTCAGCCTCATAAGGCTGGGTTCAATACCGAAACCGGTCTGCGTAACCCTAAGGCCTACGCTTTGCCTTAAAACCAGGATGAGGAACAAGAACCAAGTTCGGGGCTGGGACGCATTCCCACAAAGAGACTCCGCTTCCAGCAAGACAGTCGTGGATACCGCCTCCAGCAAATCTGGGGAGGATACCCTTTCGCGTGCTTTCTTAACTACTTTATTTACTAGCTACTTACTACTTAAAAATAATTCTTATTAATCGGCTGCCAGTTCTCGTTTGCTTGCAAAACCCAAAACCAACCCCAGCCCGGCACTCTTTCTCGCTTTACAAACTACCGTCCCAGCCGGTAGACCTTTCTGAAAAGTGCTTGGAAGAAGGAAGAGAGAGGAGAAGAAAGTCAAGGAGAGCCGCTTTCCACCTCTTTCCAGCCCGAAAGAAAAGGAGCCCACAGACCCTTCCCGCCGGCCACCACGTGAGCCAGAAAAGACAGGCCACCGTCTCAGACAACGGCAAGCGAGGAGAATGACTACCTACCGCCCGAAGAGCGGCGAAGGGCGCCAGCGGGGACGAGTCACGGAAGCTCAGCAAGAGCGCACGCGTCACGGGATGCCCGGGACTCGCGCGCTGGGTCGGCCCGGAGTGGCGTTTGGGGAGGGGCAACTTCCACCCAGCGGGAACTTGGGCTGGGTGACCTAAGCCAGCATTGCAGTGAGAGAGAGTGAGTGAGCCAGGCAGGGGCAGAGAGCTGCGAGTGCGAGCGCGCCCCCCCAGATGTTGCGCCCGGTGCGCCCGCCCCCCCTGCACCCCCCACGCTACGCCACTGCTTCAGTCTCTCTGGGCAGTGGTGGGATTGAAATAATTCAACAACTGGTTCTCTGCCCTAATGATTTCTTCCAACAACCAGTTCACCAAACTGCTCAGAAAGTTAATAACCGGATCTCCCAAAGTCGTACGAACCGGCTGAATCCCACCAATGCCTCTGGGTGAAAAAGAGTCTCCCAATTTAACCAATATGAAATGTGGCTCTGTCTTTCCATGCCAGTTGGAGTCTCCCTATTGCAGTTCTTCAACACAAATGACTTACTCTTGGATAACTGGATGGGCCTTAGACATATCTCCTTCTGACCCAGGACTCACACTCATCTCTCATCTGTTGCAGCCAAAGATCTGTGACTTAATCTTTTTCAGAGAGACTTTCTCATGATCACTACAGTTGCAGAAACTATGCAGAAACCTCTAGTCTTAATAAAGGAGAATATTTTTAGCTCAGGGTTGACATGGGGGCTCCTTGGTGCTCTCTGAGCTTCCTTGTTTTCATGCAGACGTTTCATTACCCAACTAGGTAACATCATCAGCTATAATTTATGAGGATGTTTTCCTTTATCTCTTACCTGGGAGACTGTTTTGAACTCGTGTCAAAGGGGAGCAGCTTTGCAAGGCTTTCTCTAGTCCAGAAGAAACCTTTTCAGAAGCTTCCTTTTAAATCACATTTTATTCTACTTAAATAAGTCTAATAAAATAACAATTTAATAAATCTTTAACAATAAATGTATTCAAAAATCTAATATGGGTTCATCCTAACCATGGATAAATGAAGAGTGGAGGAATGCATTTTAATACAGCCATGAGGAGGAACTGGTTGTTTGTCACTTAATGCTTAAACCTTTACTCAATTCCATCCCTCCAGACTTTATTAAGTAGAAAAGTCCTTTATTATTGCAATGTTAAATGCCAGAAGCAAAAAGGGGGAACGAAAGAAAGAAACTGCCAGAGTCGCATCTCCTACACCTGTTTGGAAGGAATCAGAGATTTCATATTTACCTACGCGAAGCTCAGAATCTACTTGTCTAATATCCACGCCTACCCCCATTTTCCATAGACAGAGAGTCCTAATATCTTTCCTTTGGCATTCCTTTTCTTCTGCTTAGCCTCTGCCTGAGTCCAAATGTGTGGAAAGTTGTCAGCCTGGATTTGTCAAGAGGGCTCGAGAAGGAGAGCCATTTTGCTGCTACGATTGCGTTCCTTGTCCGGAGGGGACCTTCTCCACTCAGAAAGGTGGGTGATACCAGAGGGGTCTCTACGGCCTTCAGACTCCTATCCTTGGCCTCCTTCTCCTCCAGGCTCCCTCATTTACCTCCAGTTTTCCTCCTCTGTTGGCCCTCCCCCAGGCATTCAGCCTGGCCAATGGGCCTCTGCCCCTCTGCGTGGAAGCGGGAGCCTGGAGGAGAAGGAGGCACAGCCAAGGGTAGGAGCCCGAAGGTCCCATTCCACACCAGAGGAAAGGAAGGCCTGGTGGAAATGGATTTATCCAGAGCATTTTTATGAAAGTGGAAATTAAAACATTGCATTGAAGCTCAGTTCTTTTTTTGTGTTTATTCAAAATGTACTAGAAATCATCCAATATTGTATACCTTAGCTATAAAGGTATTAGAAAATTATACTATCTTTTTCCCCCTGTGGAATGGTTAAGCAACAAAATGTCCTTGGAATTAGGCATTTCCCCAAAAAGGTATTTCTTGAAATGTAAAAGAAAAACCAGAATATTAAAGAAAAAATGCTTTTTGACTTTCTCAGATACAGGAAAATGCACCAAGTGTCCAGATGATAAATATACAAATGAGGAGAGGGTCCAATGTATCCCCAAAATTATAACCTTCCTGTCTTATGAAGAACTTCTGGGCATCATCCTGGTCTCTTTTGCTGTATTTTTGTTCGTAAAGTCAGGCCTTGTTTTATTCATTTTCATTAAATACAGGGAAACACCCCTTGTCAAAGCTAACAATCGGGACCTCTCCTACATCCTCCTGGTCTCCCTCCTGCTTTGCTTCTTGTCTCCTCTTCTTTTCATTGGTCAACCAAGGAAAGTCACCTGCCTTCTTCGACAGATGGTTTTCAGCATCATCTTCTCAGTTGCCGTTTCTTCTCTCTTGGCCAAAACTATCACGGTGGTGCTGGCTTTCCTGGCCACAAAACCAGGAAATCGAGTGAAGAGATGGTTGGGGAAGAGTTTGGCCAACTCCATCATCCTTTCTTCTTCTGCTCTCCAAATTATCATCTGCTCCATCTGGCTGGGAGTTTCTCCCCCCTTCCCTGACTCTGACCTCCGCTCCCAGCCTGGAGAGATCATCTTGCAATGCAACGAAGGGGCTGTTGTCATGTTCTACGTCACCCTCAGCTACATGGGCTTCCTGGCTGCCATCTGCTTCACGGTGGCTTTCCTGGCCAGGAATCTGCCTGGGGCCTTCAACGAAGCCAAGCTGATCACCTTCAGCATGCTGGTCTTCTGCAGTGTCTGGGTGACTTTTGTGCCCACCTACCTGAGCACCAAAGGGAAATACATGGTGGCTGTTCAGGTCTTCTCCATCCTGGCCTCCAGTGCTGGTCTGCTGGGCTGCATCTTCATCCCCAAGTGCTACATTATCCTTCTGAGGCCAGACCTGAACACAAAGGAGCAGCTTACGGCCAGAACAAATGTAAAAGCATGAGATATAATACCATTATGATATTGGAAGAATTATTACATTTTCTTTTATTTGAAAGGAGATATTCTTTCCATTTAGATAGTATGCAGGAGTCAAAGAAAATTATATCTACTTGTTTCAGAACGGGAAATGGTTGAATGACTGTAATTCTTGTAACTTTTCCCCTTTAATCCCAATAAATCTAGCTAAATACAACTCTGTGAAAGTCATTCAGAGGAATTTAATATTCAGCAACTGCCAATAAACATTAGACCTTTTTAAGAAATCCTTTGAGCAATTGTTCCTGCTGACAGCATCTAAAAGTGTCTCTGTGTGAGAAAGTGAGCAGGAAAAGAAGTAAGATGGAAGCCATGGGAGGGAAGACCCAACCATGGTGTATGATTATCTCTATGGGGACCACTGTCCCTCTGTGAGAACAATATCCCTGATGTATTTTCTATATACTTAAGAAAAACCAAACAAGGAGATTATAGGCAACAAAAAGCTTTATTAATCAATAAGAAGAAGTCTTATTGAAAACTCTCATGCGCACGAAAGGATTCTCAGAGAGAATCCTGGGCAATGCAACAGGTGAGACTTAAATACACAAGTTGAAGTCCCATAGGTATCATTAAAGTGTGTCGTAATACACTTACATAAATGTACTTGGCGTGATCGATAGTTGGCAATATTGACAATAATTGGCAATAATTAAGCTGCAGCCCAAAAATAAATTTCCCGTGTTCTTCTCTGGGAAATTTTCTTGTTACCTGCGTGTCAAGAACAAATGACATTTTAAACTTTACCCAAAATTCCTCATTTCCTCCGTTCTCACACTTTAGACAATAACAAGATAATTACCGACTTCCCAAAAACATATCCGTATCAAAAGAGACATCCAAGTTCCCACCTGGGCTATTCCTGGCTGGGTCAGAGTGACCCAGGCTGTCAGCAAAACATGGGATGCTGTTACAAGCAGTATTTTTCCAGCCTGAGCAAGCAAAATAGAGATGTATTTGTTCAAAATGGAATCTGTCAGGTTCATTCTCTTTACACAAATAATTCAGATCTCATCCCAATTCTTACACCCTCCAACCAAAGCAGACATGCTGGTGGCCTCCAGGTACTCTGCTGGGGAGACAAATATTCATTGCGATTACATGGTTCCTTCTTCATCTGCCAATTAAACACACTGTGCAGGAGCTGTTGATCACAACGGCTGTCCAGGATTTCATTTTGGGGTTGTTGTTTAGGTGTGTACCTCTAAGAAATTCTCACTTTGGTTTGTTTTTTTTCTCATCCAGAGAATTAAAAGAAGATTGTGAGGAGACAAATTTCTTGGAGAAATGGGGGCATATTAGCAAGACAGAAATATAGACGGAATGTAGGGAGGAACGTTGATGCCCTCGTTTCTCAGTACATTTCATTCAAACTGCTTTGCCAATGCAGCTGAGATGTTTCTTTTTATTTACACAATAACTCTTTCTTGAGGGTAGCAACAGTACAAGGGTGGGGAGGTAATGTGAGCCGTGCTAATTATGAATATTCATGTTTACATTGTCTATTAAATAAACTATGCACATGTATGATTGTCATTTTCTCCTCCTTTCCTGGAATGTATAAATATGTGTGCATCCTTTTGTCTGTAAGATTTCCTCTCACTATTTTCTGGAGGGAAATTCCTCCAGTGGACACTGAATAAATAATAACTCCACTGAGCCTGGATTATTTGGCTTCTCCTGCATTTGATTCCACAGAAACTGGTGTCAGGAGTGGAATTCACAATCTTCCATCTGCCACCAGGGACAGCAGATGGGGCAGCCCTATAGGGTGAGTGTTGTGAGATTGATCCCATATGACCCTTCCCACTGCCCCATAAAGGCCCCATTGAGGAGCTTCTGTGAGACCACAGTCTGTGTCTGAGAGTCAGTTGTGGCTGGGGAAGCTTGAAGAGGGTTTGTGATCCCTTCCATCCCAATTCTCAGCCACTTTGGCCCTGCTGTGAGCTGAGCGATGGACGGAGGTATCCAGGAACCGAGGGGGGATTGGGCTTTGTGGAGGGAGTGTCACCCTCTGAGGGGAAGAACGGAGACTGACCCGGGGACTCTGTCCAAACTCCCTTTTTCCTATTGTCTGAAGGGAGGAATTCAGCTGATCCTAGGCAGGGAGGGAAGTGGATGATGGAACTCAGGCAGGCTCTGCTTGGGGAAGGAATCTTTCCAAAAGAAACAGAGAGACCGGCTGTGTCCCAGGGCTGGGAGGGGCTCTGGGTTCCCCACTGGGGCCTCCACAGGAAGTGAAAAAAGGAGTGAGAGAAAATGGAAAGGATGATTTTTTTAAAAAAAGAATCTTCCTCCCTGGTGAGAAGAGAAATTCCTGGATCTGCACAAGGCTAGGACAGATTCCATGCAAACAGAAGCAGGAAAGTCCATTTTTATTTTTGTTAGATTTTTTCCCACTGTTTTATTATTTTTTCAACTAACTAAAGGAGGTGAACATGTCCAACTCGTCTTCCTCTTCCTCCTCTTTTCCCCACAACAATCACCCTGTGAGGTGGGCTTGTCTGAAAGAGAGCATCTGTCCCGAGGTCAGCAAACAGGCTTTCAGGGCTAAGGCAGGACTTGAACTCAGGATCTCCTGCTTCCTAGCCTGCTGCCTTAACCCTTGTCAATGTTAAGGCAGGGCGGATTTTGGGCAGAGGCCCTGCTGGTCACCACTGCCGCCTTGTCTTCCAGCAGGACCCCAGGTTTCCTCCCTGGGTCCTTCTGGGGTAGAGCAGCCCCATCCGAGAGCATAGGAGAGAAACTCCTGGACAGACATGGACAGACAGACAGACAGACAGACAGACAGACAGACACACAGACACACACACACACACACACAAATACACCAGCGACAGCCCCTCCCTCTTGCCAGGGTTCAGCTGAAACTCACTGCCTGTAGGGGGCAGCATAGAGTCTGGCCCTGAAGTCCTAGCTGGGCCTTGGGAATTCAAATCAGAGCCTTCTGGTGATTGGTTCAAAGTCCCCAGCTGCCTTTGATGCCTAAGGCGGGACTAGAACTCAGAGTCACTTACTGATTGGCTCACAGTCACTAAGGGGCTCCACCTAATTTTCTTCATAGCAAGATAGGTTGGCCACTGCCTTCCTCTCAACCTATCCCTGGCATTTCCTGGTGGTCTTCCATCCCTGCTTAAATCCAGGCCTGCTTAAGCTTCTCCAAACCATCTTGCTCCTGCATTCTATGGGTTGTCCTCGACTTATGATCAGAATTGGGACCAGAAATGCCATTGCTAAGCTAGGCGGTCATTAAGTGAGTTGTGCTAAATTTTACAATGTTTATTGCTACAGTTGTTGAGTGAATCACTGGGGTTGTTGAGTGAATTTTGCAATCATTAAGCAAATGCCATTTCGCCCCTAATTTTACTTGTAAATCCATATTGATTGCTGTGCACCCAAATTGTTATTATGAGACCATGGAGATGCCTCAATAGTCATAAGTGTGAGGACCCATCATAAATCACTTTTTTAATGACTGTGGAACTTGGCACTGTCACTAAATGAATGGATACAAATCGAGGACTTCCTGTAGGGTACTTGGTAAGACTGTACAAAATTGGATCCATTGTTTCTTCAGGCACCTTCTCTCAATGCCTTTTGAATATTAATAATATTTAATCTTTTATGCATATATTTCCCTCTCGGCTCCCCTTCATCTGGGCGTGGAGAGAAAAACCTGGATTCCCTGCATCTGTAATACCAGATTCCAGATCCAAGGGACAAGATTCCCAATCTGGACTCCACCACCAGGGAAGGGCCAGTAATTTGGAGCTCCTCGACCTCTCCAGGTGACCAAGGGTTCGCCCTTCAGAGGGAGACACTCCGGCTGAGGCAAATTCGGGGCTTAAAGCCCCTTCAGGATTGGCTCATCAAGGAATAAGCCACACTCCCAGGGGAAGGCAGCCGGTTGGTGATTATTCTTCAAATCTCAGGTCCAGGCCATTCAAACCCTTGGTTTGTGACATCAGGCTCCTCCTGAGCTCATTAGCTGGAGCTCGCCATGACAACCTCCAGCATCCTTGGGGAGTCTGGACCACATAATGGAGGCTCTGCTCAACATTCCTGGAAAGTGGCTGGATTGGATGGATGGCACTGGGGGCATCGCAGGGTCTCCCTCGGCTGGGGTCCTCAGGAGGGAGAGACCCCTCCCTTTTAGGCAGAATTACAGGGTGGGCAAGAATAGAAAAGGGGGCTTCAACCAAACACCACAGACATGCTGATACCTGCAATGTCTGCAGCCTCCATACCTTCACCAAACTCCTCATCCAACTTGTCAAAGGTTCCTGTCTGTGGAAAGGGGCTGGGAGAAGCCGGCTGCCGCCCCCCCCCCCCCCCCCCAATGTGATCTATGACAAAAATTGGCTTTAGGATGTCCCATTTGGAGAGGCATTGCGACCCCAAAGGTAGAAGCTGACCTGGGGAAATTAAAATTAAAAAGGGATTCCATTGGCCAGATATAGTTATTTCCTAAACAGACTCATCCTGCTGGTTGACTTATTCATATATTTTTATTTTTTATTACTCATTTATCCACCTTTATTATTTCTCCAAATAGCTCAAGGCAGTGAACATATGGAAGACTCCATCATTTTCACAACAACATGCTTGTGGGTTAGGCTGTGGCTGAGAGAGGGGGACTGGCTCAAAGGGACCCACCAGGATTTCCTGCCTTGGATGGGACTGGTAAGTACTTGGAGGGGGGGGGGCTCTTTCCTAATCCGAATGGTCCCCCCCTTTCCGTCTCATGAGAAACCCCCTAGCAGTGCCAGAAGTGACCGAATTGACCGATCACAGATTCTGACTCCTTTGGAGAGTCTTGAGAGAAGAGAAGCCACGAACTGGAGTCAGAATCCAATGGGAAGTCAGGATAGTTTGAAGGGAGATCAGTTGTGATGGATTAAGTCAGAGTTTCTCAAGCTGGGCCACCTGAAGGCATCTATGGACTTTAGGCAGTTAGCAAAATGTCCCCTGAACTGAGAGAAGAAATGACTGTGTCTCTCCATTTTCCAAACAGGTCAGCAGCAGGGAAGAAACGGTCCTTTAGGGAATATCCTTGGGCTGTTTTCTCAATGAGCAGTGATGGCCTCCATGATCTCCAGATTAACCAGATTCCCTTGACTTTGAGATCCAGGAATCCATGAAAGACAAACAACGAATGAAAGAGCAGCACAGTTGTCTCAAGCAGACAGTGAATCGACTTCAGATCACAACAGAAGACCTGCAGAAAACTCTGCTGGACAACAAAGGAAGCTTGGACCCTGCCAACACGATGGTCCACCAGTTGGAGCCAGAGAAAGAATCTTTGGTGAAACACACTGAAGAACTCCGGAAGGAAATGTCTGAGGTTCCTAGCCAAGTGGCTTTCCTCAAACTTGAGAAGGCTGCCTTAGAACTTCTGAGAAGCTCCTCAAAAAGTTCTGGAACCTTCTTAAGAACTCAAGAAGCACCTCTAGAGTCTGCAGCATGAACTGGCTGAGATGGATCAAAGTTCCACTTTGTGGAGAAAAGCCATTGAAGCAGAAAGTCTCCATTCTTCAGAATGTGAGGGGAAATGAGAAGAAGCACCTCAAACATCTGCAGCAGCAGCAGACCTGTGTTTACCAGGACAGAATGGAAGACCTGCAGAAAACTCTGGAGGACAACAGAGAAGGACTGACCCATGTCAGAATGGCCATCCAAGAATTAGAGCTGCAGGACAGGTGTTTGGAGAAAGACAGGGAAGATCTCCACAGGGAGGTCAGCAGCCAAGTGGCCTTCTTCAGAAATGATGTTGGCACTCCTGAGTGACCAGCACATGGGACAACTTTGCTGACACTCTCTCTCCCCATACCTGGAATGGAGGAATGGTGGCCTTTTACCCATTTGAAAGAGAAAAGAGATTCTTCCCCTCCCTTCCCTTGACTTGCCACCCAGTGTGCCAGGGGAGTCAGGAGAGCCCCACCCTTACCAGCTTAAGCCCCTCCCTTACCCCCACCTTACCAGTCACTGCAGGACTGTCAGCTGAGCTGAAAGCCTCCCAGCCACCGAGCATCAGGGCCTGAGAGCACTGAGGAATCCCAGGGCTCCAAGCCAAGAAGGAGGATGGAGGTGATGGCCGTGGCAGTGGTGAGGTGAGGTTGGTAGCGGTGGATCCCCAGGCTCAGCTCCAAGCCTCGGAGTGCCATCTGAGGCTAAGGGGCAGCAGTGAGGAAGGTGAGGGCTCTGCTGTGGGGAGGGCAGAGAGTCTGGCCAGAGCCAGATCTTGGAGCCAGAACTGAGCAGCCAAACGAGCCGAGCAGCTGAGATCTGGGCAGTCCACAGGAGAGGAGAAGAGAGTAGAACAGCTAGAAGCCGAACTGGGAGCAGAGGGGTCTGCAGGAGACGCCTCGAGGCAGCAGAGACCCCCGGAGGCCGCAAGGCTGACAGAGCTGGTGGCAGAGGTGGAGGACAGGGCTGGGTTGAGGGTCTCGGGGGCAGCCAGAAACTCCTGCTGCTCCAGAGGCTGCAAGAGAGAAGCAACAGGAGGGGGAAGCCAGGGGCCACCAAGGCCAACTGGAGCTGGTCAGTGGCCGGTGGGTGGTGGGTGGTGAAGTAGTCTTAGGGATGGTAGAACACAGGAGGTAGATTTATAGGGTGGAAGGGACTTTGGAGGTCTTCTAGTCCAACCCTCTGCTCAAGGCAGGAACTTTATACCATCCCAGTTATTTGGTTCTCTTGTCCACTTTCAAAACTTCCAGAGATGGAGCACTCACTACTTTGGGAGGCAACTTATTCCATGGCTTAATTGTTCCTGCTGTCTGAAAACTTCTCCTAGATTGGGTCTTTCTTTAAAAAACTCCCACCCATTTCTTCTTCTCCTTTCTTTTGGGGCTCTGGAGACGAAGTCACCCCCCTCTTCCCTGTGGGAGCCCCTGAAAGTGCCAGAAGATTCTATCATGGCTGCCCAATCCTTCCCATCTTGTCTCGGCTGGACATAGCGAACTCCCTCAACTGTTTATCATACGATTTGGCCTCTAGACCTTAAATCATCTTTGTTCCTCTTCTCTTCACACTGTCCAGAATCTCCTCAAATTTTCTTTTTCCGGGGTGACCAGAACTGGACAAAGTATTCCAAGGATGGTCTGACCAGAGAGACAGAAAGCGGTATCAGCACTTCTCTCCCTCTTGAATCTGCCCCTCTTGTATTGCTGCCTAAGACTGCCTGGGCCTATTTTGTCATCTGCAGCAGAGTTCTGGCTGATCCTTAAGTGCTTTGCCAGGAGATCCTTCCAAAGGTACCACTGCTGAGCCAGGTACCCCCTGTTCTGTTCCTAGGCATTGGGGTCTTTTCTCACCAGTGAACTGCATCTTGTTAGATAGTGTTCAATGTTTGTGTCTTCTGGATATTGAGCTAATATTCTCATAATTCCCACAAGCTTGGTGCCATCTGCAACCCTGATGAGTTCCCTTTCTGTCCCCTCACATAGATCATTTGGGAAGATATGGAAGAGTCCGGGGCCCAAGGCAGAAACTTGAGGTCCCCCTCTGAATATTTCACCCCATGTAGATGTAGCTCCATGAAGGACTACTCACTGGGTGCAATTGGTCAGCCACTTTAGGAATTTTGTGCCTATTTGGAATTGAATACCGATTCTATCTCTCTCGTTGTTCTTTCCATGTTTTTTTTCTTTGTGCCTAAAAAGAGATTCAAAGAAGGAATTAAGCATTTCTGCATTCACAGGTTCTGACATTCACATGTGGAATCTTTCTCAGTCTCTCTAGAAACTAGAAAAGATAAATAGAGTTGGAAGGGAGCTTGTAGGTCATCTGGTACATCACCCCTCCCCCCCAGCAGGAGACCCTTCACCATTTCTGACAAATGGCTGTCCAGTCTCTTCTTGAAAGCTTCCAGGGATGAAGCTCCCACACCTTCTGAAGGCAACTTCTGTTCCATTGGTTGATTGGTCTCCCTGGCAGGAAATTTCTCCTTAGTTCTAGGTTGAATCTCTCCTTTTTCTGTTTCCCTCCATTATTCCTTGTCCGGCCTTCAGGTGCCTTGGAGAAATAGCTTGTCCTCTCCCTTTCTGTGACAGCACCTCAAATATTGGAAGACTGCTATCATGTCTCCCCTAGTCCTTCTCTTCACTACACCAGCCATGCCCAGTTCCTGCAACCGTTCATCATATGTTTTAGCCTCCAGTTCCCTAATAGCAATAGCACTTAAACTTATATATAGCTTCATAGCGCTTTTACAGCCCTCTCTAAGTGGTTTACAGAGTCAGCATATTGACCCCAACAGTCTGGGTTCTCATTTTACCCACCTCAGAAGGATGGAAGGCTGAGTCAACCTTGAGCCTGGTGGGATTTGAACGGCCAAACTGCAGCTAGCAGGCAGCTGAAGTAGCCTACAGTTCTGCACTCTAACCCCTGTGCCACCTCTGCTCATAATCATCTTGGTTGTTCTTCTTTGCACTCTGTCTAGAGTCTCAACATCTTTTTTTAATAGCGTGGTGACCAAAATTGGATGCAGTACTCTAGGTGTGGTCTTACTATGGCTTTATAGAGTGGTATTAGTACCTCTCTTGATCTTGATAGTATCCATCTGTTAATGCAATTTAGGATTGCACTTGCTTTTTTTGCTACCGCTGCACACTGCTAGCTCATATTTAATTGGTTCTCCACTAAGACTCCAGGATCCCTCTCACAGTTACTCCTATTAAGCCTGGTTTCACCCAGTCTATATTTGTACTTTTGGCTTTTCTCACCCAAGTGTAAGACTTTACTTTTCTCTACTTTGAATTTCATTCTGTTAGATCTCTCTTAGCTTGCTGAAGGTAGAACTCTCTTAAAGACTCCACTGTTAGCCTGCTTGAACAGAGCTTGGACTAGAAGACCTCCAAGGTCCCTTCCAACTCTCTTAGACTGTTACGGTTGGTTAAATTCCCTGTGCTTGATGAAGAATGTTTGGGGGGCTCCCCATAGGCTTAGAGCCAGAGGGGTTCAATGGGATGTTTGCCAGTTTTTTTATGGGCTGAGAGTCGGGTCTAGAGTGGTTTGGATGTGCTTGTCTGACCGGTGAGAGAGGCCATCTATGGGGTGGTATGGGGTGTATGCATGAGGGCAGGGGGGAGGGAGCGAAAGTACAGTTAGATGTTAGGCATGGCCTCCTCCTTCTCTTGCTTCCCCTTAGAGGCTCTGGAGCAGCAGGAGCTTCTGCCTGCCCCCGAGACCCTCCACCCAGCCCTGTCCTCCCATTCTGCCCCCCTGCTCCCTCAGCCTTGCTGCCTTGGGGCTCTCTGCTCCCCCGAGGCTTCTCCTGGGGACCCCTGGGCTCCCCTTCAGCTTCTGGCTGCTCTCCCCTCCCCTCCTCTCCTGCGGGCTGTTGCCCCCCCTCCAACTGCTCAGCCCATTTGGCTGCTCGGTTCCAGCTCCCAGATCTCGCTCTGGTCAGACTCATCTGGCACACGAGGTAGCAAGTCAGTCCCCCACCTCCCTCCCTCCTCCAATCGTCCATCCTCTCCTGGATAGACAGTTGGACACAGACTCCCTTGATGCTCTTTCTATGGAGATATTAGAAAGAAACATGTCCTCCAAATAACCGATAGGCATCCTGGCCATTCAGACATTGCTTAGCTCCAGTGGCTGCTTAAGACCGAACAGACTCTGGTTACAGCAAAGGTGGCTCGATTCTCCACAGCAGCACTGGGGATCCATGGGAAAGACGAGATTAAGCCACCATAGCTATTTTACACAACTGATGTAGGAAACCCTTTTGCATTACTACTTCATCTTTTAGTATTTAATGACTTTGGGCCTCACAGGTTAAGGAGTGATAGTATTGTTAGGCCATGTGTAACTGACAGATTGGATGCCCAATTGTGATTTTAATATAGATTTTATCTGTTTATTATTTCATTCTAGAATTTTTAACTGGAGATAACTTGAGTGTTTTTTTTGTCCTGGTCTTTGATGTAATAAACTTGATTTGATTTGATTTGATGCAATTCCATTTACCAAGAAGAAGGGGACCTAAAAAGACATAGGATAGACTTGACTGTTCCCCATGTAGTGAATACTTTCGTCAGATAAAGGAACAATTCATGTGTCTTCAAGGAATTCACCATCACACTGAAGTTACAATTATCACATTTTAAAAAATAGGAGAGAACCAACCATTAATTACTGGACAGGAGCCTTCCACCTGTTGATTCATGGCTGTTAAGACTCCATCAGTTGTGGATAATGAATGAGAACAGCCTGCCCCAATATGGTGCCCTCCAGATGTTAATTCATGCATCCTTGTGGTTCATGCTTGGCAACAAATAAGGCCACCTTCCTCCAAGAAGGGAGACCCAGGTGTGTTTGCCAACACTGGTGTGGCTCCATTTGTAGACCAGAGACCAAACCTTTGATGTTGTGTCTGTTGCTGCTGCAGCCCTGGGAGATCTAGAATAAAAAGGGACCTCAACATTGTGACCAGATCCTTGGACTTTCACTTGGACCGGTAGCTCCCATTCATTGCCCAGGCCCCTCTCCTCTTTAAGGGCACCTGTCAGGCCAACCTCCTTCAGCAACCAAGGAAAAAACCACTTAACTCCATTTTGTAGAATTAAGAGTATTTTTACTGGTTATGAAAAGATAGCAGCAAAGTAAAGCAAGGTCTGAAGCAGAAGCGCACGAAATCATACATATAAATATATGTCCGACCCCCTCCCCCCAACAACCCCCATTCCATTGTCCAATCCATAAATCCCTCAGGTGTCATGTGGGTTGCATCTCCAAGAAACATCATCAGGTTGGTATGCAGGATGGTTGGCCTTGACCAACTCTAAACCCCAGGCATCAGCATGCGCAGTAGATGGTGAGAACAAAACTCCCTTCTGGCGTCTGCGGGGGGAGGGGGGCTCCTCCCCTTGAAAGGGCTCTTGCGGCTGCTGGGGCTCTCCCATCCTGATCAGCTCCACTGTCCGCCCCCAGTGCCCCCACCCCGGGTGAGGCCAGTCTTCTGCAGGTCTCTCCTCTAGATCAGGGAAATCAGCTTCTCTTTCAGACCTGCTCTCACGAAAACGCTGTTTCTCCCAAGCCTCCTGAAAGAGTTTCATCCTGTGGGACATCATGAGATCCTCTTCTTCGGCTTCCTGCCAAGCAGCTGCCGGTCTCCGACGTTGGCTGGTTGTAATTCCAGGCGGAATTTCCTCAGGATCATACTTCTGTCCCACTCCCAATGAACATCTGGGCAGATGGATCTTTCCTCCAAATTCAGTTCCACCATCCGCTCCGTCTCCAAAGGACATGAGGATCCTGCAGCCCCCCCAAGTCGTCCTCCTGGTCGCTGCACGGGTTGGACATTTCTTTGAAGCTTGTTTATATTGCACTCCCCTCGGAAGGTGTTAGCTCAGGGATGAGTGCGAAGGTGAGAACTTGCTTAATGTCAGACCAGCCTCCTTCAGCAACCCAAAAAGAAACCACTCAACTCCATTTTGTAGAATTAAGAGTACTTTTACTGGTTATGAAAAGATAGCAGAAAAGTAAAGCAAGGTCTAAAGCAGAAGCGCGCAAAATCATACATATCAATATATGTCCAACCTCCTCCCCCCAACAGCCCCCATCCCATTGTCCAATCCGTAAATCCCTCAGGTGTCATGTGGGTTGCATCTCCAAGAAACATCATCAGGTTGGTATGCAGGATGGTTGGCCTTGACCAACTCAAAACCCCAGGCATCAGCATGCGCAGTAGATGGTGAGAACAAAACTCCCTTTTCCACTTTCTCTCGTGTACCAATTAATCCCCTCCCAAATACCATGCCCCCCCTCCCTTTTTCAATGGCAGCCGAAAGCGAATAACGATGCAGAGACTGACAGCACCTCAGTTATCTGGATGCTGATGGAGAGAGCACAGAAATGGCCTCTCTGCCTTTTGATCTCCAACCTTCGAAGGGGAAATTTGTGGGCCTGTTTCCTCAAGGAAATCCTGTTGTTTCTGAACAGTTACTTAAAGGTGTCAACTGGGCTTTGGCTGTTATAACTATGGGTGTCCTTTACGGAAACTGCTGCATAAAACTTTATATCTTGCATATATGAAGAATTTCTGAACTCTGTGTGTGTGTGTGTATTTGTGTCTTGTGGCACAATGGTCTTTTTTCTATACTTATCTTTTTCTTCTTCTTTCTACTCCAGCTAAATTCAATAAATTTAAAACTAATAATTAATACATTTCAGTTGCCAGAGAGGACAAACACTGAATTAAACAGTATAGGAATTCCAACATTTAGGATCCTTTGGCTTTATGTCCTCATGGTTTACGTCCTCATGTTTCATCCAAATCCAGTCTGCAAATCGCACACGAGTGGCTGGCCTCTAGGAGCCTCCTTCTCCGTTCCATCATCCAGCAGGTGCATCAACTACAATTCCAAGAAGGCCCAGGGCTGGGTGGCCCATAGGTCAGAAGTATCCATGATGATGCAATCAACGCTCTGCTGGGAATTCTGGGAGTTGTAGTTGAACCTATCTGAAATGGCCAAGCTGGCGAAAGCCACCCCAGGGACAGATTAAGAGACATCCTGGATTCCGTCCTGGATATCTACTCTATGTTTGCACCCAGGAGTTCTTTCCCCTCTCCCACTTCAGGTCTCCTTCATCAGTTCCAGGAAAGAGGAAGAATCCCCTGCAATGAGTCATCCTGATTGGCGACCTCCCACTTGTGGGTCTTCTCCTGCCTTTGCTGCTCTGGAGAAGCCACTCAGAAGAAACCTCCAACCCTCCACAAAAGGCCAACAAGGAAGATGGGAGCAATCTAAGATTTGCTTAATGACCACGCTCATTTGCTTAACAACTGTGGCAAGCAGGTTGTAAAATGAGGCAGAACTTACTTAAGAACTGCCTTGCTTAGCAACAGAAATTGTGGTCATACATGGAGGACTACCTTGATTGGCTGATAGTCCATTGGAATTTATCTCCAGAGATGTTCAGGATCTTGTAATAAGAATTTCCCCTTCTGCTAGCTTCTGAGGAGCCTGGAGCTGAGTTCTTGGTAGGGCTTATTTCTGGGGCTGGAAGCAGCCGAGATGACTGAGGGCAACCCAGCAGGTCAGACCTTCAAGAGTTGCACTGCTGGGCTTTTAACCTGAAGAGAGGGAGATCCTCTTTCTTTCCTCTGATGGAGTTTGAGACACACCCGATCTCCTGCTTGCAACTATTCACCTGGTACAGCCACAAGGAGCCCAATCTCCTCAGGATGCAGTCTGACTCTCCTGTGGGGTTTCTCCACCCACATCTTCTGGACTCCAGTCTCAACCTGGACCATGGGGAAAAGAACCGGATGTTTCTACTGTCCTTATCACCCAAAAAACAGGATGGAGACAGGATGGTGGATCTCATAGAAAAGCTTCTTTAACAGGGCAGGAGCAACTATGGGAAAGGTGAACTAAGCAAGTCTCCTTGGATGAGAACATCTAAGCAAGAGGACCTGGAGGCCCCCACATTCTCTGGCTTGGTGGGATGGCCAATGGTTCTCATGGAGATTATCAAATGACATGGTAGTTGGAGCTTGGCTCCCATAGAATCCATCTTACCACTTTTCCTATTCATTCTCTCACACATACACTTTTAGTGCTGTCCATAGGAATCTTTTTTTAAAAAACGATTTTTAAAAGGTGTCAAATTCATTGGCTGTTGGTGAACAACAAATTCCTCTGAATGACTTTAGCAGAGTTCTCTTTAGCAAGATTTATTGAGGTGAAAAGGAAGGCAGTTATAAGAATTTAAATCCTTCAACAATTTCCCATTTGGAAACATGTAGATATGTTCTTTGATTCCTGCATACTATCTAAGTGGAAATAATTCAGGTATTTGTTCAAATAAATGGACATTGTACCATTCTTAAATATCATGGTGTTTTTTCTCATGTTTTTACATTTGTTCTGGCCGTAAGTTGCTCCTTTGTGTTCAGGTCTGGCCTCAGAAGAATAATGTAGCACTTGGGGATGAAGATGCAGCCCAGCAGCCCAGCACTGGAGGCCAGGATGGAGAAGACCTGAACAGCCACCATGTATTTCCCTTTGGTGCTCAGGTAGGTGGGCACAAAAGTCACCCAGACACTGCAGAAGACCAGCATGCTGAAGGTGATCAGCTTGGCTTCGTTGAAGGCCCCAGGCAGATTCCTGGCCAGGAAAGCCACCGTGAAGCAGATGGCAGCCAGGAAGCCCATGTAGCTGAGGGTGACGTAGAACATGACAACAGCCCCTTCGTTGCATTGCAGGATGATCTCTCCAGGCTGGGAGTGGAGGTCAGAGTCAGGGAAGGGGAGAGAAACTCCCAGCCAGATGGAGCAGATGATAATTTGGACTGCAGAAGAAGACAGGATAATGGAGTTGGCCAAGCTCTTTCCCAGCCATCTCTTCATCCGGTTTCCTGGTTTTGTGGCCAGGAAAGCCAGCACCACCGTGATGGTTTTGGCCAAGAGGGAAGAAATGGCAACTGAGAAGATGATGCTAAAAACCATTTGCCGTAGAAGGCAGGTGGCTTTCCTTGGTTGACCAATGAAGAGAGAAGGAGACAAGAAACAAAGCAGGAGGGAGCCCAGGAGGATGTAGGAGAGATCCCGGTTGTTGGCTTTGACAATGGGAGTTTCTCGGTATTTAGTGAAGATTATTAAAACAAGGCCTGCAATTAGGAACAAGACCAGGGCAAAAGAGACCAGGATGATGCCCAGATGTTCTTCATAAGACAGGAAGGTTATAACTTTGGGGATACATTGGATTCTGTCCTCATTTGGATATTTGTCATCCGGACACTTGGTGCATTTTCCTGCATCTGAGAAAAAAAACAATATTCCCTTACTATTCTCTCCTTTTACCTTTCAGGAAATACCTTATTTGGACAACAAGTGATACCAGGAGATATTGTCTAGGGCACATTTATTAGTACCTCTAGTGAGAGACAGTAAGAAGTATACATCTTTTTCTTTAAATCAATTTTTGTTTAATCGTCTATGAAAGTGAGAGAAGAATTGGGACCCAAATAATTTCCTGTGTGATGTTCAGAACCAAACTTTATTATTTGCTGTATGTAATGAATCAGTTCCCCTTCCTTTTCTCCAGTCTCACCCACCTTCCTGAGTGGAGAAGGTCCCCTCCGGACAAGGAACGCAGTCATAGCAGCAAACTGGCTCTCCTTCTCGAGCCCTCTTGACAAATCCAGGATGACAACTTTCCACACATCTGGACTGAGGCAGGGACTGAGCAGAAAAACAAGGAATGCCAAAGAAAAGATGTTAGGACTCTCCGTCCATGGAAAATGGAGGGAGAAATGGATGGAGACAAGTAGCCTCTGGTCTTCACTGAGGTAAAAATGAAACCTCTGACTCCTTCTAAACAGATGCAGGAGGTAGAACAACTGGCAGATTCTTCATTTAGTTCCTTCCTTTTCCTTTTGGAATTTAACATTGCAATAAGGTACTTTTCTACTTAATAGTCTAGAGGGATTGGATTGAAAAAAAGATTTAAGTATGATGATATATTCATATTAAAACTGAGAATAAAGTTTGCTATAAAAATTTTAGGAAACTTTTATTCCATTAGATTTTTTAAAGATAAAATAAAACTGTGATGAAGAAAGAAACCTCTGACCAGTACGATCTTGAAAGGTTTCCATAAAACATGGCAAAGCCCTTCCACTTAGGTCCTGTCTGTTGAAGAACTTCCATTAGATGACACCAACTGGCATGGAAGGCCAACCACCCTGGAGACTCTAGGCTTTGCCCACTTGAAATGGGACCCCAGGCTTTAGAAAACAGAGAAAAGACACCAAAATTTATCCCACCTTATTGAGCAACTTTAGCCGCGAAAGAGCATCTTGTCTGATAGAAAGTCTCTGTTTTCGAAAAAGCGCCAGTCTCTCTTCCTTGACATCCTCTTTGGGGAGAACAAAGGAGCCCGAAATGTCCAGATCTGCTGTTATCTCTCCATTTTGGTCCAAGTACAGTTTTCTATCAGAAATATTCCAAAATTCATTCTTCTCCAGAAAGGGATGAAACTAGAATGGGAACATCCAGGAATTTAAAAAGTAGAAAACTTTGTTTCTTATCCCACATTGAATCTTTCTTCTACAATTGTCTCATCTCCAAATATGGTTAAATAGGATACAAATACTGCCATAATCTTCATAAGTGAATGAAAAAGTTTGAGAAAAATTTATCAAACTATAGAGAAAATATAATAGACACAGTTGGTCGATTATAGGGAACATTTTAGAGCAGATAACAAATAAAATGAACAGAGGGAAAAAAAGATTATTCATAAACTCTTTGAAAACAACAGATTGATTCCCAGAAATCATGGGTTGATCAACAAGAAATCTGTCAGGCTAATCTTCTCCCTAATCCTGATGGAAAACACCTCCAGATCAGAGGTGGGTTCCTACCTGTTTGGACCAGTTTGGCTGAAACGGTAGTAACCTGGTGGCCTGGGTGGCTGGAAGCAGAGTCAAAACAGGCTGGCCACACCCCTGAACCGGTTCTCTCGGCCATATTGTTTTTGGCTTCTGGGCATGCGCAGAGCAACCGGCAGTAGCAGTAGCCAGAACCCACCCCTGGCTCGATCCCACTTAGGAACCTCAGTTTACTCGTGAGCCCCATTGGCCTTTCTCCCTGCCTCTCCTGGCCAATGTTGCTCACGAGTAAACTGCAGCTGGGATCTCCCGCGTGTTCCACACCCCAAAATGGCATGGAGGCATGGTCGAAAGCTGGGAGGGGGGTGCAACACATGGGATGGGACCTGGCCAGCCCTGCTGTTGGAGTAGCTGCCTGGGTGAGCCACTCCCCACCACTCCAGATCAGGCCCTCAGCTCGCGACAGACCGAGGCCGCAGCCGCCACCTGCTCCTTTGTCACCCAGCCAGCGGGAGCCACAGCAGTGCCGGTCATGGCTGAGACCTTTCTTTGCCAGCTGGCAGCCTAAAAGTTCTCCCTCTTAAAAGCCTCCAGTGATGGAGCTTTCGGATCCAAGCGCACTTTAACCAACCAACCAACCAACCGGGGCTTGGTTTGGAAACAGAAGAAAGAACCGGTGAGTGTCTGTGCCCAGGCGTGGGGGATGTTGGGGGGGAGGCTGGGGGGGGGAGCGGGAGGGTTGGGGCTCTCTGAGCAAGTGCTGGAGAAGAAGGCGGTGGATGACCTCACTTTCCAGTCACGGGTGAGTGGCTGCATCCAGCCGGGGGATCAGAGGGGGCAACTGAGTGAGCGCTGGCCAAGCAGGCAGGAGGGAGACCTCGGAGGCTCATTGTCAACCCAGCTTTGCGCCCAGTTGGCTCCGGTTTCATAACCATCGGTTGGCTTAACGGTCAGGCACGGGGAGTTGGGGGAAGCCGCTTGGCAGGAGCGGTTTGGCTCAGTTGTTCACTGGGCGGCAAAGCGGACCAACTCAAAAAGGATGAAGGGGATCTTCGGTGGAGCCGGTCAAGGGAGCAACCCCTGGATTATTGAGTCTTATTGAGTTGATGGGCCTTGCCTTGGGGTGAGGGGTGGGCCCAAATTGCACCCCACTGCAGGCGTCTCTCAGCCATTGTGTGCAGGGAAAAACCTTGCACAGTAAAGAAAACCTTCTCATGAGTGTGAGGTAATTAACAATTTCTCGACCTCTTGGGAAGTTTTTCTTTACTGTGCAAGGTTTTACCCTGCACACAATGGCTGAGAGACGCTTACAATGAGGTGCAATTTGGGGGTGGCGGGTGGGGCTTCGGGAGGCAAAAAATGCTGTATTCGATGTATAAGACGCACCCAGATTTTCAGCCTCTTTTTTGAGGGAAAAAGGTACATCTTATATTCTGAAAAATACGGTAACTGTTGTGCTGTTGTTGCTCTAGCCCCACCTAGTGGCCGGGGGCAGAAAAGCCTCACTATAAGGTCTGAAGCCAGACTCCATTTTCTGTCAGCCTTTGGAGAAGACGGAAGCAGCCGTTGTGACCGAGACCCCTGGTCATCCGGAGACGCCTCCGTCCCTCACACGGAGCATCGCTGGGGAGGTTCCAGCTGCTTCTTTGCTGGCTGTTAGTTAATGCTGCCTATCTCGTCTTTCTATTTGGTTTCCACTCTTTGCATCTCCTCAGTTTCACCTGCCCTCTTCTCCCAATAAAGCATCCAGATCCACGCCAGGCTCCCTTTCATTGGAGGAGAATAGGGGGGCTTAGCTGCCTGTCCAGCTGCACACAGACCCACCTGCAATGGGGACGGAAGAAAGGTGGAATTCCACCAGGCTCATCACAAACCCACAAATACAGGAATTTATTTTTAAAAGAATACAGCATTTTCCAATTAGCAGTGCTAAATATAAAAATGCCATGGTATCTACTCTTTGGAACCATTAATTCCCTGAGTAATTAAATTGGCCAGATCTGTTGAGATGGTTCCCCTCCTTCTCCTCTGGATTCCTTCTCTAAAGGATTTAAGATTAATGGATCCAAATTGGGACTCCCATACCTGCCACGGCTGCAGCCTTGGAGACCCCAAGATCTTTTCATCCTCCTTCCTTCCCCTCCTCGATCTGGAGGAATATGCAGCATTCAGGGCCTGGGCCAGAGTCTTTGTGAGACTGTAAGTCTTGTAGTCATTTTGGATCCTTTCTCTGTCCCATTTCCACTGGGTCTCCAGTGGGGCTTTCTGGGTGCATCTTCTGCGGCCTTTGACAGAAAAGACATTCTTTGAAAGAGAACAATGAAAATAATGATCTTGAAACTTTACTTCCACAAAGAAATAGGGTTTAAAGGCAGAATCTTTTGGCCTTACTTTTTGCAGATAACCAAAGTTCCAAATACTATGGATGTATTTGTAAAGTCTGCGATTGTTTTTTTGATATGCTGTAAAATTTGTGAGGATCCAGACTTTCCCCTCAATGGGTCCTGGGAGACGCATAAATGTTAAATGGAAAGGAAGAATTCTCTCCCAAATGTTTTCAAGTTCCATGAAGTGAACAAAGACGTTGACTTGTCTCCACTTAGAGAGGGAATCCCTGTGGTATGCAGTATATCCAGTCTTTGAGAACAGTTGTGATATAACTACACAAATTCCATTCCTGATAAGCACAGGAGGGAAAATCCTCATGAAATTCTCTCCCTTTTCTGTGTCTGAAGCAAAGAGGCCAATCAGGGTCCATCTGAAGTGGAGGAGCAGCTGGACAATTGCTGGGTACTGGAATCCTTCTTTGGGGAACATCTGGTGGAAAAAGGGGAATCTACTTTTATCACTCAGAGCCTCTGAAACTCTAAAATATTTGATCTGGAAAAGGAATTGAAAGGATTAGAGCCGTGATGGGGAAACTGTGGCATGCAGAGCATCGTCTCCCGGCACGCTAACCACCCCAGCCCAGCCACACTAGTATCTACATGCAGGTGCACCTCCTGCCAGCCAGCTGGTTTTCGGGCCTTTGTGGAGGGCGAGGGCGGGGGACGCGTGTTTATGCAGTGGGGGGGGGCGCTCACATTGCGCAGGAAACTCCGGTGGGCTGGAAGGGAGTGTGAATGGCCTGCCCCTCCCCCCCAGTGCTTCCTGGCTCAGTTGGAGGCTTCCTTCAGCCTTCAAACAGTTGCAGTGTTTTGGGGGGGGGGGTTGCTTCCAGGTTGGTGCAGGAGGCTTTCTAGGGCCAAAATGGGGCATGGAAAGCACAGGGTTTCCCCGCCCCCTGTTATTCCCGAATTGTGAGCTCTTAGGAAAGTATCCCCTCCTTGTGGGTTGCTAACAGTGGTGGGTTTCAAATTTTTTTAGAATCTCTTCTGTAGGTGTGGCCTGCTTTGTGGGAGTGCCTTGCCAACCATGTGACTGGGTGGGAGTGGCTTGGCAGTCATGTGGCCAAGACGATTTCAGCATTCCCAGTCAAGATAGAAGTATAAATTATGCAGAAAAGAAAGAGGCATCCATAATCTGAATTTAACTTCAAAGCAGTGGCAACAACTTAAATTCATTCAATAATCATGTTTGTTAGGGCTACGGACTGTTTTTGAATATATAGGAATGTAAAGCCCACAGCATCTACTTGGTACTTTTTAAAGCAGTGGCACCTTTTTCCTGGATTCATGAAATATCTACTTTAAAGAGTTGTGGGTGGGTACTATATTTACAGTCTTGTATTCTCTTCAGTACTTTGTTTGGAACAGAATCCAAAGTACCATGCAGTCCTAGCATTTGTACTAAAGCTAGGCAAGTTATTTTACAGGGCTCTGAGCACTCCTCCAGATCTGGTCAATGAAGCAGATGTTCCAAAGTCCTCCCACAACTTTCCAATGCTTTGAAATCCCACCAAATGATTTATACAGGCCTATTTCATATTTTCTTCTATATGGCAATCAGGTTGGTTTTACAGATGGTTCACAGGTGGTCTATTTCCCAAGTACTTAGTGGGCCAAGAACTGCCTTTCCTAGATTGCAGTTTTAGCTTCCATGAATGTTAACACACCTTCAGGCCGTTCAAATATAGACTAGCTCTGATCCTGGAACCATATCACATGCTTTATATGTTAATATCATATTCAATGTAATCATTAGTGCTAAAAAAATAGGCAGCAGTTAGAGTAGTTTGTAACAAAACATGGGCAATAAACAAGAAGTTGATTGACTACCACCACCCCTATTTTAGCTTGTTTCTGTCTTATCAAATATTTCCCTGCAATTCTTCCATAATCCAGACTACTAAAAAGAGTTCTACATAATTAGCCTTTTAAAATAAGCTTGATGTCCAACATATTTCCTACTTATTAATATGAACAGATTCTGGCCTGTTGCTTAAAAAAATAAATTCATCCCACAATCTACAGGAAAATGCAGTCTGCAAGTATAATTTCTTTTGTGCTAATACTAACACTGTTAGATTGGGTATTGAGAAGGCAGACGCAGGCTTATTGCAACAACAGCTCTTTGTTAACAAGACAAGTGTGAACAATCCAGCAACTGTTTGGTCTGACAGCAGCCCTTTTATAGGGAGCTGTCAGTCCTCTCAACCAATAGGATTAAACCTCTATTCCCGCCGGAACAGAGGATTTTGGTGGAAACCATAGTAGGCAGGGTGAATATCTAACACCCCTCCCCTCTTAGATGGGACAATCCTACTGGTCACGTAGTCATGCAGGTAGGCGGGCTTTTGTTTTATTTATTTTATTTATTATGAACTGCTTGACCTGCGCAGTTCATTTGGAAGAGTTTCTTTGGACAGGTCAGATGGACCTGTCTGCTCCGCAGCTCCGTAGCTCCACTTGGTGGAAGCGCCTGGAACTTTCCACAGGCCGTGGCTGGAGTTTCTGGGACTCGCTTGTTTGGAGCTCGCTATGGGCCTTCAACAAAATCAGATAAGTCCCCCGGTACCCTCGGGTTTCAGCTGGCTATGGACGGAGTGCGCATTTGTTCCGTTTGGGTAGGGCTTTGGCTAACTCATGCAGGAGTTACCTCTAGTGATCTAAGTGTAGAGTTGGAGAGGCAGCCACGGAGTTGGTCAATGTGCCTTCTCCAATTTCTACCATCCTCGAGCTCTAACAGATAAGAGCGAGGCCCGATGATGCCTATCACCATGGCAGGAACCCACAGAGTCCCCCCCAGTGTAGTTGTGGGCGTAAACTGAATCCTCTCAGGGGGTGATACAGCAGAATAGATTGGGTGTAGCTGGTCTAAGTGGGACCTTATCCGGTGACCCATGAGAAGCTCGGAGGGGCTTCTCCCTGTAGTGACACTTGGCGTGATGTGTTGGATTAACAAATAGTGATCAACCCGTGTTTGCCAATCATCTGGGCCCATCCTAGCGAGGGCCTCTTTTGCAGATCTCACCATTCTCTCCACCTGACCATTGGAGGCCGGATGGAATGGCACAACCAGGGCATGCCTGATTCCCTGACTTGCTAAGAAGGTCTCAAATTGTATGGCCATGAATTGGGGCCCGTTGTCAGAGACCAAGATATCAGGCAGGCCGTGTGTGGAGAAAAGTCTCCGTAGCACCTTGATGACTGCTTCTGCTGTGGTGGAGGTCATCAGGACTACCTTTAACCACTTCAAGTAAGCGTCCACAACTACAAGCAATGTCTGGCCATGGACTGGGCCAGCAAAGTCAATGTGCACCCTAGACCAGGGTGCTTGAGGTCGCTCCCACTCCTTAGCGGGCACCTCTGGGGGAGCTGGTCTGGACTCCTGATACTGTGTGCAGGTGGCCACCCATTCTTCTATCTCCCAGTCCATGTTAGGCCACCACATGTAACTCCTAGCCAAAGACGTCATCCTGACAATACCAGGATGCCCCACGTGTAAAGCTTCCAATACTGCAATGCGCAGTTTGTTTGGAACAACCACCTGGTCCCCCCACAGTAAGCAGCCACTAATAACAGACAATTCATCTCTTTTACAATAGTACATTTTGAATTCAGCCCCAACAGGCCCCTTGGGCCACCCCCTGCACACCCAGTTCAAAATCTGCTTGATGGTAGAGTCCTTAGCAGAATGACGGGCAACGTCACTGGACGAGACGGGCCCGGTCTCCATGCAGTCAATTAGGAGGACCGGCGTCTCGGGGGTAGGGTCGGCCAGAAGTTCAGGTAGCGGGCAGTGGCTCAATGCATCTGCATGTCCTAAAGTGGAGCCGGGTTGGTGAATGAGGTGGTAGGAGTAGGCAGCCAAGAAAATAGTCCACCTGGTCATGCAAGGTGATAACGACACCGGGGTAGGTTTGTCCCCAGCCAGCAAACCCAACAATGGCTTGTAGTCAGTCACTAGTTCAAAGTCCTGGCCGTAAAGGTATTCGTGGAACCTCTTTACTCCAGCCACTGCAGCCAAAGCCTCACGGTCCAACTGGCTGTAGTTCCGCTCAGCAGCGGGCAAGGTCCTAGAGTAAAAGGCAATCGGGGCTTCCAACCCGTTAGGCATGCGGTGGCTGAGGACGGTGCTGACGCCGAAGGGAGACGCGTCGCAGGTTAAAACAAATGGCAGGGTCTGGCTGTACTGGACTAGGAGGTAGTCCACTTTCAGGAGTCATTTGACCGCGGCAAGTGCGGCAGCCTCGGTTTTTCCCTAGGACCATGTCGTGTTCTTGGCCAGCAGCCAATGTAGGGGCTCAGCAACGGTGGCTTTCTGTTTAAGAAAGACGCTGTAGAAATTAAGGAGCCTGAGGAACACCTGCAGCTTGGTTTGATTGCGATGTGTGGGGGCATCCTGAATGGATTAAATTTTTGGTGTGGTCGGGTGAATCCCAGAACCATGGATCATGTACCCAAGGAATTCAACCCTTGGCACATTAATTTGGCATTTTTCCTTTTTTAAATGGAGGCCCTTTTCCCTAATTCTAGCCAGAACAGTTCGCACTCGTTTTAAAAGTTGCGCCTCATTTGCAGCTGATACAAAGATGTCGTCGAAATAGGGGACGACTCCTGGAATCCCTTGCAAAAGCCGTTCCATGATGCTTTGGAACAGTCCAGGGGCGAACACCGAATTGCAGGCGGTGACATTTGAATGCACCCCTGTGCGTTACAATAGTTTGGGCCTCCGCTGTAGCGCCATCTACAGGCAACTGTTGGTATGCCTGCACCATGTCAATTTCGCAAAAAAATTTCCAGGCCCTAGCGAATGTAGTAAGTGCTGTACAATGGGTACAGGGTATGCACTTTGTTGTAGCGCTTTATTGATTGTGGATTTGTAGTCTGTGCAGATGCGGACTAATCCATCAGGCTTGACCGGGGTCACAATAGGAGTCTCCCAGCGTGTGTGGTCGACTGATTCTAAGATTCCTTGGCTCACGAGGTTGTCAATTTCCCTATCAATTTTGGGGCGGAGAGCGAAAGGCACTCTCCTGGGTTTTAGCCTAATTGGGGCTATGTTGGGGTCCAAACTAAAAGAGATTGGCGTCCCCACATACTTACTGAGACTGGTACTGAAGATATCCTCGAACTCCTTAAAGATGACCTCATCACCGTCATCCTTCAAAAAGTTGATCCCAGTTACTTCCAACCCAGGGCTTGGAACCAATCAAGTCCTAGGAGGCTCTGCAGGATGCCACTGACTACGGTCACAGGGAGTTTTCCGCAAAATTGTTTGAAGTTCACCGAGAAGGTGCCTTGGCCCATGATGGGGACCTGATTCCCCTGGTAATCTCTCAGGCATATGTCTGGGGTGCGAAGTTGCTGCTTCTGCAGGCTTGGAATGGCTTTCTTGAGGGTCGACCATGGCATGATTGTTAGTGATGACCCAGTATCGATCTCCATTTTGCATGGAGCATCCTTGATGAGGACAGTGACCTTCAGCTTTTTTGGCCACCTAGTGCGGACTTGCCCTATTGATGTGTGATAGGTAACTCTGCTTTCTCTCTCTGAGTGCCCTTGTGGTTTCTGCCAGGCCCCTGGGTTGGGCCTCTGCTGGCGGCTTGGTGTAGGTTTAGGCTGCCAGGTGGTGGCAGGGAATTTGCTCCGGCACACTTTGGCAATGTGCCCCCTTCGCTCACAACGCTGACAGGTTGCATCGGGTAAACGGCAAATAGACTGGGCATGGTCCCCTCCACAGCTAGCGCAAGGCATCAAATGCAAGTTGAATTTTCATGCCGGCTTGGTGTGGCTACTGCGCATGCAGTAGCTGTCATCTTCTTCACTGTCAGGGCGCTCAGGCTCTGCGGCCTCGTGGTGGACACACGTTTGTTTCCACGCTTTCTGTGGCACGTTTTGTTGGCGCTGCAAGGTCTCAGTCGACTTGTCGGCTGATTTGGAATCTCTGGCCTCATCGGGTGCAATCTACAGAGTAAGATTAGATCTGGCAAGCACCCTTCTCTGCAGATTAATGTCCCTCACACCGTAGATTATGCGGTCCAATATTAGGTCATCCAGGTCACGGAATTCGCAGTATGCAGCCGCCTTACAAAGCGCCGCCACATATTCGTTAATCAATTCGCCCTCTTTCTGGTTCCTAATATTGAATTCGTGGCGGTGAATGTGCCTCAATGGTTTGGGCGCATAGTGGGTCTTCAGCGTTTGTTGTAATACAGCCCAGGGAACCGCCTGGAGCGGAGACAGCTCTGACAGGTTCTTCGCTTTTTCAAATACCTCTCGGCCACAGTACCCGAGGAATAAGTTCTTTTTCTGTCCTTTGGGAATGCCCATGAGGTCGAGGAAGCATTCGAGGAAGCATTCAAAACTTAACATGTACGATTCCCAGTGCTCGGCCATTGGGTCATACGGAGTTGGCAGGGCGTGTATAGCCATTCTGCGTGCAGAGGCAATTCAGGTTGTTTGTCACTCAAGATGGTTGCTTGATGCCACGCCGAAGCTCCGGGCTGGATCTACTTGCTGGATTTTGCTGCTCTTTTTGTTCGCCTATTTGCCTTCCAATCCCACCCTCATCGCCAGTGTTAGACTGGGTATTGAGAAGGTAGATGCAGGCTTATTGCAACAACAGCTCTTTATTAACAAGACAAGTGTGAACAATCCAGCAACTGTTTGGTCTGACAGCAGCCCTTTTATAGGGAGCTGTCAGACCTCTCAACCAATAGGATTAAACCTCTATTCCTGCCGGAACAGAGGACCTTGGTGGAAACCATAGTAGGCAGGGTGAATATCTAACAAACACCACTACACATAAGCACCATACAAAAGGCTAGTACGATTATTTGCAGAACAGTGTGCTCTCTCACACTTGCCTTTGTTGTTTAAACCACTTTGTAGAGTATATTATACAATATCCTGTGTATGTAGAGGGGAAACTACTTGGATTGGCCACCCTCTTAAAATCTTGGGCTTGGAATTATGTGCACCAGAAACAATACCTATTTGTCTCAGAGTATTTTCAGATTGACAGGCTGTCATGTGCTGAACTACCTGTTTTTTGTTTTGTGTACACAAACATAAAGTACAATCGGTGCAACTGTTAACTCTTTATACTGTATATAATCTCTGAAAATGTAAAAGAGAGAAAACATAGGACTCCCCAGTCTGTCCCAACCACATTTCATCTTCTGCAACTTCCCTCCACCTTCAAAACCCATGGCCAATAAGTTATATTCCAATCTTACACAACAGAAATAACCCCCCCCCAAACACACACACACACACACACACACACACACACACACACTGTTTCCATTTCTTTGAAGGATTTATCAGCACCTATCCCTTGAGTAAAGAGGCTCAAGGAAAGATAATCAATTTCTTATTGGACTTGGAAGTATTTAGAAGTAGCAAAAGTTCCCAATGCTTTCCAGTATCTCAAAAGCCCATCATAAAGGCGAGTGCTGTGAGCTATACAATTTAAAGTTTCTGCACACTGCTATCAAGCAATTTAATCAGGAATATACCGCTAAGTGAACAGGTATTTTGCTTATGGCATTTGTACTTTACTGCAACAAGCAAGCACTCACCCTCTAAATAAGTTAGACAGTCATAATATTAAAACTTGAAAAGTGTTCTTAACAAGAAATTCACAATGGTAGCATTACACATACATTCCAAAAATACTTATGATATTTGCACAACTGCTTTGCAGTTCTTGTCTTCTTAACTGATGGGAGACTGAAACCCAATAAATATATCACCAATAAAAAAGAATAGTATGTCGGAGTACTGAAAAACTCAGCTAAATGGGAAAATGCAAAGAAAAATAATTGGACTTCCTGCTAAGAAGTAACAATTTATATATAGTATGCACAATTCTTTTAGTTAAATTATTGCTGAACAATTTATAATAGTTGCATCACAATATTATTCTAAGATATTTGCCACCACTACCCTACTTCCTAGATGTTCACTATTGTCTCTCCCCCCCCCCCTCAGATTTAAGGGCATGTGAAATAGTTTTGATGAAAATTGCATGATATGAAAATTCTCTCCTTTGAAATGTTTGGTTTTAATTCTCCAGTGAATCAAAAGGAATGTTTCACGCTTCCTTGTTACACAGCATTTGTTTTAGCTTTCCACAGCTGTCCCCAAAACCAACCAGGGAAGATAAAACCACAGAATTCTAATACTGTTGTGCACGGCTTTGCACTAAATTATCTGTATAGTAAACCAAAAATAGTTTAAGATTATAATTAGCCCACCTGTTTTCCCCATTAACATGCAAACACATTTTTCTTGTCCTGAGACTGCGTGAGAGATTTCCCAGTCCTTGCAAAATATCACATTAAATCCACATAACTACTCAAGTTTGTTTTCAGTATGCGCAAGGAAAGAGCAGGCACTATCTTTCAACACTTAGAAGTTCAACAATAAGCTTTTATTCTTACATCAAGTTGAGCTGACTTGCCCTTTCCAGAGCTAAGGTGTATTGTTTTACCCAAGCAAACAGGAATGCTTTGTAAGGTGAATTATTATTCCACCAACACAGCATACCATATTCACATTCCTCTCCACCAAGGTTTGCTAACTTATCTTTGCTTTCAATGAAGTGCAGACTTTCCTCTTCCCTGCAACCCTTAAAGAAATAATAATTACTTCCTCACTCAAGCCTCAAGATTTGGGGGCATTCAGAATAAATCTTCCCAGAGGCTTCCGGTGGCACCGGTGGCATTGAAGGACGCTCCCTAGGGAATGCCAGCCCCGTGATTGAGTACAAGCTGCTAGAACAGCGTAAATCAGCTGTCTAGCGGCTTGAAAACTCCCCCCTCAGGAAAAGAGGGGGAGGTGAGCAGCTGGGCAAGGGTAGAGCTTCCCTAGATCCCCAGGAGCAAATCTGGGGCTGGAAGGGTGAGAGCTCCCCAGAAGTCCGACAGAGCTCCTCGTCCGGGATGCTTCTGCACTCATAGAAACAAAATGCCACGACCATCCCTGCAGTCTATGTTTTCATCTACATTTGAATAAGAAGCAGGCAGAGCAAAAACAGGAGTGATTACAATCACAAGTACAAACCTTAACTCTGATGTAATTATACTTCCTTCTGTGAAGATTAAGGGAACTAAAACGAAGATGGCGTCTGAATAACAAAGGGTATGGTGAAAGTGAAACTTAAAAAGGATAGTATTTGTTAAGTGCCTGTTAACGTTGTTAAAAGATTTAAGAGCTCAAGACTAAAGAAAACAGCATTTGTTTACTAACAGGCTAAAAGATCTAACAAATCTGGGGAATAGGTGGACTTTCTGGACTTAATAAACTGGCGTTTGAAAAGTTTGATTTGAATACTTGGAAATGGCTTCAAAACAAACAAAACTAAGCATTTCTAAGAGTGCTGGAAGTTCCCCAGCCCAGACACAGAAATTGTAATCTTTATTACCTCCAGAGGACACACAAACCCTGACACTTGAAGCTCTCTAAAATGCCCTAAAGGAACAAGCCGTTGTTTTGGAAGGAAAGATCGCAAATGTTTTTAAAGATGTGTCTGATGAAATGTCTGAAATTAAGAATTAATCCAAACCCATAACCAACAGAGAGGATATAGTGGATGCATTTAAGGGCTTATTTGGTTATGTAACATCTCTGGAGGATAGGGTGGAAGAAATTAATCAGTCTAATGTCAAGTTGGAGAATAAAGTTGAGGAGGCACAAAGTATGATCGATACGTCAGAAGCAGAGGTTACAATGATACAATATAGAGCGATGGAATTTGCTTTGAGAATAAGAGGCCTGAAAGAACATGGGGGGAGCAAAACCAAAGAAGAAATCCCAGCAAGATTTCCAGGTTGCTCTTAAAAAGCTTCAGGGGGCTGAAGATTACAATTAAATTTTTAACCTGGAATGTTAATGGTTTAAACTCACCACAAAAAAGGAAAAAAAATATTTCACTCTCTGAAACAATTTAAAAGCTACTTAATTTGTCTGCAAGAAACACATATTAGAACACAGGATCAGAAATATTTGATGAATGCAAGATTGGGACTACATTTTGTGGCATCTGCTCCGGAGAAGAAAAATGGTATAGTTATATACTTAAGAAAAGATTTAAAGGCTGAATTAATTGAAGCAGATCCTCAAGGAAGATATATTGCAATTGAACTATTAATAGAAGGAAAGAAAATACTTTAAACAGGAGTATATCCTCCCAATCAACAACAAGAAAATTTTTACAAGTTGCTTCATACCAAATTAATACAATGGGATTATAGATTGTGTGTATTATTGGGTGATTGGAATGAAGTATTGGACACCATGAAGGACAAGAAGGGGCTTTTGCAAAATATTCAAACACGAGCAAGATTGCCTAAATCTTTCTTTGACATGATGGATGATATGGAATTGAGAGACATTTGGCGAGAACGGAATGTTAAAGAATGGGACTTTATATTTTTTTCCCGATAGGCATCAATCCTTCTCTAGAATTGATTTCATATTAATTACAAATGATTTCCTTTCTAGGATGAAGAAGACGAAGATATGCCCGAGAACTCTAACAGACCATAGTCCAGTTTGGATGGAACTGGAATATGAGAGGGATATAGAAGGTCTTGGAGGTTAAATGAAAATCTATTTAGATACAAGAGAAATGTTATAGAATGCAAAAAACTATTGAAAGAATATTTTGCTTTTAACATGCATAAGGGAACATCTATGGAAATGGTTTGGGATGCAAGTAAAGCATATGTGAGAGGTGTTTTGATAAACTTGAATAACCTATATAGATGCAGACAGGGGGGAAAACAAAGGAAATTAGAAGAGGAGATAAAAAAGAAAGCAGGGCCTTATACTTAATCCAGATGATAAGAAGACAAAAGAAGCAAATACTTTACTGCGAGGGGAATTCAACATGTGGATGTCAGATCAAGTAGCCACTAATCTGCTATATGCTAAACATAATATTCGGGAGTTCATGGCTTCCATGACAGCCATGGACCTGACCCAGTTAATTCAGGGCCCTACTCACGAGGGAGGCCACACCCTGGACCTTGTTTTCGTCTCTGGCCAGTGGACGAGTGATCTGGGAATAGGGGATCTAGACATTATTCCCCTGTCATGGTCGGATCACTCACTTCTCCGGCTGGACTTCCCTGGTGCTACCCCCCGCCGCGAGGAGGCGGAACTGGAAGGTATTAGATGGTTCCGCCCCAAGCGCCTGATGGAACCGGATAGGTTCCAGACGGAACTTGGGCCACCTCCTGTGGACCTGACCCGCCCCCGAGTGGAGGACCTGGTAGACGCATGGAATAGTGCGACTACCGGGGTCCTAGACCGGGTGGCGCCTTTGCGGCCTCTCCTGCGGCGACGAACCACCCTGGCACCTTGGTTTACCGAGGAGCTAAGGGTGATGAAACGCCACAAGAGACGCCTAGAGAGTCGTTGGAGATCCTCCCGTTCCGAATTTGACCGAGCACAGGCACGAGCCTATTTGAAGACGTACCTTGTGGCATTAAGAGCGGCCAAACGTCAACATTGTGCCGCTCTTATTGCGTCTGCAGATAACCGCCCTGCCGCCCTGTTTCGGGTGACCCGCTCTCTCTTGTTTGAGAGACCACGGGAAGCCCCACTACAGGGCAGAGCAGAGGAGTTTGGGAAATATCTACAGGACAAAGTCGCTCAAATCCGGATGGGATGGGCCCCTTTCAGTGGTTCAGTAGAGACGCCCGTGGCGAGTCTTGAGGGACCGCTTTGGGAGGAGTTTGACTCGGTTGCCATCGAGGATTTGGACAGGTTGCGTGGACGTCTGCGACCCACCACATGTTTATTGGACCCGTGTCCCTCCTGGCTTGTACTGGCATCCTGGGAGGTTACGCGCGACTGGCTCCTTGGCCTGGTGAACGCCTCACTGGGTGAGGGGTCTCTACCGGCCGCCTTGAAAGAGGCGGTGGTGAGGCCCCTGCTCAAGAAGCCTTCCCTGGACCCAACGGACCTAGTCAATTATCGTCCAGTCTCCAACCTTCCTTTTTTAGCGAAGGTGGTAGAGAGTGTGGTGGTACAGCAGTTCCCACGTCACCTGGAGGAAAATGATTATCTAGACCCGCGCCAGTCCGGCTTCCGACCCGGGCACAGCACGGAGACGGCCTTGGTCGCATTGGTTGATGATCTCTGGAGGGCCAGAGATAGGGGTTGTTCCTCTATCCTGGTCCTATTAGATCTCTCGGCGGCGTTCGATACCATCGACCATGGTATCCTGTTGCACCGGCTAGAGGGGCTAGGAGTCAGGGGCACCGTTTTACGGTGGTTTGGCTCCTACCTCTCTGATCGGACGCAACGTGTGTTGGCAGGGGAGCAGAGTTCGACCCGGAGGCCACTCACATGTGGAGTGCCACAGGGATCGGTGCTCTCGCCTCTCCTGTTCAACACATATATGAAACCGCTGGGCGAGATCATCCGTGGTTTTGGGGTGGGATATCATCTGTATGCTGATGATACTCAGCTATACATTTCCACCCCGAACCACCCCAATGAGGCCGTCGAAATGATGTCCCGGTGTCTGGAGGCCGTACGGGTCTGGATGGATGGCAACCGACTAAAACTCAACCCTTCCAAGACGGAGTGGCTGTGGCTTCCGGCCTCCCGGTTCAACCAGGTGCTTCCATCTCTGGCCATCGGGGGCGTCCAACTAGCCCCCATGGAACAGGTGCGCAATTTGGGCGTCCTCCTGGATGCCCGGCTGTCCATGGATGATCATGTAACAGCCGTGGCAAGGGGGGCGTTCCATCAGGTTCGCCTGATGCGCCAATTGCGCCCCTTATTGGACCGGGATGCCCTACGCACAGTCACCCATGCGCTAGTGACGTCTCGCCTGGATTACTGCAATGCTCTCTACATGGGGCTTCCCTTGAGATGCACTCGGAGACTACAGTTGGTCCAGAACGCGGCCGCGCGGGTGATTATGGGGAGGACTAGATACTCCCCTGTAACACCTCTCCTGCGCGAGCTGCACTGGCTTCCTGTGGTCTACCGAGTGCGTTTCAAGGTTTTGATTATGATCTTTAAAGCGCTTCATGGCACAGGGCCTAGTTATATGCAGGATCGCATCCTGCCCCACACATCCCTACGACCAATTCGCTCACACAGAGAGGGACTTCTCCGGGTGCCGTCCGCCAAACAGTGCCGGGGGGCGACACCCAGGAGCAGAGCCTTCTCTGTGATGGGCCCAGCCCTGTGGAATGACCTCCCCCATGACATCAGGATTACTTCCGATCTCCGCTCCTTCCGTGTACAGCTGAAGACCCACCTCTTTCAATTATCTGGCCTGGCTCAATCGTAATTTCTCTTATTCCTCCTAACTGTTTTTTAAATTGTCTTTAAATATTAATTCTTAATTGCATATTGGGTTTTTACAATTGGGGTATTTTAATGCTGATTTTTAACTGTCTAAATGATGAAATTTGTTACCTCCTCCGTGTATGCGTGTATGTGTGTTTTGTATTTATGTACGTTTATGTGCTGTTATATATCTTCTATGTTTTATGCTCCATTGTACGCCGCCCCGAGTCCTACTTGGAAAGGGAGCGGCTAATAAATCCAAATTATTATTATTATTATTAATACTTTTTGCAATGCAAATTAACCAGGCAGATGGTTAGCATACATGTTAAGGAAAAAACAAAAGTCTCATAATATAGAGAAAATAGAATACAAAGGTAAAGAAGCCTATCAATAGGATACGATTAAAAAGGCGTTTTTAGAATTTTATACGAGACTGTACGCTGGTGATAAAATACAAGGTTTAGATATAGATAGATATTTGGAGAAAGAGAAAATCCCTATAGTGACAGATGAGCAAAGGGAAAGACTGAATCAACTGGTAACCGCAAAGGAAATTCTCTTGGTAATTAAACAGTTAAAAATTGGGAAGGCCCCTGGTACAGATGGATTGACAATGGTTTATTATAAAAATTTACAATTAGAAATGGTATGAACCTCTTAAGGAATTATTTAATAAAATTCAATTGGAAGGAATAGTACCACCATCTTGGAGAACAGCCTTTATCTCCCTGATTCCGAAAGAAGATCAGGGTCACACTCAGCCAAAAAACTATAGGCCCATATCATTACTTAATACAGATTATAAATTTTTTGCTAAAATACTCGCAAATAGGCTGATGTCAGTTATACAACAAATGATTCACAACGATAAGTCTGGTTTTTTACACGAGAGACAAATGAAAAGTAATGTAAGACAATATATTGGAATATTTGGGGAAGAATAACCAAGTCCCCGCAGTGTTTATATTCTTGGACGCGGAGAAAGCATTTGATCGAGTGGATTGGCAGTTTTTAATGAAAATAATACAAAAGATGCAGTTTAGAGAGTACTTCACACAATCTATCAAGGCAATATACCAGAAACAAACAGCACAAATTATAGTTAATGGTAGTCTAACAGAATCCTTTAAAATTGAAAAAGGAACAAGACAGGGGTGTCCCCTGTCTCTATTATTGTTTATTTTAACTTTGCAGTTATTGCTGAATAGAATACGTGGGTCAGATGATCTACAGGGAATTAAGATCAGGCATTATGAATACAGAGTACGAGCATTCGTGGACGACTTGGTTGTAACTTTAACCCAACCGGGGAAATCAGCTATAGGTTTAATGAATACAATTAATCAATATGGTCAAGTATCTGGGTTTAAAATAAATCTAGGGAAAACAAAGATGATAGTTAAAAATATGACTATAAATCAAAAAGAAGAATTAGAAAGAGTAACAGGATGTGAGATAGTAAAAAAGATTAAATATTTAGGAGTTCATATTACAACTTCAAATGGGAAATTATATAAGTACAATTATGAACCATTGTGGCATAAAATACAGACAGAGATGAATAAATGGAAAAAACTACAATTGTCCTTGTTGGGAAGGATAGCAGCAGTAAAAATGAACGTTTTGCCTAAGTTTTTATTTCTTTTTCAAATTATACCAATACTCAAAAAAGATGCAAACTTGGAAGAATGGCAGAAAGGTATTAATAACTTTGTTTGGGCAGGGAAGAAACCAAGAATAAAAACTCAAAATAATGCAAGATATACGTGAAAGAGGAGGTCTGAAAATGCCCAACTTAAAATTATACTATGAAGCAGTAGTTTTATCAACAATTAGTGATTGGATTAATTTAACAGAGGATGGAATATTGAATATTGTGGGATATGATTTGGTATATGGTTGGCATGCTTACTTAAAATATGATTAGAAGGTGGACAAGATTTTTAAAAGCCACATTTTAAGGAATGGTCTATTGCGTGTCTGGAAAAAATATCAATACAAGTTAAATGATAAGATACCTATGTGGGTAGTACCCAGACACGCGATAGAGAATATAAGTATAGAACAAAAACAGGACATAATTACATATAAAGAACTTCTTAACATAGAAAGTGGTGCACCACAGCTAAAACCCTTGAATGTATTAAGAGAGGAAAGTGTAATTCAAATCTGGTTTCAGTATGGACAGTTACAGGCCAGATGGAAAAAAGACCAGAAAATTGGTATCATACAAAATGAGGATAATTTGTTAAAACAAATTAGGGACCAGAGTCAAATGCATATAAAAAGGTTGTATAATACACTGATAGAAATAGACTCGGAAACAGAGTTAGTTAAAGACTGTATGATAAAATGCGCACAAAACGTTGAAGAACCAATAATGATGGAAACATGGGAAAATATTTGGGTAAGAAATGTAAAATTTACGCAAGCTCAAAACTTAAGAAAGAATTTTTATAAGATGTTTTATAGATGGCATTTAGACCCTAAAAAGTTAGCTTGTATGTATCCGAATTTACAATCTAAATGCTGGAGGTGTGATTGTGCTGACGCTATGTATTATCATATATGGTGGACTTGTAACAAAGTTAAAGCATTTTGGATAAAAATATGGTGGATTATTCAAAATATTCTTAAAAAGAGGATAAAGTTCACTCCCCAATTGTTTTTGTTAGGTATAATTACAGATTGTACAGTTATAGAGACTAACTTGATTCTGAATCTAACAACGGCAGCAAGATTGTTGGTGGCGCAGTACTGGAAGAAGGAAGAATTGCCTACTATTCAAGAATGGATGTTAAAAGTAGTAAATTTAGCAGAGATGGCCAAAATCTCAGCATATCTGAAGGATTATTCAGATGAGAAATACAAGTTGGAATGGAGAAGATGGATTGACTATATTCAAAATAAATATCGGACTAAGAAATTTCAATTAGCTTATGAGTGAAGGAGTAAGGAATGTTATAATTTATCTAAAGTTAGCTTAATAAAAGGGGTGTTAAAGCACAAGAAGAGGCAAGATGTTAAAGTTAGTTAGTTTATGTTAGCGTATGATTGTTAAATGTTTATAACCTGTATTTTGCTCTGGGAGGTTGGGGGGAGGGTTGGGGTGGAGGGAGGGGAAGGGGAAATATTTGTAAAATCTATTAAAACTCTTTAATAAAAAAAAAAAGAATAAATCTTCCTAGTTTCCACAACTCACAGAAAACCGAACCTTACTTAGGAATAAACTTAGCTAGTTTCGGGTCTATGTATCTTGTACTTTTCAAGTAAGGTGCAACCACACAACTCTATGATTGTTTATCCAGTGTAACTCTTCAGAGACTCTTCTCCCCTAAAAGTTCAGCCAGGCTTGCCATTCCCAGTCAAACCACCGCAAAAGCAAAGAGACAGTTCTCCTTGCCCTCCTGAGGGCAGCTGGCCACCGGCTCCATAAGACCCATCATCCCCAGAGCTCCCCTAAGTGAAGCACTGACCTCTTAGCCAGGTGAGTTTTTTTTTTAAAGGAAGGGGGCACTACGAGGTGGAGGAATAGGAGAGCCACTTACCTCCCCCCTGTTGAACTTTGCTAAATGGGGTGCCCCACTCCGCCTTTTGCCCCTCGGTGAGAAAAAAAAAAGCAGGAAGGAGAGTGGGTGCTTACCTGGAGAGAGCCTCATCGCTTGGGGCCACACAGGTCTGACTGTCCATTTCTCTTTAAGACGGCTGGTAAACTCCATGTCAAAGTCTGGCAGAAGCAGGAATGCAAAAACGACTCCTACTACTCCCTTGCAAGGGGAACGAAGGAAACCACCTGGGTTTCTGATCCCGACTCACCTGTCTGGAGCCGTCGAAAGCTTTAGACTCTGGTGGCGGTGCTGGTTTCCCGCGGCTTCGGCATCCCTGAAAGGCGACTCCGCATTCTCCCTTTCCTTCTCCCTTCCTCCCTTCAAAAGCTGTGAGGTGCTTTCTTAGCACCAGTTGCCCAGCTGGCACGGCCCCGCATGCTTGCCTCCTCCTCCCTCCTCCTCCTCATCACTCCCCAAAGACTCTTCTCAGTGGGAGAAGGGTTGGGATGCTGCTTTTGAAACCACACCTTGGAAAACTTTACCGGGAAGGGAGGCGGGGAACCAGTCGGGGGGGAGGGGGACATCCTGGAACTTGCCTAGGAGGCTGACTGCTCTGCGCAACCTACCTCCTGCTGCCCCCGTGCTTAGCTGGCGGCCAGGTGTCCTACTCCTAAGCAAGTTCAGGGAGGTCCTAGGAGGCAGGCCATGCTGTGCAAGCTACCCCCTGCGAGCAGCGATGTAATGGGCAGGGGGAGTGAGCGAGGGGGCCGGGGCAGGCATTCTGGTACTGTCCCACAGGACGAAGGGGTTATAAAATGTATGGTAGATTACAGGAATCTCTTCTACCATACCAATTAGAACTGGGAACAACCCACCCCTGGTTGCAAACAGCTATTTCCAGTGGGGTTATCAGGACAAAGCAAGTGGGGAAAATAGTTTCTTTTGCTATATTTCCAGTCTGAATTAGACCATGGCAGGGTCCCTACGGAAGAGCTCTTTTAAGGATTATTATGTATTCATAGTAAAACAACTAACTTAGCTCTGTTCTTAAATGCTAAAGCTGTTGCACATAAAAAACAGAGGAGCTCTGATCAACTACCAGAGCCATCATTGTGTCAGTTTTGCTGTACTGTAGTCTGTCCCCATGAAATGCAAGCATGGAATAAACTGAGCCTGGTTTGTTCTCACTCTTTTCAGCGGCCACAAACTATTAGCAAAAGTGGCATTTGATCACAAGGCAAGGAATGTTTGCATTGGAGCATCCAAGAAGGGACAGGAAAGACCAAGAAAAAGGAAAGAGGGGAAGAGAACAAGGCAGCAAAAAGAAGGAAAGAGGGGAAGGAAGAATGAAGACTGAAGGAAAAAGAAGGGAAGGAAGGAGATTATAATGAGAGAGAGTGAGGGCGTGAAGTAAATCTTGCCTTAGCACTTGATCACTAGCAGCCCTGCTGCCTTTTACCATCCTCTTGTCCCCTCCTCCTGACCTCCCTGGTGGTCTCCTATCCTATCACTGAGGATGTGTTGGTTACAAAGCTGGGTCTCATAAGGAGAGGGAATGGGCCTCCCTCTGACCCACATACCCTCTTGCACACACCATGGGCAACCAAGGAGAGTGAGCAAAGCAGCAGTGGGAGCATGCCTACCATGGCCTCCAAAGTCAACCACAATGGGACCCTCATTGAAATTGAGTTTGAGTGCTGCATGTGTTGCTTTCAAACTTACAAAGTATGAGTCAAGATTAGAAAAATTATCAGCATGCATATCTCAGCAAAAGTCACATTAATCAAAAGCATGCCAAATGCAAATGTTTACTTTTCAATAAAAAGATGTTTTTATCATTGAAAGCGCTGTTATTGGGGGGGGGGGGTTCAGAGAAAAGATGTTAATCATGTATGAGTTGTTTTTCTAAACTAAAACCTCATTATTCAGGTTAAATTGCCATGTTGGCACTCTGAGATAAATAAGTGGGTTTTGGGTTGTGGTTTGGGCATTTGGTCTCTAAAAGGTTTGCCATCACTGGATTAGAGCATACACAGAGTGTAACCTAATTCAGCTTTTGTTAAATTGCTGTTGAGAGAAGCTCCATTGTAACCTAACGTGCCAACTACATAGATAAAACCTCTAGGTGAATTCCCAAGCTTAGCCTAGCAAAGAAACTTCTTGTGAAAAGTAAAATGTGAATTCTGCCAAGTAGCCTTGCTTGTAACCTCAAATGTGTGTTCAGCATTCCCTAACAAAGATCTGAATTATATGCCAGAAAATGTATTTCTTTTCCCTTCTAAAGTCTATTATTTTCAGAGCACTGAGAAAACTCATGAAATTTGTGCGATATCAATTTTTGTTTCTATACCAATGACGTTCTGTGCAAGCTGTGTGAGATGTAAGACGTTTGGAGAAGTTTTTGGCTCATGCCTGTTTTTCTCTTTCTGCCTGCTCTGTTGAGACAAAAAGGTCGTCCATTCTTTTGCTTTCTGCAGAAATAAAAGCTGATAATCAGTAGCCTCATCTTCAGAGTTTCACTGGACTTATCAGATTCTGAGCTGCATTCAAAAACCTTACACAATGAAGAATGCTGTGTTATATTTGGGGTCAAATCAAGTCCAAAATATTAGATTTTAATCAATCCAATCTTGTTCACATGAAAGCATTAGAATAATTTGTTAATTAGACATTGTTTAAAATATTAAAGACAAAATATTTGCAAGATTGTATTATAAAAGTGGAAAATAATAAATAAATTAAAAAACTATAAACAATGTAAATCTTATTACTGTATCACACTCCTACAATTTATTGCAATTAGATGAACATGTGCAAATGCCAACTGAAGTACTCTATTCCAATAAAGGGCCTACTATAATTTTTGAGGATTGCTGCATATCAGTGGTAAGTTTCAACATTTTTAAAAACCTATTCTGTAGGTGTGGCCTGTTTTGTGGGAGTGGCTCGGTGGTCATATGACTGGGTGGGCATGGCCAACTTGGAAAATGTGGTGAAACTCACTTAACAACGCTCTTGCTTAACAACCAAAATTTTGGGCTCAATTGTGGTCATAAGTTCTCCTTCCTTCCTTCCTTCCTTCCTTCCTTCCTTCCTTCCTTCCTTCCTTCCTTCCTTCCTTCCTGCTTCTTTCTCTTTCTCTCTCTCTCTGTCTCTTTCTCTGTGTAGTTCTTTGTCTCTCTCTCCCTCCCTCCCTCTCTGTCTCTCTATGTCATTCTCTCTGTGTGTCTGTCTGTCTGTGTCTGTCTGTCTGTCTGTGTCTGTCTGTCTCTCTCCCCTCCCTTCTTCTCTCTCTGTCACTGTTTGTGTGTATGTGTGTGTATCTGTCTGTCTGTCTGTCTCTCATTCACTCACTCACTCTCTCTGTATCTCTTTCTGTGTGTGTCTCTCTCTCTGTCTGTCTCCCCCTCTCTCCCTCCCCCTCTGTGTGTGTGTGTGTGTGTGCACAGGCATGTCTGTCTGTCTGTCTCTCACTCACTCTCTCTCTCTCTCTCTCTCTCTCACACACACACACACACACACTGTGGTCACCTTGTTGAGTGTTATTATCACATTTGAAACAGTTAACAACTGGCCTGCATTTATGGTTTTTTGCAGCATTCTGCAGTCATGGGACCAAAATATATCGTTAAAAGTACCTGGCACCTGCATTTTTCCCTGGGAGGCTCTGCAGAACATCCCAAGACCGATGCCACCACATCTGTCCTCTTCAGGGAGTAGCTCTCTTCGGCAGGTCCTCTTCAGAAGGGCGAGGCCCCCCTGGTCCCCTTCCTGTTCTTCATCTTCCTGCCCTCATGCAATTCCAGAAACTGGAAGAGGAGCTGCCTGGTGCACATATGCGCAGTGGCATACACACTGGGCAACTCCTCTTCCAGATCGTGTCCCTGACAAAAGCACTTGGTGATGTAAAGGTTCACCATCCATGCCCTATTCCAAGGGTGGTTTTACCAAGGCTTTATAAAGCTGTACCAATACTTCACGTGATTTGGATTCTCTCCTTCTGTTGATGCAGCCTAGGATTGCAATGGCTTTTTTGGCTGCTGCCACACATTGTTGGCTCACATTTGAGAGATTGTCCACTAAGATTCCAAGATCCCTTTCACAGTTACTGCTATTGAGCCAGGTTTCACCTAATCTGTACCTGTACATTTGGTTTTTCTAGCCTCAGTGTAAGACTTTACTTTGCTCTACATTGAATTTCCTTTTGTTAGATAGGCCCAGGGTTCAAGTCCATCTAGATCCATCTGGATCTTGAGCCTATCTTCTGGGGTGTCGGCTATTCCTGCAAGTTTAGTGTCATCTGTAAATGTGATGACTTCCCCATCTATCCCTCATCCAAACCATTGATGAAGATAGATGTTGAAGAGTACTGGGCCTAAAATGGAACCATGGGGTCCCCCACTACTTGTTTCCCTCCATGTAGACGTAGTTCCATTGAGGACCACCCACCACCACCCACCATTCACTTTTCCAGATGGAGAAAATCACACACAAACCTGTGGGACTTTGTAGGTGCCTCCTAACGTTGACGCCTGGACGGAGATGTCCCTCTGAGCTGCATCAAGAAAAGCCAGAAGGTTCTCCTTCTTTCCACAGCCGTAGTTGGGGACATTGGCTTCTCCAGTGGAGAGAATGTCCAGCAAGGCATCTGAAGTGCAGAAAGTGCTGAAATAATTGGTATGGATGTTGTAGCCAAGTGTGAGATTGTGCAGGAGCTGGGAATTCTTGTTGACCGTTTGAATGTTGAAAAAAATCCGTAAGCCGTTTTGAAAATCATAAATGTCCCTATGGTTAAAAAAAAAAGATGTTATAATGAACAGCAACAACAAATACTTTAAAAAAAAATAATCCTCCAGAAGCCTACTGAGCCTTAAACCAACATTGATCCAAAACCAATGATCAATTATACAAATATGCAAATTGGCTGAGGTATGGCAACTACAACTGGTTCAATCACTACCTTAAATAAAATTCATTATTCAGGTGATAAATCAAGGATTGAACTGAGAGAGGAAAATAATCTTGAGTCCTTTCAGCTTTTTTTCAGACCCCTTTTTGAGTCTCTTTCACAAAATCAGACAAAAGAGAAGCCATGGAAATCAAAATCATTCAGGAAATTAGACATATCCCCCAACATAGGAATAAATGAAGAATAAAAAACAGAAAAGAAGGAGAGTGTTGGAATGGAGGGAGTGAAACTCCATCACCCTGAATGACTTACCAATCACGGAAAACCAACTGAAGAGAAGGAGCCACATTGAAAAGCAACTTTGTATGCAATGTTTCACCTCCACTTAGGACTATACTGATGAGATGGTCTCCTGGCCTATAAAAGCTCTGTGGTCGTTTTCCATCCTGGTGCTCCAAACTCTGCGGGCATTTCATTCTCAGCTTCACAGAGACTGAATGGGAGAAAAGCAGCATCAGAAGCAGAAGCAGGAGGTCCATAATTCATGATGTGAATTAATCAATCCCTTTCCTGTTTCCAAAGAAGAATTAGAAGAATTCAAAGGACTCTCATAAGGTGGAAAATGATTCAGTTGCTTTCCTGATTCAAACACAGAGAAACACTCAGCTTCACCTGGAAAGGAGAGAGACGTACATTTAAGAGCACAGAGCCTGCCTGTCCCAAAACACCATATTTCTCTGCCCAAAGCTGAAACTTTTATCATAACACTCCATCTCAGGAGGGATCCCTGGATAATTCAACCAGTTCTTGGACTCAAAGATTGTTGGGAAATTCTCTGGAGGGAAATGAAAGGAAAATAATCCTCATGTGATTCATAATAACAGGGGCAGAGATGCAATTAAATCCATCATCTAGAATTGAGAGGTTTGGGGTCTCCAGGCTTGAAACTGGCCCCAGAGGGAATACACAGCACTTGTGGCTGAAGAAAAAAAAGTAAATGTGACATTTGTTGGCATTGTGGTTAAAGAGAAAAATCCCAGATGCCAGTTAATACCAGAGTATGTCACAGATCTGAAATAGCTGCCTGCTAAGTTGGAACCAAAAATTATTTAATTTGAAAGCTAATGCTCAAGGGCATCACCGGAAAAGGTCTGATGCAATTGTGCAGCCAGTCTGTTGAACAAAATCAACTTTAGTGAAAAACTAGTTACCAGAACTTTGCAGAGTTAAAAAAAAACACAGAGACAGAAACACAGAGAGGAATTAGAAAAAAACAAGTGAAAAGAGATGGTGAAATCAAGTCTGCCTCTCATGGATGGAAGGAAGGAAGGAAGGAAGGAAGGAAGGAAGGAAGGAGAGGGAGGGAGGGAGGGAGGGAGGAAGGAAGGAAGGAAGGAAGGAAGGAAGGAGAGGGAGGAAGGAAGGAAGGAAGGAGAGGGAGGGAGGAAGGGAGGAAGGACGAGGAGGGAGAGAGGGAAGGGAAGCTCAGGACCCTCGTGTTGCAGATGAAAAGCTGACCTACAAAATCCAATTTCCATCTTCAGAGACTGGGAATGCAGAAGCCCATATCCCATGTCCCCCTGCCACCCTTTTCCAGGCAGAGGCCAGCTAAGGGGGCTCTTGCAGGGATGCCAGAGAGGACTCTGCCTAGCTGTGGGGAGCCCCTCTTGAGAGAAGGAAGCTGGAGAGCCTCATGTTGGGGAATGGAAGCAGATCTGCAAAATCCCCCTCCAGGTTCCATCTCCTGAGTCCTGGGAAGGTGGGAGAACATATCCCATGTTGCTCAGCTGCCTCTTTCCATGCATGGGGCACCCAGAGGAAAGCAAACCCCAGACCCACAGAAAAGGCCCAGGATGGCCAGGAAGTAGGAGGGGGGTCTGGGGCATTTCTGGGAAGAGAATGGGTTTATGGGTCCCAGGGTTGAATGTAGGGGGTATGTAGCCCCCGGGGTTCCTCCAGCCTTGCTTGGGCTGCATGTCTTTCCAGGAGAGGCTCCTGTGGGAGAGAAGCCATGTAGGGCCGGGTCTTCCAAGGGGGATCTGGGGTTGCCCTGGAGGAAAAGGAGACCCTCCATAACTCTGCGGAAGATGGGATTCTCCTGTGGTCCCTCCAGGCTCTCAGAGCCCCCAGCTGAGGAGACCCTCTTCATTGCAGCCTTTTCTGGGTGGTGGGCTTAAGCCCTCCCCCCTCTGCAATTCTGGGAGGTTTTGTCTCTTCCTCATCCCCTCCCCTTTGGCTTGGCTTCTTCAGCCGCTTCTCCATCAGGCTGAGGGCAGGGAAGCTCCCAGGCAACCGTCTCTTCCCCCCGTGTGATTGGCTACAGGGTTGTCATGACAAAGGGGGTGGGCCAGGGATAGAGGCAGCCACTAGAGAGAAAGAGGGGCAGGAGTTTTGTCTTGCCTGAGAACTTCAGGATTTGAATGCGAAATCTGCTTTCTTTTAAGAAACCCTTTAAATTATTAAGGAAAAGTAAAAAGTTGAGGTTTGATTTTAATGCTTTATTTTATTGCAACAGAGGAAGTCAGAAGTCAATTATTTTTTTTTCTATTCTACTCCCCCCCCCCTTCTTTCTTCCCCCTTCTTTCTTCCCCCTTCTTTCTTCCCCCTTCTGGGGAGCTTTCAGTCTCTTAGGCCTCCCAGGTTGTGATGACACCACTCCCTTGATCAGGGCCACTTTACTTGCACTGATGAAGAAAAACGCAGAGGCCAATGAATAAATAGACCCCAAAGACAAACAATGTCATTTTCCAGGGGTTTCCAAGGAAGTGCTGGGGTCTCTCACTGGAGGGCCACATCAGCTCATTTTGATCCATTTCTGAAAGAGAAAAGGGATGGAGGAAGAAGAGTCAATTTCTGGTTTTGATGGTTGGTGGTTCCCTCCAAGACTCTCCATCCCAAGGCAAAATTCCCAAGGAAGAAAGAAAAATACATGAGACTAAAAACCAAGTCCTGCTTATCTACAGAATGGATTTTCTCCCTGTGTCTCTCTGTATCTATCTATATACCTATCTATACAACTATCTATGTATCTGTGTAACTATCTATGTAACTATCTCTGTAACTAAACCTTGTTCAGGAGCAACTTCCCTTCCCTGGTGAAGAAAAATACAGAGACCAACCATCACAGAGATCCCAAAGATGACTAAACTTACATTATGCTTATTGTGTTTTCTTTATACACGTATGCAGTACATATATATAAAACACTGTAATACATCTTGAATTCAGTTGCTTGTTTATATGTAGACTCAGGGCTCTAATGAAGAAATTTGAAAGTCAGGATTGCTGTCTAAATATTTCTCACCTGTTAAGTTCATCTTTCAGATCCTTGTTTTCTTTTGGGAGTTCTGCCTTCTCCCATCTTGCTTTAGACCCAAGCAAAGGAGGCAATTGGTCTCCCTTCTAAGATTTTGTATCTGCAAAGCTTCATTTGAAATATTTCTTCTCTAAAATATCCAGACCAGAATAAAATTAGCCCCCTTAGGTTTTTACTTGAATGATCAGGATTGTTTAAAATAAAACCTAATTAAACAATAGTCTGTTTTTTATTCATAGCCTTACATTTTCATTAATGTAGTTTTCCTATGTTTTGAAGAAATTGAAAAGAGGCACCTCTTATTTTCCCCAACTTTGTTCCAGGCAACACAGTTCAACTCAGAACATTAGAGAATATTTGTTTATGGAAGGAAGCTGTCATGAATTTAATATGAAATTCTGGAAGAAAAGCTGGGGTTGCTATCTAAAAGTTCTCCGTCTCTCTTCCAAATCTATGCAGAGCTCTTCCTTCTCTGCAATTAGTTGGAGATTTTTCTGTTGTGTTCCTGTCAGTTATGGAGAACCGAAAGCAATTAGACTCGATTATTTTTTAAAAACTTGGAACACTTTCTTAAATTGCAAATATTAAATATAACTTCATGTATTTGTATATGTGTGTCTATGTGTATAGAAATCCAATTTTGCGATTTCTGTTATAACAACCAGCAGTTTCTCTTGTAGGAAGTTCGCATCCACCTCTCTCCTACAAAATGAAATATTTTGGGAAATATTAAAGGGCCGAATATTTCCCCCTAAAAGGGAGGAAGAAACTCATCTCCCCCCCACTTTTGGCAATGAGCCATTAAGATCTGTGCCAGTCTATTCTACATAACAAAGATCTCTCCCCTTCAGCTCCAGGTGGTCCTGTCCACCATTAAACCTTTTTGAGTCTCATTAATGCCTGAGCATGTCACAGAATTGAAAAATAGCTGCCGGCTGAGTTGGAAGAAAAAATATTTTATTTTGAAAGCTAATGCTCAAGGGCATCACTGGAAAAGGGCTGATGCAATAGTGCAGGCAGTCTGTTGAACAAAATCAACTTTAATGAAAAACTAGTTACCAGAACTTTGCAGAGTTAAAAAAAACACAGAGACAGAAAGACAGAGAGAAGTGAGGAAAAAAACAAGTGAAAAGAGATGGTGAAATCAACTCTGCCTCTCACCCCATGGATGGATGGATGGATGGATGGATGGATGGATGGATGGAAGGAAGGAAGGAAGGAAGGAAGGAAGGAAGGAAGGAAGGAAGGAAGGAAGGAAGGAAGGAATCCATTTACAAGAGTGAAAAATCAGTAGCAATTTACACTCCCTCTTCATCTGTAAACATTCAGGGAAGACCTTTCCTTTCATTCATGTAAGGATGGCACACATTAGGCTTTTTAAATGTGTGTATTTAAGACAGTCATTGTATAGCTTCAACAGAAGCGTACATGTCAGATACCATGCAAGGAGACTCATCATTTCCAGTTGCTTTCACAGCCTTCCTGGGCACACAGGTTGTGCTGGATTGCTTTCCTGGGGTGTAGAACAACACAATCCATTTCTCTCGGGTGGAATGAGAACAAGGGATTCCTTCTGCTGATGTACCCAGCTGGTCATTCTTGAAAGTTGCCTGTGACATTTTTCCTAATTTGACTTGGACCCAAGCATAGAGGTAGTCCTCACTTAACAACGGCCCTGTTTGGCCATTATTTAGCAGTTATGACAGCACTGAAAAAGTAACATTACGGACAGTCTTTGAATTTATGAGAGTGCGCCCCCCCCATCCCACAGTCATGTGATTTCCATTTCCATGCTTCACCGCTAACTTCTACCAAGCAGTCAATGAAGAAGCTGACCTGAAATTATAAGGTGGAGTTATGGGGTGGCTTGCTTAATTGTGTTGCATAGCAACAGAGTTTCCCTTCTCAATTGGGGTAAAGCAAGGATGATCTGTATTGGCAAACACTCAGAGTCATAAATACACACTCCTTTCTGTTTGAAATCTGTACAAAAACTTTGAGCCCATCAACTGCTTTCATTTTCCTATTTAACATATGCATTTATTTAGAATATTTATGTTACTTCACACTCTATAATGTGGAAGTATTATTACCCCCAGTAAGAGAAGGGCAGTGTTCTTTTCAGAGATAAACATTCCCTCAATGAATGACACTCCTTCAATCTTGATCAGTCATTTTAACCGAAGGGGGGTAATCTGTGCCCCCCCCCCCAATTTCATCTACTCTGAAGAAATCAAACATTTGTCATCGAAGTTCAAAGGATCTGGGGCTTTGTAGTCCTTTGAAACCGGCTCCCCACATAGGAAGCTTTTAATGAGACAAAGGAGGGATGCGGAGGGTCTCACCTGGATGGGCGATGGCTGCAGAAGAGCCAGCCAGCCAACAGGTGAGTTTTTCCCTCCCTCATTCCTCTCCCAAAGAAGAAGAAGAAGAGAGCCCCCCCTCCTTTACTTACCTGCCAGAATCGCAGCTCCTCCTTTCCCTTCACTCTGCCCAAGAGTTCCAAAACTCCCCCCTTCCCACAGGGGGCGCTCTTCCTCCCCATTAGCCGAAGGTTTCAGCCCCACCGAGGGACTCATGAGCGCTCCAGCGGCCCTGTCTCTGCTGCCTCCCCCCCAAGGACTCCGCAGCCCCCGAGACGCTCCGGTTCCAGCGCCCTTTGGACTTCAGCCTGGCAGCCGGGCGGAGCTGGAGGGCCAGAAGGGCCCCTCGGGGAATGTGCAGGTGGCCCTCCGTGACGGCCATTCAGACAGCTCCGCCTCCCTAGGAAGCTCTTTCTTCCTCATGCTGGATCCCTTTCTCTTCCACTCCGTCTTCCCGGGGCTGATCGAGGCTCCCGGTGTCACGATGTTAAAAAGTTTGCTAGGCATGAACTGACATTCAAGAGTTAAACTAAGAAAGAGTTATTGCGCAGGTCATAAAAGTTCTTATCTGAAAGTGATTTATTGCGCATGCGTTACACATTCCAAAATTCTTTTCTTCTTTGTTCGGCTGCCAACTTGGCAGACGGAGCTTTCATTATCAAAATGTAACAATTAGTTATTTTCTGTTTCATTTACTTTTATTATTTTATTATTAAAGTTTGTTTATTAATTAGAATATACTTGTCAAAGGCTTTTATTTTATTTTCTTAATATCTCAAAAGATATGCGGAAGGGAATCAGCCACGGTCCATAGACCTCATTTTCACAGGGCGTTTTTTCCCCTGACAACTTGGTAGCAGAGGATGGTTCGATGATACCAGCTGAGATGGCTACAATTTATGGCTGTATTTTCTCTTCGCGCTATCTTAAGATAACCGACTAAGCCTAATTAGCAATGTCGGAGAAAAAGAAAAAAAAGAAAAAGAAAGATGGGGCGAGCACAGATGAATCAGCTTCCTCTGACAAGGAGGCTCCCTCGGACACAGAGAAGCAAGAACCTTCAAACGTATTCCAGGAGCAACAAAGTGCCGAGCCAGATGTGGGGGAAGGAGCTACAGGACGCAACATCCACGAAACGAGGTCAGTGGTTCCTCCTTCTAAAATATCTCCAGGAGATTATGAATTTTTGGGGGCCAAGCCAAAACTTCCCACTCTGCCAGAGCCACTCCATTCCCAGACCCTCGCAGATTATCAAACAATTGATGAATGGCAACTGCCGGCAAAAAAAAAATCCTCCCACGCAGAAAGCAAAGTTTATGAAATCTCCCCAAATGATGAGCAAGAAATGCAAAGCTATCTTGATCAATTAGAACGTTTCGAAAAATATGCTAGGGACGTGAGAGAGTGTTTTAACGAAATAAAGCGAAGTAGGAGGAGCTCCCCCACTCCCAAAATGTCTGAGGACGCCATCTTTTCTTCAAAACAACAGCCTAAGACACACCCCACAGAGTTCATTGGTCAATTAGAACAAAGAGACATGTACACGTCACCGAGGTCACGTGGTCCCTTTGAGCCCATTGAACTTCCGGCCATGTATAGACGACTGCAGCCAAAAAGTGAGGCTGCACTGCCATCTGCTGGCGGAGAAAAATCATTAGAGCAAAAGATGAAGCAGTTGGACCAGATTTTTAGAGATCTGGCTATGAGCCCTTTAGAAGCCAAAACTTTGCTCCCAAAGGTTAAGTCTTCAACACCCCCTGGCGGTGCTGAATCCTCCCTAGATGGAAAAAGGCAAAGCCAAAGGCGAATTCGAGGAAGCCAATTTGATGTTGCCACGCAAAGGCCAATGATGCAACCCCAGCATCCCCTGGTTCAACAACCAGATTTGCAACCAGAGCAACAAATTGTTCCGATGCACATTCCTCAGCAGGTATTCACAGTCACCCCCTTGACTGGTGAGTCCAAATTAAAGGAGTCAGGAGAGAATTATAAAGCCTGGGTCAGTGAAATTGCGCTCTTGCTTCGAAGAGAAGGCACACATTCCATGGTTTTTAATCCTCCCCCTCAACCCTGGACACCTGCAATGAGAGACCTCGAAAACAGAGCAATCACGACTTTACTCATGTCAATGGAAATTGAGATCCAAGGTATCTTTCCACCTGATGCAACTGCCCAAGAAATATGGGCTATTTTGGAAGATTGCTACAGGCCCGTTTCAATTGAATCCTCATGTTTGCTCATGTCTGAGTTCCATGGTTCGAAGTTGAAACCTGGTGAACGAATTGGTGGACATTTGACCCAACTGAAAAGAATGAGAAGTGAATTGAGACAAAATGGCCATGTAATCGATGATATCCAAATGATTAGCATCATCATTAACTCATTGAATTATGAATGGAAAGATGCTGTTGCAAAGATTAACTACGTGCCTATTGCTCAACGCACAGTTAACCACGTTTGCAGACTTTTAGTGGAAGACGAAGCTATCAGGTTAGCTACACCACATCTGCAACGACCTCCAGCATCAAAGGCTCCAGCCAGACGTCCCTTCCGAGGAAGAGGCTGCGCTCCAAGGATGCCAAAATGCTACACCTGCAACCGTGTGGGACATGACACCCGGGATTGTCCCCAACGAGTTCCAGCTCCCGTCATGTACCAGCCCAGAGGAACAGATTCCAGAGGCAGAGGTAGAGGCGGAAGACAAGGCCGTCGTGGTCCAAGGCGTGATTCACAAGCTCCACTTGTGGCACTGGCCATAACCAACGTTCCACAACCTGATCCAAAGTTCGACAGACATCTTTTGTGGACTTTAGATAGTGGAGCAGCTGTGCACGTTACCCACAGAAGGGAACTTTTCACAGAGATGGGCGAACCAGAGCCCGAGTATCGAGAACTGTATTCCTTCACCAACCACACTTGCAAGGTTATGGGAAAAGGAACTGTTTACATTGAAGAACTCGATACACACATCCCTGATGTTTATTACATACCTTCAGCAACCAGTAATTTGCTTAGTCAAAGTCACTTGTCTAGAGATTTAAAGTTCCAGGTTCACCACCTCGAAAAAGCAAGTTACTTAGTTAAAGATGGAGATATTATTGCTGAAACTATGCTGATTGGTGGTGTTTATTACTTAAAGCCAAAGCCTAAAGGGCAAGCACAGGCAAGTATACAAACTCCAAAAAGGCACAACGTAGACCCAGAGAGAGTTGTCCCAGAGAGAGAAAACGTTACTGTGCCAAAGGCTCCTAAAGCCAACAAACAAAGAAAACAGAAACAGATTGCTCAGAGCAAGCCTGAGGGTCCTCATGAAACTGTTAATGTTGAGAATTCACTAACTGGTAAACCTTTACATTCCAGGTGTATTCACAAGTGGCACAGAAGATTGGGGCATGCCAGTTTCCGTGTTCTTAGAAAGATGCCGGAGTTCGCAAAAGGTTTGGATCTAAAGGGGTGTAAGGTGTTTTTGGATTGTGCCGTTTGCAAAAAGGCTAAATCCAAGGCGGCTCCAGTTCCAAAACACGCTACATGCCAGTCAACATACATTTTTGATTTGGTACACACTGACATAGTGGGTCCTTTCCCACCAACACTTGGTGGCAGAAAGTATTTTTTAACAATTGTAGATAATCATTCTAGATATGGATTTGTATATCCTATGAGAGAAATCTGAGACCTTTCAGATCTTTAAAGACTTTGCAGCGTTTGTTTCTACACAATACCAAGTTCGCATCGCCAGAATCCAGAGTGACCGTGGTGCAGAATTCATGTCTCAGCGTTTCCAGGACTGGATGCGTAAGAATGGAATTCTTCATCAGACATCTGCTCCATATACACCCGCTCATAACGGAGTCGTAGAAAGAAGACAAGGGGTTCTACAAACCATGATGCGTTGTCTTCTAGAAGATGCCAATCTCAGTAACGCATACTGGGGTGAAGCAATCAAATATGCAAATTACATTGTCAACCATACTTGGAGCAGTGTAATCAATCAAACTCCTTTCTACATGCTGTATGGCTACAAGCCTGATCTCAAGAACCTCCATATTTTTGGTTCATATGCTATGGTGAACACTCTCTTAGTCAAAGAAGAAAGGGAGGTACAGTAGCAAAGAGACTGAGATTTATGGGTATTGATGATAATTCAAAATGGTACAAATTCATTGATACTAAACATGTGATTGTCATTTCACAATCTGCTAATTTTGAGGAAGACATTGACTGGTCCAGGATTCATTCCAATGATCCTGAAGTTTATTTTCCTAGAGATGGTGTTGCAGATGCCACGCAGCCTGATGACAATTCGCAGGCAGATGTTCCTTCTACCAGTTCTTCACAAACTGATGTTCCGTCTTCGCAAGCCGCGGATGCTGATGCTAGCGACGAACGTGAGGACGAGGATGATGAAGAAGAAGAAGAAGAAGACTGGTCTGTTGCTCCTAGACGCTCCAAGAGGGCCACAAAAGGAATCCCTCCACAACGTTATTCATGGCAACTGACAAAGTAACCATTACCTTTGATTTGCAACGTTACTCTTCCTCCAGAGACGTTCACACAAATCAAACAACTTCCTGATTCAGAACAAGACAAGTGGTATGATGCAATGCAGGATGAAATGGACAGTTTAAAGAAACTTAATGTATTCACACCTGCAAAACCTCCAGCAAACAAGAAAGTCATTGGCACCCGATGGGTTTACAGAATCAAGAAGAAACTGAATGGTGAGTCTTTATACAAAGCCAGACTGGTAGCTCAGGGTTTCGCTCAACGTTATCCTGAGGACTACACAAACACTTACTCACCAACAGTCAGAACTGAAAGTGTAAAAATTGCTTTAACCACTGCAACTATTCTTGGTTTAGAAGTTTTCCAATTTGATGTGGACACAGCTTATCTACATGCAGACCTAGATGAAGAGATCTACGTGAGAAGCCCTCCAGGATTCCGAAAGCAAGAAGGGGATACCTGGTTCCTGAACAAAAGTCTTTATGGTCTGAAACAGTCAGGTTTAATGTGGTATTTATGTCTTACTGACAAACTAAATTCAATGGGCTTTATTAAGTCCGAAACTGATGAATGCGTGTTCACAAAAAGATCTAACAATGCATATGAGATAATTCTTGTTTATGTTGATGATATTGTTTATATTGGTCCAAATAAGAAAATGAGTGAGATTTTTGCTAAAAGTTTGCAGAGATACTTCACACTAAAATCTTTAGGACACATTAGCACTTATTTAGGTGTTCAAATTGAAAAGACACAGAAGGGGTTTAGTCTTTCACAAGAGGAGAAAATTGACCACATTCTACAACATTGCAACATGAAAGATGCTAGCACAACAAAGACACCCATGCAAACAGATTTTCACAACTTAACACATGAACCAAGTCCTGAGTTCGAGGATCAAACACTTTATCGTTCAGTCATTGGTTCACTATTATACATTAGTAGTTGGACCAGACCTGACATCGCACTTAGTGTTAATCTTTTATCACGACACGTAGGTAAGGCAACACAATTTCATTGGTCATGCATTAAGAAGTTGTTGAAATACCTGAAACACACTAAACACATGAAGTTATTGCTAGAACCAACACACAGTGATCAACCAAAGTTGATTTGTTTTGTTGATTCCGACTGGGCGAGCGACAAGAAGTCACGCAAAAGCACTTCTGGTTACATGATGTTCCTAAATGGTTGTCCTGTTTACTGGCAAGTGAGAAAACAGAGTTTTGTTTCATGTTCATCTACTGAAGCTGAATATGCTTGTGTTTCAGATGCTTGTAATTCTCTAACGTGGTTTGATGCTTTGATCACAGATATCTGGACACGTCCGATTCGACCAATCACCGTGATGGAAGATAATGTATCTGTTGTTTATATTTCTGAGTCACATTTTACAGGTTCTAGGTCCAGACACATTGACATTCGTTATCAAAACACAAAGCAATTAGTTAAGCAAGGTTTTGTTAAATTGCAATATGTTTCTACACATGATCAGATCGCAGACATGCTTAACAAACCACTTGCCGCAAATCAACACGAGTATCTGCGAAAAAAGATGTGCCTTAATTGATGATTTGATGACGTCAGCCCAGACTAGCAAAAGAAGGGGTGTCACGATGTTAAAAAGTTTGCTAGGCATGAACTGACATTCAAGAGTTAAACTAAGAAAGAGTTATTGCGCAGGTCATAAAAGTTCTTATCTGAAAGTGATTTATTGCGCATGCGTTACACATTCCAAAATTCTTTTCTTCTTTGTTCGGCTGCCAACTTGGCAGACGGAGCTTTCATTATCAAAATGTAACAATTAGTTATTTTCTGTTTCATTTACTTTTATTATTTTATTATTAAAGTTTGTTTATTAATTAGAATATACTTGTCAAAGGCTTTTATTTTATTTTCTTAATATCTCAAAAGATATGCGGAAGGGAATCAGCCACGGTCCATAGACCTCATTTTCACAGGGCGTTTTTTCCCCTGACACCCGGGGATTTTGGGTTGGTGGTTGAGTTGGACTGGCTGGGTGGGTTTTGCTCAGCTGTATAAGAGTTACGTAATAAGAGGACGTCACAAATAGGCTCCTCCAGGCACTCCGTGGCAGCTGATGAGGGAGGAAAAGGGGAGGAAGGAAAAGACGGGAGCGGGGGGGGGGCAGGGGGAGAGAAGGAGACCAAAGAGAGCTGCATGGGGGTCTTTTCCGAAGAGGCCATCTGATTGGTTTGATCTCTGAAGTTGTGAGCGTGTCGGGCTGATTCTTCTTCAGTTATTTGTAGTTGCAAAATAATCCGAAGGGAAGGAAAGGTGAAGGGGTTTATTTCAGTTCTTCTTCCCCTTTCTCTTCCCCTTTCTCTTCTTCCAATTTCCCTTCTGCTTCCTTTTCCCTTTCCTTTTCCCTTCCTGTTTGTTTCCTTTTTACTCCGTTTCCCTTTTCCCTTTTCCTTCTTCTTCCCCCTTTCCCTTTCAGCTGACACAGAGTTAAGGCAAATTCCTCAATCATTAGGATAACCTCGAGTATCTCATTGGACAGGAGACCACACAGAAAAGAGACTTCATTTAACAGAGGGAGATCGGCATTCATCATCATTTCAAGCAGTTATAAAATATGTATGAGAGAAATTTAAAAAGGAGCTGAGAGAGGCCCCCCAGGGAGGAAAGGAGGGGCCTCTCTTATTCTCTGGGGAAAGAAAGAGGGGGATTTAATCCTGCTAGGATTGAAAAGAAGCCCCAAGGGACCCCGGTCAGTCGGTCAGTCAGGGCCACTAAGGAGCCTCCACGGTCTTTGGGGGCTGCTAAGGTCTGGAGGGGGAGGGACCGGCTTCACCTCAACCCCATGAAAAGCATAGTTTTGCCCCCCCCCATGTGATGTCCTGTCATTTTTATGCACTCCCCCCAAGTGAGAGGACACCTCTCCTTCTCCGGGGGGGGGGTAGTTGGGGGAGTGAAGAAGGACCGGCTGTGTCATCACTGCCCCCACCTGCCCCTTCCAAGGATACAGAAGATGGGGCGGGTGGGGGGAGGAGAATGAGCTGAGGAGCCTCAACGCAACTGCCGCTGGGAAAAGCAGAGGCAGAAAGGGGGCTTTTCTCTCCTTGGGGGGCAGCGCCCCTCGGCTGCCCCTCCAGGGCTCTCTCTCCGCAGGTAGAAGGACTGCCGCCCTCGGAGTGCCCGGTCGGACAAAGACCGGGGAAGTGATGGGGGGGGTGGAAGTGGAGGGGGAGAAAGTCGGGTCGTCTTTTCAGAGCATGGGGGGAGGGGAGGGCAGAATTGAGAAAGCGCAAATCTGCGGCTGATGAGAAGCTCCAGGGGATGCAGCGGCTCTTCCAGCCTTATTTGGATGTAGCCAAGAAAAGGGAGGATGTTGACACCTTTAAACCCCCCCCCCCGTCAAAGAGGAGATTCCCCTTCCCTCCCTCCTCCCCCCTCTCCAAGAGCCTCCAACGTTGCCCCCCACCCCACCCCCGCCCCTGCTGCTCTTGGCCTCTCCTCCTCCCTCCGCAGAGCCGGGCGCCGTTTCTCCCCCGCCCGACAGCTGCACCCTTGGACTGAGAGAACCTGCCCCGGAGTCCGGCGGTACCTGATGTGCTCCTCCCAAGACCGGCTTCCCCGCCGCCCCCTCCGCAGCGCTCGCCCGCCTTGCAGAGTCTGCCCCCCCCCCCCAAAGAGACTCTCCTTGGTCGCAGCCTCTGCAGACGGAGCCCCGACGTGGCCCGGGAGGGAAGAGGCCCTGGCTCAGAGAGACCGCCTGCCAGGGATGGCCCTGCCCGACCTGAGAGCGAGGCAGCGGGGCATTATGGGTGTGCGACACCCGCGCAAGACCCCCCTGCTTTTGCCAAAAAAGTTTTGCCACCACTGGTGTAACTGAAAGATGCTCAGACAAAAGCTTGGAATCTTTTCAGGGTTATTCCAGAGAGTCAGTCCTGGTAACATGAACTCGGGGACAAGAGAGGAGATTCTGGCCGAATGAGAGGGGGGAAATCCTGAAAGGAGGAGCCCTTTGAGAGCTGAGTGGATAAAAGCATCAAGTTTGGAATGTTTGTGTGTGTGTGTGTGTGTGTGTGTGTGTGTGTGTGTGTGAGAGAGAGAGTGTGTGTGTGTGTGTGTGAGAGAGAGAGAGAGAGAGAGAGAGGAGCGAGGAGCTTGCCAATGAGACGTTCTTCTCCCCATCCCAGGCATCCTTGGCATTTGGGAGGCAGAGGACGAGGCTGCTGCACGTGGAAGTGCAGAGGAGAAAGTTTGCAGGAAGCCTTTGAGTCCAACTTCTGCCTTGAGAGATCTCAAGGGGCCTGTGGCAGCAGAAAGCAAAGTGGGGGGGGGTGTCAGAGGGAGGCCCCCTCCCTCTCCCTGCAAGGACACCAGGCTTTGTAAGCAAAGCATCCCTAGCAATAAGATGGGCGACCCGGCAGGAGAGGAGGGGGCAAGGGGAGATGCTGCCCACTAGCTTCGGCTGTCTTGAGGGAGCTGGGTCGGGATGGAATAAGTTGCACCAGCTAAGTCAACATGGGGACAATTGCCCCTTTTCATTCCATCGCCCCCTTGAAAAATGAAATTAGTCCCTGGGGGGCAATATCACCCAGGTTAACAACCACTGCTCCAGATGACAAGGGGTCTCAAACAGCCAGATTTTTACTGTTTTTACTACCTAAATTCATTTTTCAAGAGGACTCTGTTGCCCTGCCTGGTTGATGCTCTTAGGACAAACCATATAAAATATATACCATCCTCATTCTGATGCTGTTAAGTCTGCTCTTCTCTATAATCTTAACAGGTAATAAGGTTTGTACTGTCCATGGGATGAGTCAAATGTACAGAAACATAAGCGAGGGCATCTTGGTGGCAGGTGCTGAATTATGTGCAGTCCCCCCACCACACCACCTGCTCTAAAGTCAGACATCCCCCAAAATAAGATTTAATATCCATTTTTTATATTTAAAATCTTCATTAGGGCACAGAACCAGTTGTTACATTATTTGAATCCCACCACTGCTCACAGTTGGGGGTCCCATCCGAGCATGTCCAGCACTGGCAGGGGGCCTGACCATCTCCATGAAACGGACCACATTTCCCACCAAAGTGGTACCTGCACTCTGTGCACAATTATTAGGCAAGCTGTATTTGGGAGGATTAATTGTGTTATTGAACAACTCCAGTGTTCTCGGTCAATCCAAAATGTTAATAAACCTCAAACCTGAACACTGAAGAAAGTTAAAGTGAGGTTTTGGCTTTCTTTGGAGAATATCTGTGTCTGCACAATTATTGGGCAACTATTAGTCTGCAGAATTATTACACAACAAAATGAAAATTTGCCCATACACTCATTTATTTACAGAATAATAAACAAACAACTCAAAATGTACAAATAAACATTTCTGAAAGTTCACAAAAAGAAATAAGTGACCAATATAGCCACCATTCTAACCAACCCTAACCCTAACCCTTCCATTCATGGAGTCTGTCCGTTTCTTGATCTGTTGAGGATCCAGTTTGTGCAGCAGGCACCACATCCTCCTAGACCCTGTTCAGAGGTGAACTGTTTCCCTTCACCATAAATCTCCCCTTTAAGGAGGACCCACAAGGTCTCAATGCGGTTTAGGCCAGGTGAGGAGGTCACCTCTGAGTCGAAGTGGAGCTCTGTGCTCGTTACTCATCCAGACACGGGTCCATCCATCAGGTCCATCTGTCAGAACTGGTGCGGCATCCAGTGAGAGTCCTCAGAACTTCCTCGGAGACTCTGGAAAACGAAATTTGTCATCCTTGGGGTCTATGTATGGTTGGCCTCTGCGTTGAAGGTGTTGCAAGTGTCACCAGAACCACTGAAGATGAGGAGGCCTCCATCAAAATGGAACCTCCATACCGGAATCCATTGATCCCAACATCACCATGATTGATGGAAGACGATGTCAGACGTTCAGCCCTGGTCAACAATGTGATGGTTGCCACAATTTGTCCTGGGGCAAAAGAAACACAGATTGAATATTTTAAGAATAATGAAATAGAAACAAAACAATAAAAAACAGAGCAACCAAATTAAAGGCTCCCAGTTTTCTTTCCTATTAGTTTCCATAGTCCAACCACCCCCACACAAAACCCCAAAAGCAAGAAATGCAAAACAACAAAAGGTATTAAGAATTAAATAACAATAACAACAACAATAATAACAACAGAATACCTTTAAAATAGAAAAATAAAGAAAACCTGATAACCAAATTAGTTCACCTACCAACCATCACATTGTCGTGCAAGGCAGAACGTCCGACATCCTTCGCTTATCAATGATGGGGATGTTGGGGTAAATGGGTTCCGGTATGTACGGTTCCACCGTGATTATGGCGGCCTCCACATCTTCATTTCGTTTTTCTGGCGACACTTGCAGACACCTTTTTCTGGGGATTAAAGAAGAAGAAAAGAATCAAATATAATTGAATGGTACATTGTTTTTTTAACAATGATAACAAAGATCATTCTTAATGGGGGCTCCAGATTTTCAAGATTGGGGGTTGGACTAGAAGACCTCCGAGGTCCCTTCCAGCCCTGGGGGATTCTATACTTTCTCCAATTAGTTGTACCAATATTTTGGGGGGCTTTCAGTGCCCCAGGGCTCCCCAGGTTGTGGTGATGATACTCCCTTTAACAGAAGCAACTTACTTGCATAGGTGGAGAAATACGCAGAGGCCAACGAATACATAGACCCCAAGGACGAACAAAGTGGCCTTCCAGGGGTCCCCAAGGACGTTCTGGGGTCTGTCGCTGGATGGCCGCAGCTGCTCATTTGGATCCATTTCTGAAAGAGAAAAGGGATGGAGGAAGAAGAGTCAATTTCTGGATTCAATGGTTGGTGCTTCCTCAACAACTAAGGTATTCATCCCAAGGTCAAACTCCCAAGCAGGAAAAAAAATACCAGAGACCAGAAACCAAGTCCTACTCACCTCTCAGTCTCTCTATCTTTCTGTTTTTCTTTCTCTCTGTGTCTCTGTCTCTCTTCTGTCTCTCTCTCTGTCTCTCTGTCTCTCTCTCTCTCATCCAGTCAAGCTTTTATAGCTTGTATGGCCCCACCCATCAACAGAAAAGCGTTCCAACAGAATCCAGGTATCCAGGTAACCTAGAGGTCAAACAACACTTCTCCCTCTACTCAACCCTTGACCCCTCCCTCCCTTGGAATCCCCCCCCCTTCAGCTCAGGTTGACAGTTGAGTGGCACTCAGCAGTGGGGAATCCATGGGGTTCTGCCTAAGCAGGGGGTTGGACTAGAAGACCTCCAAGGTCCCTTCCAAGTCTGCTATTCTGTTTAATTTTGTCTGCCTGAAACCACCAGCAACCAGCTGTGGCAGGGAAAGGACAGGTGACACCCCCCCTGCTCAAGGATGGGAGGCTAAGAAGGCCTGACAGGCTCACCTGCTCTTTGCAAAGGGAACCTCCTGCACAAGACCTGAGGTGCAGCCTAAAGGAAAGACTCTCCCACTTCATCGCTTTTCCTTGTTTAGAGATGGAACAGACCTCAAAAGCCCCATCCCTCTTTGGGGCATATTCAGTGCACATCCCAAAGGTGCTTTTCAAAAGACAGCTGGATTTCTTGGTTTGTTTCCTTGAAAACGTTTTGCTTCTCCTCCAAGAAGCTTCTTCAGTTCTGACTGAATGGTGGGGAATGGAAGGATTTGTCCTCTTTGGTGCTTAGCCTTGTGAAGGTCAGCCATGAGCTCTCTGAGAGGCCTTGAGGCTTATCTGCCCCCTCAGGGTCACCTGAATCAGAGGTAAAATGGGGGGGGGGATCTCCTTGGAACTGGGGAAAGGACTGTGTTGCTGTCTTGGGAGAGAGCAAAGTCCATCCTCTGGACAGAGGAGACCCCTGGTTGGAAAGAGGGGTCCAAGAGGCCATCTAGGTTAAAACTGAACAGCCCTCTCTCAACAGAGGGTGGGGGGCTATGACCCCTCCTCTCTCCTGTCTACCACACAGTCCTGGGGACATGGGGGGGGGGGAGGATTGGGGTGGCCCAGTCTGTGTAGAAGAAGTCAGCCAGGTCTCTGCAAGTTTCAAAAATGGAGTGGATTTATCCCAGCCTGACCTGCTTTCTGCCTCCATCCTCCAATGCAGCAGGCAGGAAGACTCCTTGGTGGGAGGAGGGCCCCCCAGAGACCCCTTGGGCTCCTCTTTCCAGGACAAGCTTCACATTGGGGCTCTTTCATGCAATGCACAAGAGGCAGAACTCCTGGCTGACCCACAAGTACGACCCTCTGGGATCGGTCAAGAGATGTTTTATAGAGGTTATTGCAGGAAGTCCAGATTATTCTTCCTGCAACGCTGAAAAAATGCACTTAAAAAGACAAAGTTTTATTGACATGGATTAAAGATTTTGAGAGCCTTTAATGTGGCCCATGAAGGATTGCTTTCTCTTTTTGGAGACTTTTCATGGAGTCCCATTCTCTGAAGGAAGTTGCATGCCTTCACCAAATAGTGACAATTGTCAGACAGAAGATAAAGTAATAGCATTAATATATTTTTTTGGGTGGGGAATCAGAATTTAGGTTTTGAGAGACAATATCCAGGACAGTATATAATATTCTAAATGTATTTGGCTTCCAGTTCTTTTAACCTCAATGATCCTTTAGGACAATTGTTGGACAGCCAGGGCAAATTGTAATTTAAAGGAACAGAGGAATACTGACAATAATGGAAAATGCGATTGGCCAATTAAAATCCAAACAATTGAACTTACAGCTATTCCCAGCTTTCCTTTCAAAGTTTGGTCAGAAGAGAGGTCAAGGAATAGCTGAGGCCTCCGTAGTGTTTCCTACATTCATCCCACAATTCCTCTAAAGATGCAGATTGGCAACCAGAGTTTGACAGGCGTCCACCAAGGTCTCTGCCACCCAATTTGGATGGAAAAACTAAATACGGAAAGCAAAACTTGTAGCCAAGACTTGGGGGGCTGCAAAGCAGAGTGCCAGTCTCTATCCAAACCTCATTTCCATGAAGGACTTGATGGCCTTGTTAGAAAACAGGGGCTGGGTGAGGCCATCTTAGGGCTTCCTCTCCAAGGGGCCTCTGTCCTCTCTGCCTCCCCCATAAAAGGCCCAAAGGGGGAGGAGAAGCCATTCTGGGCAAGGAAGGAGGGACCGGGGTCTCTCTTGTGGGTCAATTGGGTTTTCAATGTCCATCAGGTGACCTCTGACCCGCTGGGTGACCCTTTCAGAGGTGTTTTCCTTACCAGGATCCTCCTCAGAGCCTTCCCTGAGGAGGGGGCTCCCCATGTGTTGCCTTCTCCTCAAAAGCCCTGCAGACCCTCAGGGGGAGCCCTGTTGGGGGAACCTATGTACCCCAGCCCACAATCAGCCTAGGAAAGGCTTCTTGGCCTTTTCTATCATCGTCTTGGATCTAGCTGTGGGGAGATGCTGGTGGTGCCCCCTCCTAGACCCCTCAGCAACTGAGGACCTCTCAATATGGGGGGGGTGTCACAAGGGAAGAGGGGGATCCTGAGAAAGGCAATGCTTGTTGAATAAAAGGAAAACATGAGGGGTGCATGTGAAAGCCATAAGGAAGACTCCCAGAAGAACTGAGCACACAGAAGGGTTTCAAAGTGCTAACTGACATGGGGAGGGGGTGCGAGGGGGAGGGGAGGGAGGGAAGGAGGGAAGGGAAAAGAAGAAAACCAAGGGAAGGGAAGGGAAGCTTAACTGGCTTCCTATCCAAGAACTCTGAAGACTGCAGGAGTTTGTTGCAGGCACTAGAGATGACCTTTGAATATCTCTCTCCAAGGTGAAAGGGATCAAGTGGATCACACATCTTCCTCTCAATCCACCCTCTCCCCCTCCCTCTCTTCCAGTGGTGAGATTCAAAACTTTTAACTACCGGTTCTGTGAGTGAGGCTTGGTGGGCGTGGCAGGGGGAGGGTACTGCAAAACCCCCATTCCCTTCCCACCCCGCCAACCTGCTTTCCAGCGCCATTCTCCTCTGCAGGGCAACGAAAGACTCCGATCAGCTGGGACTCCGGAAGGCAGAGAACAGATGAGGGTGGGGCCAGCCAGAGGTGATATTTACCAGTTCTCTGAACGGCTCAAAATTTCCGCTACCAGTTCTCCAGAACTGGTCAGAACCTGCTGAATCCCACCTCTGCTCTCTTCTCTATCCTGGGTCCTCTCGCCCACTCCTTTCATAAAAGCATCTCTCTTCCTTTAATTTCCCGTGAGGTTTCCTATTTTGGGAGGTGGGAGGTTGGAGGCAGACGGGGCAGCTGAGGAGGAGAGTCTGTCTGGTCCAGAATTGGAGGGAAGATCGGATTCCAAAGTCTTTTTGGCCCAGAGCTGGAAAAAACCTCTTTCCCCCCAAATGCCCAACAGACGGAAAGAGGGCTTCGCTCTGCCCCACAGATCCAAAACTCGCCCACTAAGAGAAGCTCCCACTTGCCCCTCCCCAGCCCCTTCCCCTCCCCCTCCTAGCCAGAGCGCTGCCCTCCCCTCCCCAGAGGGACCGGTAGGTCTCAAGGGCTACAGAGACCTTTGTGGGGAGCCTCCGTGGCAGCTGGCAAGTCTCCTGTTCTGGGCCCAAAGAGACACGGGTGAGTTGGAGCCTCACAGCACAGGGCTCCGAGTGGTGTGTGTGTTGCATGAATGGGAGCCCTGGAGTAACAGTAATGTAAGAAATGGTCCTGGGGGGGGGCTGGGGGGCATCTTGCTGCTCCTTTTTTTATCCCTGATACATGTTTTATAACTGTCTGAAATTTTGATGGATGTTCATATAAATAAATAAAGAAAGAAAGTGAAGGTGTCATTTCTGTGTGGTCTCCTGTCCAACAAGATAATCGAAGTTATCCTAAAGATTGAGGAATTTGCATGAACTCTGTGACAGATGAATGGAAGGGGGAAGGGAAACTGGAAGAAGAAGAGAAAAGGGAAAGGAGAAGAGGAATGAGAACGGAAATAAATCCCTTCACCTTTCCTTCCCTTTGGATTATTTTGTAACTACAAATAACTGAAGAAGAACCAGCCTGACACACTCACAACGTCAGAGAGCAAACCAATCAGATCGCCTCTTCAGAAGGGACCCCATACAGTCTCTTTCTCCCTCCTTCTCCTCCATCTCTCCTTGCTTCTCTTTCTCCCTTCCCTTCTCGCCCGTCTTTTCCTTCCACGGAGTTTACCTGCCCCATCAGCTACCACAAAGTGCCTGGAGCCTATTTGTGACGTCCTCTTACACAGCAGAGCAAAACCCAGCCGGCCCGCCAAGCTACTTCAACCACCAACCCAAAATCCCCGGGAGCCTCGACCAGCCCCGGGAAGAGGGAGATCCCAGCCACAGTGGGAGAGAAAGGGATCCAGAGGAACGGCCAGTTGGAGAAGTTTGACAGGAGGAAGGATGAGGCTCCTGGGACGACGTTTGAATCGCCATCACGAAGGGGAATTCTGCCAAATCCCAGAGCGGCCCTACTGGCCCTTCAGCTCCGCCCAGCTGCTTGGCTGGAGTCCAAAGGGAGATGGAACCGGAGCTTCTCCGGGCTGCGCAGTCCTTTGGTGGGATAGCAGTGACAGAAGGGAAAGGGGGAAGGAATGGGAAGAGAAAGGGGAGTAGAGAGTGAAATGGAAGCAAACAGGAAGAAAAAGGGAGAAGGAAGCAGAAGGGGAATTGGAAGAAGAGAAAGGGAAAAAGGGAAACAGAAAGGAGAAGGAGAAGGAGAAGAGGAATGGGAACTGAAATAAATCTCTTCACTTTTCCTTCCCTTTGGATTATTTTGAACGAATCAGCCTGAGCCACTCACAACTTCAGAGAGCAAACCAATCAGATCGCCTCTTCAGAAGGGACTCACACAGCTGGGTCTCCCCCTCCCTCCCTCTCCCTTTCTCCCTCCCTCCCACATCTTTTCCTCCCACTGAGTTTTCCTGTCCGATCAGCTGCTTGTGACGCCGCTTATTAGGCAGCGCTTACTTAACAAAGCAAAACCCACCCAGCCAGTCTCATTCAACCACCAACCCCAAATCCCCGGGAGCCTCGCGCTGCAAACCCCCTGGCCGCTCGAACCTTCGTCTGTCTTCACCCCTTCGACCTCCCACCCCGGGGGACACGCCACGCTCTACCGCCCATTAATTACCCCCCCCCATTTCCTCAACTTCCACGCTTCGCCTCCAGGAAAAACACGATTTGTTTTAATAATCTCACCCAGACCACAAACATCACTGAGAAGGGCAGAGACCTCAAAAGAATGGGGGGGGGGGTACTGAACCGCATATGGGAATAATAATGGGGGGAGAGGTGGGACTTCTGTAGAAAAGGGGAGGCGACTTGATTTCAGGACAATATTGGCAGGAGACGCCTGGAGGCAGCCCCCGCCCACCCCGCTGGGTGTGATGGACAGGGACCCTCAGAGAGAGGGGGGGGTGTCCTGCAAGTCTCTCGGCCCTGCCCTCTCCCTCGCGTTGAAAGCGATGGGGAGCTGCTTCCCCTCCATCCGGACCCTCCCAGACTCTGGACACAGGGTGGTCGCCTGAATGGCCTCGCCTGAGCGACCTGGCCTGGGAATGGAGGGCTGTGTGGGGAGTCTCCACCGTTGGGGTCTTCCTGTTACTTTTTGACATCCACACCCAAAGGTTTCATCTGTTGCTGGTGTTAAAAAGAACCCTCAAAGGACCCTGGTCGGTCAGTCAGGGCCAGCCAGGAGCCTCCGCGGTGCCCGGAGGCTGAGAAGGTCTGGAGGGGGAGGAACCGGCTCCACCTCAATCTGAAGAAAAGGGAAGTTTTGCCCACCTGGATCAGGTCTCCTGTCCTTTTCATCTCTCCCCCAAGTCAGACGGAACCTCTCCTTTCAGGTGTGGCTGCCTAGAATTGAGGGAGGCTGCTTCAATCACTGCCCCCACCTGCAGCTTCACAAGAAACAGAAGATCGGACTGAGGCCCAAGGGAAGAGGGGTCCTCAGCACAATTGCCGCTGGGAAAAGCAGAGGCAGAAAGGGGGCTTTTCTCTCCTTGGGGGGGCAGTGCCCCTCAGCTGCCCCTCCAGCAGCTTCTCAGCAGGCAGCTGCCAGCAGAAGAACCACGGCCCTCCGAGTGCCTGGTCGGACCAAGACCGGGAAAGTGGTTGGGGGGGGGGGGAGATCCTTTCAGATCATGGGGGGAAGGGGGAGAATTGAGAGACCCCCAAATGTGCAGCTGAAGAAAAGCTCCAGGCGATGCCGCGACTCTTCCAACCTTACCTGGACCCAGCCAAGAAAGAGGGAGGGGTTGCTCATACCTTCACCCCCTCCCCAATAGGAGAGTCGCTTCCCTCCCTCCCCCTCTTCCAATAGCCTCCAACTTTGCAGCTGCAGCTGCTCCTTGCCTCGCCTGCTTCCTGCGTGAAGCCGGGCGCCCTTCCTCCCTTCCCCGCCCAACGGCTAGAACCTGCCCCGAGGCCAGCAGTGCTGGATCCGCTCCTAAGACCGAGTTCCCCGCCACCCACCTCGCCCACTTGTTTGCCTTGTGGAGGCTGAGGGGAGGGGGGAGACAGAGGTTGCCCCCGTTGCTGCCTCGAGGTCCCGCGGGGGCTCCGAGCCTCAGAGCCTGCTCCCCCCCGGGGGGCTTCTCCTCAGATCCGGGGGGCACTCTCATCCCCCGCGGGTCCTCCAAGCGCTCTCATCGGCGGGGCACCCCGCTGCGTCTGGAGCGGAGCCCCAACGAGGCCCGGGGGGAGGGCGGGGAGGAAGAAGCACAGGAAGTCCCCGACCATCATCTCCGCAGCCCGGCTGGGAGGAAGCCCAACCAGGCGCTTGACCGACCCTCTGCACCTCTTCGACTGGCTCCCTGGCGAGGCTCCCGGCCGGCCCCAGGCGGCTTCTGTGGGGACCGGCGGTGGGAGGGGAGGGGGCTCAGGCAGTCCGCCTGCCTGGGGCTGGCGTTGCCCGACCTGGGCGCGAGGAAGCTCTGAGTTCTAGTCCTTCCTTAGGTATGAAATCTTCCAGGGGGACTTTGGGCCCCAGGAGACTCTTGAGTTCCAGTCCCGCCTTAGTGCTTATTGGAATTGTGCAACTAGGAAACATTTTCTCAGATTATAAAGTATAAAATATAATCTTTATTGTCATTGTACTTAAATACAACGGAATTGGTTTTAACCTCACTGGTGCAAAATTATAGCTGAAACGAAAAAAGAAAGAAAAAGAAAAAAAACTAGCGTCTGCATGGAGTGATTGTGGTTGCATTTAAAAGTCTGACAGCCCAAGGATAGAAACTACTAATGTGGGATACCAGAGTTGGGGATTCCTGGAGTGTTGAGATGGCCAATTGTCCAATACTGTGTGGTGGGATGGAGGAAAGTGAAATTGTGGGAAATTGTGTTCCATGTGGGGCAAAGCCAGAAGTCTCTGCCTTGTGCTTGTATTTGTGTGGTCACTGGGAATCTTAGACTGATCTTCGTCTGATCCATCAGAGCTTTTCTTATCTTCTTAAAATGAAATTTGCAAAGGGATTCTATTCCCAATTAGGAGCCATTCTGAGACCTAAACATTGATTTCCAATTGATCAGCAATCTTTGTGGTTGGAGTGTAAAGCAGCTTCCATGGCTGCCTCTTCCTAGAAACCTAGAACTGCCCCCTATTCTCCCCCTTCTTGGACCTGGATGGATATTATGCAGCATTGAAGGTTTATAACCTGGTCAATGATGGGGCTGCCTTTAGACAGGATCCCTTTAATCTCCTCCTGGGGAGAGTCTCAAGGTCCCCTTTCTCTGGACACCTTCTCCACCCCTTCACAGACAAGACAAGCTTGGAAGAGGAGGAGAGAAAACGCTTTAGGTAGAAATTGTAGAGTGGACAATTAAAGGGTCTGAATATCCTTGGATGTTGTTGCTATTTTAATTCTCTGGATGAAGAAAGACAGAAAAAAATACAATGGGAAGTTCTTAGAGGTAGACAACTAAATAAAAACAACTCCAAAGTGAAACCCTAGACAACATTTGTAGTCAACATTTTCTGCAAAGAGGGTTTTTATCAGGAAATCAGCAAATGAAGATTTCCTTCCCTGCTGAGAGAAAGTCAAACATGGCATTCCAGCTCATTCTGTCATTCCAATGGTTCTCATGGAGATTAACATGCTTGAAGTTGATTCCCACGGCTTCCATCTTATCTCTTTTCCTTCTTTCTCTCACATATATATCTACCCTTTTAGCCCTTTGTCAGTAGGAACAATGGCTGAAATGATTTTTTTATACAGTGTCAGGTTCATTGACGTTACTCAGAGTTCTCTTCAGGAAGATGAAATGAAATGGAAGTACAAGAAACATATACATACAGTATATTTTTCTTTAATTCCTGCATACTACCAAAGTGGAAAGAAAATCTTTTTTTCAAATAAAAGAAACTTTAACAATTTTTCCAATATCACAATGCTCTTATATCTCACGTTTTTATATTTGTTCTGGCTGTGAGATGCTCCTTTGTGTTCAGGTCTGGCCTCAGAAGAATAATGTAGCACTTGGGGATGAAGATGCAGACCAGCAGACCAGCACTGGAGGCCAGGATGGAGAAGACCTGCACAGCCACCATGTATTTCCCTTTGGTGCTCAGGTAGGTGGGCACAAAAGTCACCCAGACACTGCAGAAGACCAGCATGCTGAAGGTGATCAGCTTGGCTTTGTTGAAGGCCCCAGGCAGATTCCTGGCTAGGAAAGCCACCGTGAAGCAGATGGCAGCCAGGAAGCCCATGTAGCTGAGGGTGATGTAGAACATGACAACGGCCCCTTTGTTGCATTGCAGGATTATCTCTCCAGGCTGGGAGTGGAGGTCAGAGTCAGGGAAAGAGGGAGAAACTCCCAGCCAGATGGAGCAGATGATAAATTGGACAGCAGAAGAAGAAAGGATGATGGAGTTGGCCAAGCTCTTCCCCAACCATCTCTTCACTCGGTTTCCTGGTTTTGTGGCCAGGAAAGCCAGCACCATGGGTGATGGTTTTCACCAAGAGAGAAGAAATGGCAAATGAGAAGATGCTGCTGAAAACCATCTGTCGGAGAAGGCAGGTGGCTTTCCTTGGTTGACCAATGAAAAGAAGAGGAGACAAGAAGCAAAGCAGGAGGGAGACCAGGAGGATGTAGGAGAGGTCCCGGTTGTTGGCTTTGACAAGGGGAGTTTCTTGGTATTTAATGAAGATGATTAAGACAAGGCCTGTGGTTAGAGAGAAGAGCAGGGGAAAAGAGACCAGGATGATGCCCAGATGTTCCTCATATGATAGGAAGGTTATAACTTTGGGGATACATTGGACTCTGGCCTCATTTGCATACTCATCATCTGGACAGTTGGTACATTTTTCTGTATCTGAGGGGAAAAAAGCACTCCCTTACTATTCTCTCCTTTTACCTTTCAAGAAATACTTTATTTGGAGAACAAGTGATACCAGGAGCCTTGTGCAGGACCTCCAGTGAGAGAAGATAAGAAGTATAATACTTTTTTTAAAAAAAAGATCAATTTTTGTTTAATCGTCTATGAAAGTGAGAGAAGAATTGGGACCCAAATAATTTCCTGTGTGATGTTCAGAACCATCATAGGAACCTTTATTATTTATGTATGTAATGAATCAGTTCCACTTTGTTTCCTCCAGTGTCACCCACCTTCCTGAGTGGAGAAGGTCCCCTCTGGACAAGGAATGCAGTCATAGTAGCAAACATCTCTGCACATTCCAGAATGTTTTTTTTTATTATTATTATTATTATATCATCTTCAGGGGTTTCTGGTTTTTTCCAGCATTGTGTTTATGCTATCCTAGCGATCCTCTCCATTCTTGAACCCTGCAGAGACCTAACTGACTCCTTGCACACAGACTGGGCCTCCCCAACCCCCCCCCATGTCCTGAGAACTGTGTGGTAGACAGGAGAGAGGAGGGGTCATAGTCCCCCACCCTCGGTTGAGAGAGGGCTGTTCAGTTTTAAGATAGATGGCCTCTTGGACCCTCTTTCCAACCAAGGGTCTCCTCTGTCCAGAGGGTGGACTTTGCTCTCTCCCAAGACAGCAACACGGTCCTTTCCCCAGTTCCAAGGAGATCCCCCCCCCCATTTTCCCTCTGATTCAGGCCACCCTGAGGGGGCAGGTAAACCCCCAGGTGGCCTTAAGGCCTCTCAGAGAGCTCATGGCTGACCTTCACAATGCTAACCACCAAACGGCTGCAAAGAGGACAAATCCTTCCATTCCCCACCATTCAGTCAGAACCGAAGAAGCTTCTTGGATGAGAAGCAAAACATTTTCAAGGAAAAAAACCCCAAAAATTCCAGTTGTCTTAGGGAGGAAGAGTTTTTTTAAATCATCCCTTCCATTTTCTCTCCCTCCCTTTTTTCGCTTACTGTGGAGGCACCTGTGTGGACCCGAGACCCCCTCCCAGCCCTGGGACACAGCGGGTCTCTCTGTTTCTTTGGGAAAGGTTCCTTCCCCAAGCAGAGTCCATCATCCACTTCTCTCCCTTCCTAGGATCAGCTGAATTCCTCCCTTCAGACAGAAAAAGAGAGTTTGGACAGAGTCTCTGGGTTAGTCTCTGTTCTTCCACACAGAGGGTGACACTCATTCCACAAAGCCCAATTCCCCCTCAGTTCCTGGACACCTCCAGCCATCGGTCAGCAGAGCTCAAAGCAGGGCCAGAATGGCTGTGAATTGGGATGGAAGGGACCACAAACCCTCTTCAAGCCTCCCCAGCCACAACTGACTCTCAGACAGAGACTGTGGCCTCACAGAAGCTCCTCAATGGGGCCTTTAAGGGGCATCAGGAAGGGTCATATATACTGTATATGATGTATATACTTGAACCACCAAAGACCAAATTGACCCAAACTCCATACTCACAAAGCACTAGAAACTTGAATTTGATTTGGGATTTTTGTCTCTCCCTTCAATGACTGGGGTGAGATTTTTATTTTACAAATAGGAAAGCTTACACATTTTAAAAATTAAAATAAAGAGAAATTCTAAATTCTAAATCCTTTCAACCAGGCAGAAAGTAACATTAACACTATAACTATTTTAATTATTTTCCAGAAGCTGCTTGGCGACACTATTTTCTTTAATGTCCAATTTCCCTTCATCTTCCGATCTTTCTGCTCAGCATCTCCAATAGATTTGCTTAAGGCTGACTTTTATCATTCTTTGCTTTTAATTGCTATATATCTCATGGATCAAACTCTAGAAAGCTAAACAACTTTTTTCTACACAATTTGATAATTTCTCTCTCTCTCTTTTGTTTTGGTGTTCACTTTTGATTTTTCTTCTGTCAAAGTCTAAGTTTTCCTTTGTTTTTCAAAATATATTTTAAAATATTCCTTCATTTCCTCTGACCCTTCCCTCCTTCTGATCTGAACTGAAGAAATCAGATTTCGCATTCAAATCCTCCAGTTCTTTTTCTCTCTCTTTAAAACATTTTATTAATTGCAGAATAAAATACAAAAAGCAAATGGGAAGAAACGGGAGAGGGAAGAAGGGGAAAGAGAAATGAGGGAGGAGGGAGAAGAGAACAAAAGCGTTGACTTCTGACTTCCTCTGTTGCAGTAAAATAAGGCATTAAAATCGAACCTCAACTTTTTACTTTTCCATAATAATATAAAGGGTTTCCTAAAAGAAAGCAGATTTCACATTCAAATCCTCCAGTTCTCAGGGAAGACAACCCCCCCCCCCACACCTCTCTCTTTAGTGGCTGCCTCTATTCCTGGCCCACCCCCTTTGCCATGACAACCCTGTAGTCAATCACATGAGGGGAGGGGGGACACGGTTGCCTGGGAGCTTCCCTGCCCTCAGCCTGATGGAGAAGAGGCTGAAGAAGCCAAGCCAAAGTGTGTGTGTGTGTGTGTGTGGGGGAATAAAGAGCAAAATCCAAAGTTTTTGGGAGGATGAGGAAGAGGCAAAACCTCCCAGAATTGCAGAGGGAGGGGGGCTTAAGCTCCTTCCCCAGAAAAGGCTGCAATGAAGAGGGTCTCTTCAACTGGGGACTCTGGAGGGGCGACGGAGATCCCTATCCTTCTCAGAGCCACGGACGGTCCCCTCCAGGGTGAGGCTGTCCACCTTTTCCTCCCGGGCAACACTGGAAACCCCCTTGTAAGACCTAGCCCTGCATGGCTTCTCCCTCACAGGAGCCTCTCCTGAAAAGACCAGGAGCCTCTCCTGAAAAGACCAGGAGCCCAAGAGAACCTGGAGAAACTCTGGGTGCTGCATCCCCCCAAGATTCAACCCTGGGACCCATAAACCAGGTTAGTCTCTTCTCAGGAATGCTTCAGATCCCCTCCTCCTTCCTGGCCATCCTGGACTTTCTCCGTGGGTCTGGGCTTTGCTTTCCCGAGTGCCCCATGCATGGAAAGGGGTGGCAATGCAACATGGGATATGTTCTCCCACCTTCCCAGGACTCAGAAGATGGAACCTGGAGGGGGATTTTGCAGATTTGCTTCCCTTCCCCAACACAAGGCTCCCCAGCTTCCTCCTGCCAAGAGGGGCTCCCCACTCAGCCAGGCAGAGTCCTGTCTGGCATCCCTGCAAGAGCCCCCTTGCCTGGCCTCTGCATGGGAAAGGGTGGCAAGGGAACATGGGATATGAGCTTCTGCATTCCCAGGTCTCTGAAGATGGAAGTTGAATTTTGCAGACCAGCTTTCCATCTGCAACATGAGGGTCCTGAGCTCCCCTCCCTCCCTTCCTTCAATGGGGTGAGAGCCAGCCTTGATTTCTCCATCTCTTTTCACTTGGCTTTCTCTAACTCTCCCTCTCCCTGTTTATGTTTGGATGTGATTTTTTTTTAACTCTGCAAAGTTCTGGTAACTACTTTTTCAATAAAGTTGATTTTGTTCTTAGAAACTGGCCACACTATTGCATCAGCCTTTTTGTGTGATGCTATTGAGCATTAACCTTCAAAACAAAGTAAATTTTGGTTCCAACTCAGCTGGCAGCTATTTCAGATCTGTGACATACTCTGGCATTAACTGCCCCCCTGAAGTTTTATCTTTATGCAAACAAATCTCAGATTTATTTGTTTCTTCAGCCACAGGCACCGTGTATTCCCTCTGGGGCCAGTTTCAAGCATGGAGACCCTCAAACCTCTCGATTTTTTGGTGACGGTTTAATTCCATCTCTGCCCCTGTTATTATGAATCACATGGGGATTATTTTCCTTTCATTTCCCTCCAGAGAATTTCCCAACAAACTTTGAGTCCACAAACTGGTTGAATTATCCAGGGATCCCTCCTGAGAGAGAGAATTATGATAAAAGTTTCAGCTCTGCTCTTTGGCCGAATCCTCCAGGGGAGACTTTGGGCAGAGAAATATGGAGTTTGGAGACAGGCAGGGTCTGTGCTCTTGAATGTACGTCTCTCTCCAGGTGAAGCTGAGTGTTTCTCTGTATTTCAATCAGAAAAGCAAGTGGAACATATTCCCCCTTGTGAGAGTCCTTTGAATTCTTCAAATTATTCTTTAGAAAAAGAAAGGATTCATTGATTCACCCCATGAATTATGGACCTCCTGTTTCTGCTTCTGATGCTGCTGGTGTCCCATTCAATCTCTGGGAAACTGAGAATGAAATGCCCGCTGAGTTCGGAGAACCAGGATAGAAAAAATCCATGGAACTTTTATAGGCCAGGAGACCATCTCATCGGTATAGTCATCAGTGGAGAGGAAAGATTGTATATAAAGTTTCTTTTCAACGTGGCTCCTTCTGTTCAATTGATTTTCCATGATCTGTAAGTCATTCAGGGTGATGGAATTGCACTCCATTCATTCTAACACTCTCCTTCTTTTCTGCTTTTAATTTTTCATTTATTCCTATATTGGGGGATATGTCTAATTTCCTGAATGATTTTGATTTCCATGGCTTCTCTCTTTTGTCTGATTTTGTGAAAGAGACTCAAATCGAAAAATGGGTCTCAAGAAAAGCTGAAAGGGCTGCAGATTATTTTCCTCTCTCAGTTCAATCCTTATTTTATCACTTGAATAATGAATTTTATTTCAAGTAGTAGTGGAACCAGTTGTAATTGCCATACCTCAGCCAAATTCCATATTTGTATAACTGATCATTGCTTTGGATCAATGTTGGCTTACAGCTCAGTAGGCTTCTGGAGGATTATATATATATTTTAAAGTATTTGTTGTTGCTGTTGATTATAATAACTTTTTTTTACAATAGGGATGTTTATGGTTTTGAATATGGCCTACTATTCATTCTCAACATACAAACGGTCAACAAGAATTCCCAGCTCCTGCACAATCTCACACTGGGCTACAACATCCATGACAACTATATGAGCACTTTCCGCACTTCAGATGCCCTGCTGGACATTCTCTCCACTGGAGAAGCCAATGTCCCCAACTACGGCTGTGGAAGGAAGGAAAACCTTCTGGCTCTCCTTGATGGAGCTAGAAGGAGCATCTCCATCCAGATGTCAACATTAGGAGGCACCTACAAAGTCCCACAGGTTTGTGTGTGTTTATCTCCATCTGGTAAAGTGAGGGGTGGGTGGTGGTGAGTGAGCAATAGATGCAATCATGTCTTCTCCATGGAATCCAAGAGCTGATTTTCTCCATATTAGCAAAAATGTCAATATTTTACCCCATTATGTTCATGTTGAGATTAATCATAAAAGGCCTGAAGTGCAAGCAATACATTCCCCGGACAAGACATTCTACCAACTATTTAACTGATAAAAAAATATCCCTCGTTGTTGGGGCCTCTATTGGCATCTTCATTTCCACATATAAATAATATCCTGTCGGATTGAAGTTGGCAATAGTAGCATTTTATCTATCTAAAATGTGGAATAAAAATGAGTCTAGCAATTATAGGCCAAATGGAATAGCAGATATTGTGGCTAAAATTTATGCGATGATCCTCTTAGTTAAACTTGAGAAAAATGCATTCCTTGCAGAAGAACAAGAAGTTTGTAGGTAGAGTTAAATGTGTCAAGTTACTGAGGATTTAATAGCTACCAGCTGATGTAAAGTTGTAAGCTGTAATCAGTAAGCTAATGCAATGTGGCTGATGCAATGAGGCTGATTCATTGCAGCTGTGGTATTGCCTCTTTAAGACTCTGGTGGGGTCCACACAAGTCATTTACTGTTTTAAGAGGAGTCTATATATATGTGGTCATTAGAGGGTGTTTCTCTCTCTCAGCCTGTATTCAATTCTCTCCTTGTGTCTGTAGTGAATGGAAAGGGAATTTATCTCCTGCTTGTATATGTCTGTATATCGTTTGTATATAAACCACTGTTAATTGTCTTAAGGCTGTGTTATTGTTCCTGGGTTTATCACATACTACTAGTCATACTGCCAAAACTCTGACGAATGCTATATAGATTGTATAAGAAATAATGCATAAGTTAATAATCTAATATTGGCAACAAATTTGTCTTGAAATATCTAATCTATGTTAGTAAGGAAAAACAAGGTTTGCATGCTTTCTAGATGTTAGTGCAGCATTTGACTCAATAAACAGAGAAACAAGGAGACAATGGATTCCCCTTAAAATGGAGCTCAGACTGTTGCCCTGATCCAAGGCCTTGTTTGAGAGAGAGGTTTAGGCTCAATGGAGCCATGAGAAGAAGGATCTATGCTTACCAAGGGGGAGGGGAAAGATGCATATTTGAACCCTTGTTATTCAGTATAGATATGAATGACTTACCAGGAGTTAAGAAGAATCCAAAAACAGATAATAAATAAATGTTTTTTCATTTCTTGACAAAAATTACAAAATTAGCAGACAAGAGGAATGCAGTGCATGTAGTATATTTGGATTTAAAAAGGCTTTGACAAAGTAAACCACCATCTACTTCTTGGTAAGCTAAAAATATGTGGGATAGACAGCATCAGCGCCAGATGGACTCAGCCTGTGGTCCTCAATGGAACTACGTCTACATGGAGGGAAACAAGCAGTGGGGAATCCCAATGTTCCATTTTAGGCCCAGTATTCTTCAACATCTTCATGAAGGATTTGGATGAGGGATAGATGGGGAACTCATCACATTTACAGATGACACTAAACTGGCAGGAATAGCCAACATCCCAGAAGATAGGATCCAGATAGACTTGAACCCTGGGCCTATCTAACAAAATGAAATTCAGTGTAGAGAAAAGTAAAGTCTTACACTGAGGCTAGAAATACCAAATGTACAGGTACAGATTAGGTGAAACCTGGTTCAATAGCAGGAACTGTGAGAGGGATCTTGGATTCTTAGAGGACAATCTCTCAAATGTGAGCCAGCAATGTGTGGCAGCAGCCAAAAAAAGCCATTGCAATCCTAGGCTGCATCAACAGAAGGAGTACATCAAAATTACGTGAAGTATTTTTACCGCTTTCTAATGCTTTGGTGAAACAACCCTTGGAATAGTGCATTGATTGCAAAACTTTTCGGTACCGAGTGAACTTGTTAGGGATGCGATCTGGAAGAGGAATTGGCCAGTGTGCATGTCAGTGCATATATGTGCACCAGGCAGCTCCTCTTCTGGTTTCTGGCACACACGCGATGAATAGCTGGCTGGCATGCATGAGCACCCGCAAACCGGAAGACCAGCTCTTCCAGTTTCTGGCACTGCCATGTGCACAAAGACAAGCTGATCGGCATGCACACATGCACATAAGAAACCTGGAATAGCAACGGGCAAAACTGTGTGTGCCACTAACCCTAGCCCACATTAACAGCGCTTGTAAAGATACAAACACCTTTTTATTGAAAGGTAAAAAACGTTTGCATTTGGCAGGCTTTTGCTTAATGTTACTTTTGCTGTTGAATGCACACTGATAATTTTTCTAATCTTGACTCATATTTTTTAAGTTTGAAAACAACACATGTAGCACTCAGGGATGTCAAACTCAATTAGTCCAGGGGGGTCAAACTCAATTTCAATGAGGGACCCATTGTGGTTGACTTTGGAGGCCATGGTGGGCATGGCCAGCTCCCACTGCTGCTATGCTCACTTTCCTTGGTTGTCCATGGTGTGTGCAAGAGGGCAAGGTATGTGGGTCAGAGGGAGGCCCACTCCCTCTCCTTACGAGACCTAGCTTTGTAACCAAGGCATCCTCAGTGATAGGATGGGAGACCACCAGGAGTGGTCAGGAGGAGGGGACAAGAGGATGGTAAAAGGCAGCAGTGCTGTTGGTGATCAAGTGCTAAGGCAGGATTTACTTCACATACTCTCTCTCTCTCTCATTATAATCTCCTTCCTTTCCTTCTTTTTCCTTCCCTCTTCATTCTTCCTTCCCCTCTTTCCTTCTTTTTGCTTCCTTGCTCTCTTCCCCTCTTTCTATTTTCTTGGTCTTTTCTGTCCATTCTTGGATGCTCCAATGCAAAAGGGGAAACATTCCTTGCCTTGTGAGCAAATGCCACTTTTGCTAGTAGTTTGTGGCCACTGAAAAGACTGAGGACAAACCAGGCTCAGTTTATTCCATGTTTGCATTTCATGGGGACAGACTACAGGACAGCAAAACTGTCAAAATGATGGTTCTGGTAGTTGATCACAGCTCCTCTGTTTTTTATGTGCATCAGCTTTAGCATTTAAGAACAGAGCTAAGTAATAATAATCCAAATCCAGAAAGACCACATAACAGGAGGAGCTCAAGGAGTCCTTCAGGGGGGAGTAGTAATATAAAGCCAGGAATTTCTTCAAAGATAGTTTCAAAAGGCAACTTTCATTTATAAGTGCAAAGAAGAAGACGGAAGCAGGCCATCTTGGCTCCCCCTTTCACAGTGAACCAGGGAGCAAAACATCAAAAGTTTCCATAAAGTTTTTAAAACAGCTCAGCAATCACCTCTTGCAGTTGTGATATAAATCTTTCTCACATAGTTAGTGCAAGTGACTAATTCAACTTTTGCTCTCTCTTTCCATTCCGAGATTGAGAGATAGTCCAAATGCCGCTTTACCCGAGGGGGGTGAAAGAACCCCCCTCCAATCTTCCAACTTCAAATGGATTGAATCCACAATTTACAAAAGGCTGCTGCTCATCAATTAAAGAGGGTTAAAGAGATTGGAGCGAACTTCTCACCTCCAGCACTTCAGCCTACTTTTTATCAATTGCTTTCTTCCGGAATCCATTCAGCGAAGGTGCAGGCAACCAACTGCTGCGCTATGCACCCCCCCTCGCTCCCGGCTCCTGAAGCGAGGCTGGAAACCCCCCATGGTTGCCGCTGATTCCGGGGGTTCCAGCAAGCCGCCCTACGGCAGGTGGTCCCTTCGAGACCACCTGTGCTCCTAAAAGGAGCCCACCAGAGAGGAGAACAGCAGACGCCCAGCATCCATCGCCTTCGGAAATAGGAAGCGATCTTATTGGTCATGGATTTTGAGGGTGAAGTTGCAGAAGCTGAAATGCGGTTGGGACAGACTGGGGAGTCCTATGTTTGCTTTACATTTTCAGAAATTATATACAGTATAAAGAGTTAACAGTTGCACCAATTGTACTTTATGTTTGTGTACACAAAACAAACAACAGGTAGTTCAGCACATGACAATCTTTCAATCTGAAAATACTCTGAAACAAATAGGTATTGTTTCTGGTGCACATAATTCCAAGACCAAGAACTTAAGAGGGTGGCCAATCCAAGTAGTTTCCCCTCTACATACACAGTATATTGTATATTATACTCTACAAAGTGGTTTAAACAGCAATGGCAAGTGTGAGAGAGCACACTGTTCTGCAAATAATCTTACTAGCCTTTTGTATAGTGCTTATGTGTAGTGGTGTTAGTAGTAGCACAAAAGAAATCATACTTACAGACTGCATTTTCCTGTAGATTGTGGGATGAATTTGTTTCTTTAAGCAACAGGCCAGAACCTGTTCATATTAATAAGTAGGAAATCTGTTGGACATCAAGCTTATTTTAAAAGGCTAATTATGTAGAACTATTTTTAGTAGTCTGGATTATGGAAGAATTGCAGGAAAATATTAGATAAGACAGAAACAAGCTAAAATAGGGGTGGTGGTGGTGAATCAACTTCTTTTTATTGCCCATGTTTTGTTACAAACAACTCTAACTGCTGCCTGTTTTTTAGCACTAATGATTACATTGAATATGATATTAACATATAAAGCATGTGATATGGTTCCAGGATCAGAGCTAGTCTATATTTGAATGGCCTGAAGATGTGTTAACATTCAAGGAAGCTAAAGCTGCAATCTAGGAAAGGCAATTCTTGGCCCTCTAAGTACTTGGGAAATAGACCACCTGTGAACCATCTGTAAAACCACCCTGATTGCCATATAGAAGAAAGTATGAAATAGGCCTGTCTAAATCATTTGGTGGGATTTCAAAGCATTGGAAAGTTGTGGGAGGACTTTGCAACATCTGCTTCATTGACCAGATCTGGAGGAGAGCTCAGAGCCGTGTAAAATAACTTGCCTAGCTTTAGTACAAATGGTGAGACTGCATGGTACTTTGGATTCTGTTCCAAACAAAGTACTGAAGAGAATACAAGACTGTAAATATAGTACCCACCCACAACTCTTTAAAGTAGATACTTCATGAATCCAGGAAAAAGGTGCTGCTGCTTTACAATACAATACAATACAATACAATACAATACAATACAATACAATACAATACAATACAATACAATACAATACAATACAATAGTAGAGTTGGAAGGGACCTTGGAGGCCTTCTAATCCAACCCCCTGCCTAGGCAGGAAACCCTATACTGTTTCAGACAGATGGCTATCCAACATCTTCTTAAAGACTTCCAGTGTTGGGGCATTCACAACTTCTGGAGGCAAGTCGTTCTACTGATTAATTGTTCTAACTGTCAGGAAATTTCTCCTCAGTTCTAAGTTGTTTCTCTCCTTGATTAGTTTCCACCCATTGCTTCTTGTTCTACCCTCAGGTGCCTTGGAGAATAGTTTGACTCCCTCTTCTTTGTGGCAACCCCTGAGATATTGGAACATTGCTATCATGTCTCCCCTCGTCCTTCTTTCTATTAAACTAGACATACCCAGTTCCTGCAACCGTTCTTCATATGTTTTAGACTCCAGTCCCCTAATAATCTTTGTGGCTCTTCTCTGCACTCTTTCTAGAGTATCCACATCTTTTTTACATCGTGGCGACCAGAACTGAATGCAGTATTCCAAGTGTGGCCTTACCAAGGCATTATAAAGTGGTATTAACACTTCACGTGATCTTGATTCTATCCCTCTGTTGATGCAGCCTAGAACTGTGTTGGCTTTTTTGGCAGCTGCTGCACACTGCTGGCTCATATTTAAATGGTTGTCCACTAGGACTCCAAGATCCCTTTCACAGTTACTACTACTGAGTAAGGTATCATCTATACTGTACCTGTGCATTCCGTTTTTGTTGCCTAAATGTAGAACCTTACACTTTTCACCATTGAATTTCATTTTATTAGATAGCGCCCAATGTTCAAGTTTGTCAAGATCCTTCTGTATCTTAAGCCTATCTTCTGGAGTGTTGGCTATTCCTGCCAGCTTGGTATCATCTGCAAATTTGATGAGTTCCCCATTTATTCCCTCATCCAAATAATTGATGAAGATGTTGAAGAGTACTGGGCCTAAAACAGAGCCTTGGGGTACTCCACTGCATACTTCCCTCCATGTAGATGCAGTTCCATTGAGAACAACACGTTGAGTGCGGTTGGTCAGCCAGTTACCAATCCATCTGGTGGTGATGCTGTCTAACCCACATTCTTCTACTTTATCTAGTAGTAGGTTATGGTCTACCTTATCAAAAGCCTTACTGAAGTCCAAGTAAACTATATCAACGGCATTCCTCTGGTCCACTAATTTTGTCACATTATCAAAGAATGCAATAAGATTAGTCTGGCATGATCTGTTTTTGACAAATCCATGTTGGCTTTTGGCTATTACTTTGTTTGCTTCTAGGTGTTCGCAAATTCGTTGCTTGATTATTTTTTCCAGAATCTTTCCTGGTATTGAGGTTAGGCTGACAGGTCTGTAGTTTCCTGGATCTAATTTTTTCCCTTTTTTGAAGATGGGAACCACATCAGCTCTTTTCCAGTCCTCTGGTAGTTCCCCGGTGTTCCAGGATCTCTGAAAGATATAATTCAGTGGTTCTGAGATCTCGTCTGCTAGTTCCTTCAGAACTCTGGGGTGTAATCCATCCGGTCCTGGTGATTTGAACTCGTCTAGGGTAGACAGGTGCTCACTTACCATTTTCTTCCCTATTTTAATTTGTGTTCCTAATTTTGTGGTGCTGCTTTTGATAGGTTGGACTGTTTTATCCCTTTGTGTAAAGACAGATGCAAAACATGAGTTAAATAGTTCTGCTTTCTCCCTGTTGCTTGTCACCTTCTTGCCACTTTCTCCTAGCAATGGACCAATTGTTTCCTTAACTTTTTTCTTGTTTTTAACATGTTGGAAGAAGCTTTTTTTGTTAATTTTTACTTTTGTGGCAAGCCTTTCTTCATTGTGAGCCTTAGCTTTCCTCACTTCATCTTTACAGGCTCGGGCTATTTGCTGATATTCTGCCTTAGTTATGTCCCCCTCCTTCCACTTTTTATACTTACCTTTTTTGTCTTTCAGTTTGTCAGATAGTTCTTTATGCAGCCATGTTGGTTTCTTTTGGGAGCTGTTATTTTTCTTCTTCATTGGTATTGTGCTAGACTGGGCTTTTGTAATCTCATTTTTCAAATTTTTCCAAGCTTCTTGACTTATTTTCCCCTCGAGGATTCTCATCCATGGAATTTTTCCCAAGCTCTCTCTAAGTTTATTGAAATTAGCTTTCTTAAAGTCCAAGACTCTAGTTTGACTTTGTTCTACTACTTGTGTTTGGATAATGTTGAATTCCAATATTGCATGGTCACTTGCCCCCAGGGTTCCTATGGCTTCAACACCTTCTATCATTTCCTCTCTGTTAGTGAGAATTAAGTCCAGTATGGCTGATCCCCTTGTTTCCTTCTCTACTTTTTGGAAAACAAAGTTGTCTGCTAGGTTTGTTAGGAACCTGTTGGATCTTCCACTTGGTGCAGAGTTTGTTTCCCAGTTGATGTCAGGGTAGTTAAAATCTCCCATTACTATTGTGGTGTGCTTCCTACATACCTTAGTTAGCTGACTAGCAAAAAATTCATCTTCTTCCTCTGCTTGGTTGGGTGGCCTGTAGTATAGACCTATGACAATGTCATTTCCCCCATTGACCCTTTAAAAAGTACCAAGTAGATGCTGTGGGCTTTACATTCCTATATATTCAAAAACAGTGCATAGCCCTAACAAACATTATTACTGAATGAATTTAAGATGTTGCCACTGCTTTGAAGTTAAATTCAGATGTATGGATGCCTCTTTCTTTTCTGATTAATTTATACCTCTATCTTGACTGGGAATGCTGACATCGTCTTGGCCACTCCCTCCCAGTCACATGACTGCCACGCCACTCCCACCCAGTCACATGAACTGCCAAGCCACTTCAACCCAGTCACATGGCTGGCAAGCCACTCCCACAAAGCAGGCCACACCTACAGAAGAGGTTCTAAGAGTTTTTGAAACCCACCACTGTTAGCAACCCACAAGGAGGGGATACTTTCCTAAGAGCTCACAATTCGGGAATAATGGGGGGTGGGAAAACCCTGCGTTTTCCATGCCCCATTTTGGCCCTGGAAAGTCTGCACCAACCTGGAAGCAACCCCCCCCCCAAACACTGCAACTGTTTGAAGGCTGAAGGAAGCCTCCAACTGAGCCAGGAACCACGGCGGGGGGCGGGCAGGCCATTCACACTCACTTCCAGCCCACCAAAGTTTCCTGTGCAATGTGAGCACCCCCCCCCCCCAGTGCATACTCATGCGTCCCCCTCCCTGGCCCTCCACAAAGGCCCGAAAACCAGCTGGCCAGCAGGAGGTGCACCTGCATGTGGATGCTAGTGGAGCTGGGCTGGGGCGGCTGGCGTGCCAGGAAAGGACGCTCTGCATGCCACAGGTTCCCCATCATGGCTCTAATCCTTTCAATTCCTTTTTCAGATCAATTATTTAACAGCTTCAAAGGCTCTGAGTGATAAAAGTCGATTCCCCTTTTTCCACCAGATGGTCCCCAAAGAAGGATTCCAGTACCCAGCAATTGTCCAACTCCTCCTCCACTTCAGATGGACCCTGATTGGCCTCTTTGCTCCAGACACAGAGAAGGGAGAGAATTTCATGAGGACTTTTACTCCTGTGCTTGTCAGGAATGGAATTTGTGTGGTTATATCACAATTGTTCTCAAAGACTGGATATACTGCATACCTCAGGGATTCCCTCTCTAAGTGGAGACAAGTCAACGTCTTTGTTCACTTCATAGAATTGGATTTCATTTGGGCCAGAATTCTTCCTTTCCATTTAACATTTATGCGTCTGCCAGAACCCATTGAGGGGAAAGTCTGGATCCTCACAAATTTTGCAGGATATGAAATGGACAATCGCAGACTTCTCAAATACATCCATAGTATTTGGGGCTTTGGTTATGTGTTGAAAGAAAGGCCAAAAGATTCTGCATTTGAACCCTTTTTCTTTGTGGAAGTAAAGTTTCAAGATCATTATTTTCATTGTTCTCTTTCAAAGAATGTCTTTTCTGTCAAAGACCGCAGAAGATGCACCCAGAAAGCCGCACTGGAGACCCAGGGGAAAAGGGAGAGAGGAAGGGTCCAAAATGTCTACCATCATTACAGTGTCATAAAGACTCTGGCCCAGGCCCTGAATGCTGCATATTCCTCCAGATCGAGGAGGGGAAAGAAGGAGGGAGAAAAGATCTTGGGGTCTCCAAGGCTGCAGCCATGGCAGGTATGGGGGTCCCGATATGGATCCATTAATCTTAGATCCTTTGGAGGAGGAATCCAGAGGAGAAGGAGGGGAACCATCTCAACAGATCTGGCCAATTTAATTACTCAGGGAATTAATGGTTCCAAAGTGTTGATACCATGGCATTTTTATATTGAGCACTGATAATTGGAAAATGCTGTATTCGTTTTAAAATAAATTCCTGTATTTGTGGGTTTGTGATTAGCCTGGTGGAATTCCACCTTTCTTCAGTCCCCATTGCAGGTGGGTCTGTGTGCAGCTGGAGAGACAGCTAAGCCCCCCTGTTCTCCTCCAATGAAAGGGAGCCTGTCGTGGATCTGGATGCTTTATTGGGAGAAGAGGGCAGGTGAAACTGAGGAGATGCAAAGAGTGGAAATCAAATAGAAAGACGAGATAGGCAACATTAACTAACAGCCAGCAAAGAAGCAGCTGGAACATCTCCAGCGATGCTCCGTGTGAGGGACGGAGGTGTCTCCGGATGACCAGGGGTCTCGGTCACAACGGCTGCTTCCGTCTTCTCCAAAGGCTGACAGAAAATGGAGTCTGGCTTCAGACCTTACAGTGAGGCTTATCTGCCCCCGGCCACTAGGTGGGGCTAGAGAAACAACAGCACAACAGTTACCGTATTTTTCGGAATATAAGATGCACCTTTTTCCCTCAAAAAAGAGGCTGAAAATCTGGGTGCGTCTTATACATCGAATACAGCATTTTTGCCTCCCGAAGCCCCGCCCACTTCATCATAATGGCCGTGCATACTCTTATGGAGGCTTTCAGAGAGCTCCTGGTATCTGGGGAGGGCAGTAATGAGCAAAAAATTGACCATTTATGCCCCCCAACCCCCAGCAACACTCTATAAGCCTCCATAGGGCTATGCATGCAATATGGTCGACAAAAAAAATGGACTTGTTTTTGCGAAAAACGGGCCATTTTTTGCTCATTTTTGCCCCCCCCAATTAGGAGCACTCTGCAAGCCCTCCCCCCCCCCCAAGGCTATTTATGACTTTTTAAAGGGGGGGGGTTCACCAAAATGGGCTGTTTTGAGGAGGTTTGCAGAGTGCAAAAACTTTTTTCCCCCTCTTAGAAAGCTCTTTAACTGGTTGATGAGAATTACATTGATCAAGTGCTTTGCCAGCAGAAACAAAGTCTTAGGTGTTGCAGATTGTCAGTGATTTCCTTCTCCAGCACATGGATAAATGCACCTCGAAACATCTACCTACCTACCTACTCTCTCTTTCTTTCTCCCTCCCTACTGTATTTCTCTCTCTATCTCTTTTTATTTCTCTCTCTCTATCCCTCTAACTACCTACTGTATTTCTATATCAATATCTCTCTCTCTATTTCTCTATCTACCTATCCCTTTATCTACCTCCCTACCTAACTACTCTCTCTCTCTCTCTCTACCTACCTACTGTATTTGTCTCTCTTTCTCTCCCTCTACCTACCTAGCTACCGTGTTTCCCCGAAAATAGGACAGGGTCTTATTTTCTTTTGCCCCACGAAATATGGCCTTGGGCTTATTATAGGGGGATGGCTTATTATTTTCTGGGGCAGGTGAGAAGCGAGGTGCGCCTTTTACCTTTCCAGCTCCGTCGCGTTCCTCGCTATTGTGCTCAGGGAAGCGCCTGGTTAAAAAAAATAACCTTCTCGTGAGTTCAATCAAACCTCTTGAACTCGTGAGCGGTTTTTTTTTACCAGGGCTTCCATGGACACAATGGCGAGGACTGCGACGGACCTGGAAAGGTAAGAGGCGCGCCTCGTGGCCCAACACTGCCCACCTTGCCCCAATGGTAAAGGCAGCCTGCCTGGTTCCCTTCCCTGCCGCCCCTTAAGGAGGGGGGAGAAGCAAGGCACGCCTCTTACCTCGCTTTGTTCCTCGCCCATTTGTCCAGTGAAGTCCCTTGTAAAAAAACCTCATGAGTTCAACTACAGAAGTTTTTTTATTACAAGGGGCTTCAATGGGCGAAAGGGCGAGGAACCCGAAGGAGGTGTCAGTCTCTGGTATCTCTAGGATATGCGTCTGTCTTCTCCCCCCCTCCCTCGCTAAAGGGACGTGGATGAAGGGAAGAAGCCAGGCAGCCGTTACCATTGGTGGTGGGGTGGGAGCTAGCAGGACAGCAACGCGCCTCACACCCCATTCCCTTCCGAGCAAAAAGAACAACTCCCACCAAGCCCCAATGATAACGGCTGCTTGGCTGCTTCCCTTCCCCAACCTCCCTTTAGCGAGGGGGTAGCAGTGGGGGGAGAAGCGAGACGTGTATCTTAGTGGTACCAGAGATTGACAGTTCCACTGCGTTCCTTGCCATTTTGTCCAGGGAAGCCTCATGTAAAAAAATAAACCTCATGAGTTCAACTAGCGAGGTTTTTTTTACAAGGGGCTTCAATGGGCGAAGAACGCAGCGGAGCTGTCAATCTCCGGTAGCTCTAGGATGCGCACCTGGCGTCTCCCCCCCCCCTTCCTCAATATTGGTAAACGTTGCTACAAATGAGTCTTTGTGAGACTCCAAACAAATGATAGAATGGGGGGGGGGGAGGAAACGAAGGCACAGGACAGAGAATGAAACAGAAAAGGAAGAGAATGGGCAGAGGGAAAGGAAGGCAAAGGACAGAGAAAGAAAGAGGAAAGGGAGAGAATGGGCAGAGGGAAAGGAAGGCAAAGGACAGAAAGAAACAGGAAAGGAAGAGAATGGGGGGGAGGAAGGCAAAGGACAGAGAAAGAAACAGGAAAGGAAGTAAATGGGGGGAGGGAAAGGAAGGGAAAGGAAGGGAAAGCACAGGGAAAGGAAGAGAATGGAGAGAGGGAAAGAAAGGGAAAGGAAGGCAGAGGAAAGAGAAAGAAACAGGAAAGGAAGGGATGGGAGGGAAAGAGACCCATTTGCCACACAGGGAAACCAGTGGCAAACCTTGATCCCAACCCACACAAAGGGAAACCACAATGCTCATGTATGGTACAACAATTTATTCAAACTCAACAATATTGTCAAACTCAACAGTATTTTCATACTCAATAATGTTTTCAAACTCAACTCAATAATTTATTCCAATATGGTAGTCATGTCATCTTCTTCTACAATAACATCATAACTGTCCAGATCCTGAATTACATTCTGTGCTTCTTGTGACTCCAATTCTTTCATCACCATTGGTTCCAAGCGTTCATGTTTTGCAATAGCAGTGTCCTTAAAGGAGGACCTTTTGTCCATATACCCTGCTCTTATGGTGTTTGCCACACATTCATCAGAAATTTCGTCCCATGCGTTCCTCACCCAATTTACCAATTCTGGCAGGCCAGGCTTCACAAAATTTCCTCTGTTGTTCCTTACCATTCGGTGTTCAATATAGTCATTTGTTTGGACGTGCAGGTTGTCTTTAAATGGCTTATTAATACCCAGTGACGTGCAGTCAGGGGAGGCAGGGGAGGCACAGCCTCACCACTGTCATCATGAAAAGAAAAAAAATGTAAAGAGAAAAAGGCAAGAGCTGAGGTCAGGCTGAGCTAGTTCTGCCTGAGCCTGCCTCACTGTGGATGACTGCTTAACTGTTTAAAAAAGCCTCTAAAAAGCGCCCTTTACTATGAGGCAGGAGAACTGCGTGCCGCTCCTACGTCAGGAATTTTAAGTTAAGCAAGGGTTAAAAGCCTAAAAATTCCTGACATATGGGAGGCACCCAGTTCTCCTGCCTCAAAGTAGAGGACGCTCGTTTGGGTGGGGCTTCTTCAGAGGACCTGAGGCAAGAGCAGAGTTGAAATCCTCTCTGAAACAGCTGGAAAAGGTATATGTGGGTCGGAGGGAGGGGGAGGAATTCAAACGTCATCCTCCTGGTGCAGGGCTTTGGCAAAGGCTGGAGGGAAGGACTCTGGCTTGCTTGTGCTCTCCCTTGCAGGCAGAGCCACGTTGCCTTTTCAAACCTGTAATCAGTGAAGCTGGGCTGGATCCTTCCGGGGCTGGGGGAAAGTGTGTGTGCTCCAGTATGGCTCTTTGACTGGCTTCCTGCCTCCCCCTCACATACTTTGTGTGTGTGTTTGTTTGAGAGAGAGAGACTGAGAGAGAGGGAAGGGGGTAGGAGAGATAGTCCAATCCAACTTCTGTGTGTGTGTGTGTGTGTGTGTGTGTGTGTGTGTCTGTGTGTGTTTGAGAGAGGGGGAGGGAGTGAGAGAGGGAGGAAGGAGGGGAAGGGAGAAGAAAAAGAAAAAGAAAGAAGTAAACTTCTTTCGCAAAGGAGAAAAACAAATGCTGTCACTTTAAATTGGAACTGAGGATGCCTGGCTGTGGAATTCTGGGAGTTGAAGTCCACAAGCCTAAAAAATTGCTGCCTCACCAGCCATAAACCTCACCGCACGTTACTGTTAATACCTATATCTAATGTCTGTAGGTAGCCAGTCATCCCTGCAGGGATCATTATTTGATCTATCCTGCGTTGTGCAAGAAATCTTTTCATTTCCTTGGCCCGGTGTGTGCTGGCTGCATCCCACACAACCATGCCTCTTTGTCCGCCTCTTAGAACAAGTGGCAAAACTATCTCCACCCATTTTCTTATTGCTGCCTGGGTGCACCAGGCTTTCTCTGTTTCCAGAACATAAATCCCTCCAATCCTCTCTACTTTGTCCTTCTTTCCCTTGCTTATTAATAGGGGTACCACCTTGGTACCATCCATTCTGATGGCCAGGATACATGTTTCCCGGGTGCTTTCATACCCTGTGGCAGAAATATAGATGGACGTGGCACCCCTTTGGTCTTACTTTACTTTACTTTACTTTTATTTAGATTTTTATACCGCCCCCTCTCCCCAAAGGGACTCGGGGCGGTGTACAGTCAGATAAAAACACATCAATAAATAGAAAATACAAACACAAAAGAGGAGGCAATAAGAAACTGTACATATCTGAAGCAAAGTAGTTAAAACAATATTTAAATAACCCTAAAAATACCCAATTAAAATATCTGCCAGGAGGTAGAATAAAACTATAAATGGGCCAGGCCGGCTAAACGGAACAGGTGAGTCTTCAGTTTTTGTCGAAAGGAGCGGAAGTCGGTGGTGGTTCTGATATCGGGGGGGAGGTCATTCCAGAGGGTTGGGCCCATCACAGAGAAGGCTCTACTCCTAGGCGCCGCCCGTTGGCATTGCTTAGTGGACGGCACCCGGAGGAGTCCTTCCCTGTGAGAGCGAATCGGTCACAGGGAAGTGTGTGGTAGGATGCGATCCCGCAAGTACCTAGGTCCTGAGCCATGGAGCGCTTTAAAGATAGTAATTAACACCTTGAAATGCACCCGAAAGACCACAGGCAGCCAGTGCAGCTCGCGCAGGAGCGGTGTTACGTGGGAGTACCTAGTACTCCCCATAATAGCCCGCGCGGCTGCGTTCTGGACTAGCTGCAGTCTTCGAGCGCGTCCCAAGGGAAGCCCCATGTAGAGGGCATTGCAGTAGTCCAGCCGAGACGTCACCAGTGCATGAGTGACCGTGCGTAGGGCATCCCGGTCCAGTAGGGGGCGCAGTTGGCGCACCAGGCGAACCTGGTGGAACGCCCCCCTTGCCACGGCTGCCACATGGTCATCCATTGACAGCCAGGCATCTAGGAGGACGCCCAAATTGCGCGCCCATTCCACAGGGGGCAATTGCTCGCCCCCTATGGTCAGTGATGGAATCAACTGACTGAACCGGGGTGCCGGTAGCCACAGCCACTCAGTCTTGGAGGGGTTGAGCTTGAGTCTGTTGTCCCCCATCCAGACCCCGACGGCTTCCAAACACCGGGACATCACCTCGACAGCCTCGTTGGGGTGGTCTGGGGTGGAAATGTACAGCTGCGTATCATCAGCGTACAGATGATACTCCACCCCAAAACCACGGATGATCTCCCCCAGCGGCTTCACATATGCATTGAACAGAAGGGCCGAGAGGACCGACCCCTGAGGCACCCCACAAGTGAGTGGCCTCAGGGTCGACCTCTGCCTCCCTGCCAACACACATTGCGTCCGGTCAGAGAGGTAGGAGCCGAACTACCGCAGAACGGTGCCTCCAACTCCCATCCCCCCCAGCCGGCGCAATAGGATACCATGGTCGATGGTATCAAAAGCCGCCGAGAGATCTAATAGGACCAGGATAGAGGAACAACCCCTGTCTCTGGCCCTCCAGAGATCATAGACCAACGCGACCAAGGCCGTCTCCGTGCTGTGTCCGGGCCGGAAGCCGGACTGGCGTGGGTCTAGATATTCGGATTCCTCAAGGTGTCGTGGAAACTGCTCTGCCACCACATTCTCTACAACCTTCGCCAAAAAGGGAAGGTTGGAGACTGGATGATAATTAGCTAGGTCCATCGGGTCAAGGGAAGGCCTCTTGAGTAAGGGCCTCACCACCGCCTCTTTCAAGGCGGCAGGTAAGGACCCCTCGCTCAAAGAGGCGTTCACCAAGCCCAGTAGCCAGCCTCGTGTCACTTCCCAGGATGCCAGTACCAACCAGGAGGGACACGGGTCCATTAAACATGTGGTCGGTCGCAGCCGTCCACGCAACCTATCCAAATCCTTGGGGGCAACAGAATCAAACTGGTCTCACAAGACTCACTGTTGGCGGCTCCTCTGGTCCACTGAAGGGGGCCCATCCGCTCCGGATCTGAGCGATTTTGTCCTGCAGATATTCCCCAAACTCCTCTGCTCTGCCCTGTAAAGGGGCTTCCCGCGTCCTCTGTGATAAGAGAGAGCGGGTCATCCGAAACAGGGCGGCAGGGCGGTTATCGGCGGACGCAATAAGAGTGGCGCAATGTCTGCGTTTGGCCACTCTTAATGCCACAAGGTAAGTCCGTGAATAGGCTCTTACCTGTGTTCGGTCAGATTCGGAGCGTGAGGACCTCCACCTGCCCTCTAGGCGTCTCCTATGGCGCTTCATCACCCTCAGGTCCTCGGTAAACCAAGGAGCCCGGGTGGGTCGTCGCCGCAGGAGAGGCCGCAAAGGCACAACTCAGTCCAGGGCCCCAGCGGCCACCCTATTCCAGGCGGCCACTAGGTTCTCAGAGCGAGAGCGGGTCAGGGCTACAGGGAATGGCCCAAGCTCCATCTGGAACCTATCCGGTTCCATCAGGCGCCTGGGGCGGTACCAACTTGGACAGTTTGGTTCCGCCTCCTCGCGGTAGGGGGTAGCGCCAGGGAAGTCCAGCCGGAGACATGAGTGATCTGACCATGACAGGGGAGTAATGGTTACATCCCCTCTTCCCAGATCACTTGTCCACTGTTCAGATATGAAAACAAGGTCCAGAATGTGGCCACCTTCGTGTGTGGGGCCCTGAATTAATTGGGTCAGGTCCATGGCTGTCATGGAAGCCATGAACTCCCAAGCTACCTCGGATGCTTCCCCCGTCGACGGCAAGTTGAAATCCCCCATAACCACAAGCTTGGGGGTCTCAACTGCCGTCTCTGAGATCAGCTCGAGGAGCTCGGGCAGGGCTGCTGACGCATAGCGAGGAGCCAAGTATACAATCAGCAAGCCCCACTGCCTCCCTGGGCCCCATTTCACACCAAGGGACTCACATCCGGGAGTCTGAGGTACAGTGATCTCCCTCGGCTCTAGACATTCCCGTATAACTACCGCTACCCCACCACCCTTACCCAGGGCCCGAGGCTGATGGAATGCACAGAAACCACCCTCGTGGCCCAACCAGGTCTCCGTTATCCCTGCAAGGTCCAGCTCCCCCTCTGAGATCAACTCATTAATGAGGGGGGCCTTGTTGGTCACGGACCTTGCATTGCAGAGCATCAGCCTCAGGCCCTGGCTCTGTAGTTCCTGACCACCTAGATTGCGGGGGTTGGTACAAACGACCGGGTGTAACCAACAACCATGGTCTCCCAACCGACGTTGTGGTCTTCTCCTGTCCTCGCATCCCCTCCTCCCCGCGACCGATGTAATAAGACAACCCTCTATTTGAATGTTCTTTCCCCTCCCCCCCTCCACCACACTCACTTCCCTCCTAGACTCACCTGTTCGCCTGGCACTGGCCCCGCTCCTGGACAGATTCCCCCCTCCCCCCACCCTAAAACCCTCCCTGGAACCCCCTAAAAAGGATAAAAAACATTTATTTAAAAACCCCCTAAGTTTCCGTTTCTTCCACCTCTCGGGGTCATCAAGGCGGGCCCTTACAAGCGTCAAGGGCCATACCTGCGAGAGGGGGGTCTCCCGCAGGCAGAGCAGGTCTAGCCTCGAATAAATAATCTTAAAAGATCTTTAAAAACACGATGGGGTCAAGGTGCTGTGGATGATGAGTGGTCAGTCAAAAAAAAAGGGGGGGGAAGAGTAATCAAATGTCCAAGTGGTGGTCTGGGTGGTGGAGAGATGGTCCAAAGGGTGGTAGCAGCCTAGATGATCCTAGGTGGGTGGGAGTTCATAGAGAGAGTTTGTAGATAGTAATCTGAAGTTCTTAAGGAATGGGGTTCCCAATTGGGAGGGGGCTGATGTTCTTGGGGGCAGATGGTCTTGGCCTAGACATCCCTGTGGCCTACCCATGGCCCTAATATAGGGCTTCCGGTGGCCCCCGGTTTTCCAGGCCGCCCCCAGCCACCCCCAGCCTCCATTCCAATCCTGCTCTCTCATGACCCCCACCCAAAATCCAGATGTTGGTGGGTCTCACCCAATGTCCTAATGATGTTCCTGGCATCCATGTCAGCTCTTTCAGCGGCTGCTGCTGTTGGTGCCAGTCTCTCTCCTTCCAGCGTCCTTCCAGCGTCGCTGCAGCCGCAGTCGCAGCCACTTTCTCTCTATTCACCAGCTTCTCTCCTTCCAACTCCTTCTTTTTCTCTCTCTCTCCTTCCAATCTCTCCTTCTCTCCTTCCAATCCTCTCTGCTCACCAGCCTGTCTCCTTCCAGCTTCTTCTTCCCTCTCACTTTCCAACGTTGCTCACCAGCCTCACCAGCTTTTCTCCTTCCAGCATCTGCTCACCAGCCTCTCTCCTTCCAACGTTTGCTCACCAGCCTCTCTCCTTCCAACGTTCCAACAATTCTCTTCCCTTCCCGGCGTCACCGCGGCTATAGCCTCTCTCATGAGGCCTCTCAGCCTCTCAGCTTCGCAGCCTCACATTCGCAGCCTCCACAGTCCTCTTTCCTCCCGCTCTCTCCAACGCTCTCCAACGCTGCTGTCGCCGCTGCCGCAACGCCGCCATTTCCGCTGCCGGCTTCTCTCCCCACTCCACACACCATCTTCTCTTTAGCCTTCCCTCCAACCTCCCGACCCACCCTGGCGGACCCAAATGGGTCCAAAATGGGCCAGGGTGGTCATGCTGTCTGACTCCCGGCCCTCAGATGGAACGAGGGCCGGATACAGCCTCTTTCCCCCATCGCCGAGCTCCTTGGCGTTCCGGAGCTTCAAGAGGCGACTGCCATTGCCGGAAGCTCCTCCTCCCTATGGTGGTTTGAGCCCTTCGTCCCATGAACACAGCTGTTTCGTCCATTGCAGTAATGTTCTATAGCTGGTACTTGGCAAAGTCAATTCCATCAACAAATGACTTGAAAGCCACAGCCCGTTTCACCAGTTCACCATCTTCCAGCCTGAACAGTGAGGTGGATCTCCTCAGAGAGAGTTCATGTCACTGAAAGAAGTTATGCAGCCAATGTTTAGAGGCTTTAACTTGTTCCTGTGGAATTTGTAACTGTGGTGCCATTTCAAGGGCAAATGCTTGAATATCAGCCCTGCTTACAACCAAAGCCTTTGCTCTCCTGTCAGCGATCCATTCAGAGATGATGTCTTCAAGTTCTGGATATAATGGTTGCCGACCGGATCCACACTTGCGCTTCTTGCCATTTCCCTCCTGCACCTGTTGGCTGAGGTTACCATACTCCACTCTCCATCTTCGGACCATAGGAAGATCCAACGTCTTCTCCTTGCAGAAAGCTTCCAGATTCTTGCCCTGAGAATCCTCCACGATTCCTTTCTTAAATCCCAAAGAGTAGCTCTTTCTTTTTGAACTCATCTTGTCTGGAGGTCAAAATAAAAGCCATTTTAGATCATTAAAACCCTTAATGCAAAACCCTGGTGGTTGGGATTAGGCATTGTGGTTTTGCTATGCATGGGTTCAGGGTTTGTGATTGTGGTTTCCCTTTGTGTGGCAAATTGGTGTCTTTCCCTCCCTTCCTCCCTTTTCTGTTGCTCTCTCTTTCCTCTGCCTTCCTCCCCCCCCCCATCCTCTCCCTTTCCTCTTTCTTTCTCTGTCCTTTGCCTTCCTTTCCCTTCCTTCCCCTCCCCCCATTCTCTCCCTTTTCTGTTTCATTCTCTGTCCTCTGCCTTCGTTTCCTCCCCCCCCCCCATTCTATCATCTGTTTGGAGTCTCACAAAGACTCATTTGCAGCAACATTTACCAATGTAGAGGAAGGGGGGGAGACGCCAGGCGCGCGTCCTAGAGCTACCGGAGATTGACAGCTCCGCTGCGTTCTTTTGCCCATTGAAGCCCCTTGTAAAAAAAAACCTCGCTAGTTGAACTCATGGTTTTTGTTCTTTACATGGGGCTTCCCTGGACGAAACGGCAAGGAACGCAGCGGAACTGTCAATCTCTGGTAGCACTAAGATACGCGTCTCACTTATCCCCCCACTGCTACCCCCTCACTAAAGGGAGGTTGGGGAAGGGAAGCAGCCAGGCGGCCGTTATCATTGGGGCTTGGTGGGAATTGTTCTTTTTGCTCGGAAGGGAATGGGGTGAGAGAGGGATCAGGTGGGGGAGGGGGTGATCGCATTGCTGGCCTCTTTTTGCGGGGCTATTTTTTTCATGAGAGGGAGTGGGACGCGATGCACTTTGCTTCGCCTGTCGCTCCTTTTGCGCTGGGCACTTTGCAAGGGAGGGAACAGGGTGCGAAGCTCTTTGGGCTCTTTTTGCACGGGAGGGAACAGAGGTTTTTGAAGCGCATTGCTGCCGGGAGAGGGAGCAGGGTGCGAAGCGCGTTGGGTTCTTTTTGCACGGGACGGAACAGGTTTTTTTTGAAGCGCACTGCTGCCTACCGCTCTTTTTGCGGTGGGCCCTCTTTTTGCCCGGCAAACTATACCCGCAGGTACGGCAAGGGCTGTGGGGTGCGTGGGGCATGTCCCCCCCTCTCCCCACTCCCGTTTCGCCTCCTTACCTTAGTTGTTTGCATGTAAAGCAACCAGTGGTAATGGCGCGGACCGGTTGCACATGCGCTTAAATAGTTGGGGGGGGTTATTTTGGGGGGAGGGGGTTATTTTGGCGCATGCTCTGAAAAACCCATTGGGCTTATTAGCAGGGCATGTCTTATTTTCGGGGAAACACGGTACTTTTTAAAAAAAATGCCTCTTCAAAACCTTGGTGCGTCTTATACTCCAGTGAATCTTATACTCGGAAAAATGCGGTACATGTTGTGGCATGACAACCTTTATAAATTAGGAGGAGACCCTGAGACCATCTAGCCCAACCCCTCCTCTCTACAGGAATCCCAGTTCAAGCTTCTCTGACTGATGGCTACTCAGTCTTTGCTCTCAGACGATCCATGAAGAGGAGACTGAACTTCTCTGCTTTAATGGCTCAGCTCTAAAACAGTTCATCCCTTTATCATATTTTTTCTCTCATTCAGTTAAAATCTCCTCTCTTGGAACTGAATTCACTTTTTCCATGTCTGACACTCTGGAATAAGAGTGAGCGGATCTTACACTCATGTGTAACAGGACTCAGTTATTGGAAGAGGGTTGTATCCAGTGGTGGGATTAAAATCTGTTTACTACTGGTTCTGTGGGTGTGGCTTGGTGGTCATGTAACTGGGTTGTTTAAATAAACAATTTAAAACTATGTATATATGCCATATGTGTACATACATAGTACCAGGTATAGTGCAGTGATGGCGAACCTATGGCACGCGTGCCACAAGTGGCACACGGAGCCATTTGTCAGGGCACACGAGGCACTGTCCTGTCAGCTGGCCAGCGCGCATGCGCGCACTGGCCAGCTGAGTTCACCTTTTTAAAAGCTATTTTTCGCCTTCCCCAGGCTCCAGAGGCTTTATAGGAGCCTGGGGAGGGCGAAAAGAGCCCCCCCCCCCGAGGCTTCAGGGACTTCCGGGTTGCTCAGAGGGTGGTTTTAAGCGCTCCGAAGGCATCAGGGAAGCCTCCAGACGGTCCCTGTAGCCTTCCCTGAAGCCTTCGGAACGTCTCTGGAGCCTGGGGAAGGCGAAAAATAGCTTTTAAAATGGTGAACTTAGCCTCGCGTGCCCTGATAAATGGCTCCGCGTGCCACTTGTGGCACGCGTGCCATAGGTTCGCCATCACTGTCCTAGTAGATAAAAATCACTTTTCTACTGCTTTTTAATTATGAACCCTTCTCTTTGTGCTAATCATAAATATTGTTTCTCGAAACTTGATATTCCTCTTATAAAATTTTATTTTATTCAAAAAAGTAAAATACAAGTTTTGGAAAATAAAACTATTACAAAGACAAAACAAAACTAGATAAAAGATTAAAAACTGACAAAGACATGCATATTATCTCCCCAATTGAATACAATACAGCAATAATAGTTTCTCCCACTTGCAAAATAGGCCCACAATTATAAATTATATATCTACTGGACTTGTCATCTATCTGCTGTATATAAAAAACATAATTAACAGGCAATCCAACAATAAAGTTAAATTTCAAAACTTCAAAATTGTCTGTTACTTGCTATTTAACTCACAGAAAATTTCTACCACAGACCAACACAATCATTACCTCTGATCCATCCATAATCTGTCCAGGGTTAAACATCTTTGTTTGATTCTTATAATTAAAATACATTTCCTTAAATGTTTAATTAGAATCTTTCCCAACAACTGCTTTCCATTCCCCAAAGTTATAGGATGTCCTGTAAATGCAAACACAACTCTTAAGACTTGTTTTCCAGTTAAATATGACAAGTCCATTACCCAATCTCCCTCAGTCTTATTGAAAGAATCCATTTCATCAGTCATCCGTTCTGTCCACTTTGAGTCCTCAGGGTCCATGGCCTCTCCAGCCATCTCCAAGCAGCCTCCCTTCAAACCTGATTCCTCCTTCAGGGATGCCAGCAGCAAGTTAAGTTCCAGTCCATCCATCCAATCCATCCGATTCAACAATTATTGCTTGCTTCTGATTATCGCCTTTAAGTTGATTTAAAACCATTGTTGTTTTATCAAACTTTTAAAATGAAGTTTCAAATAAGGCTTCTAAGTTGAAAGACTTTATATTCTTTAAATCACATCAAATTAGCTTACTCTAAGGTCCTATTAATTACCATATTAATGACAACATAGAATAATTGATGACCAAAGGCAAATTTGTATCCATCACTTTTAGGTTTCATAAGAAAGATTTAAAAAAGGGTTAAAAATTATTTGAGTATCATTTTGAGGACAGTTTTTATCCACTTAGTTATCATACCATCCACCCCTCAAGTTTCTAATCCTATCGCAAAATTATTTCTGAGTCCTTTACTGAAATCCAGTTCTATCACCAGAGTTCCCATAATCTATTTAGGAAGTGTAATGATGTGTGAGAATGATTTTTGGGATGAGGGGAAGAGAGGCTGCCTAGGGAAGGATCAGATAAGAGGGGAGAATCCTGCAGCTGCATAATGGGAGAGAAAGAAACTCAGGATCCTCACTAACTTTTCAGACTGAGAAAAGAGCTGGTGGGAGATTTGTTCTTTCAGATCTGCCAAAAAAAAATTAATATCGTATTACAATCAAGTAGAATTAGCACAATTTAGAGATGTTTTCCATCAGGATGACCAGGAAGAAGATTAGCCTGACAACTTTCTTCTTGATCAACCCATGCTTTCTGGGAAACCTGTTGTTTTCAAAGAGTTTATGGATCATCTTTTTTTGTCTGTTCATTTATTTGCCATTTGCTCTAGAATGTTCCCTATAATTGACCAATTGTGTCGATTATATTTTCTTTATATTTTGTCACTAAATGATTGACAAACTTTTTTCAAACTTTCATTCACTTATGAAGATAATGGCAGTATTTGTATCCTATATAGCCATATTTGGAGGTTAGACAATTGTAGAAGAAAGATTCAATGTGGGATAAGAAACAAAGTTTTCTGCTTTTCAAATTCCTGGATGTTCCCATTCTAGTTTCATCCCTTTCTGGAGAAGAATGAATTTTGGAATATTTCCCAGTTTGAACTATACTTGGACCAAAATGGAGAGATAAGAGCCGATCTAGGCATTTGGGGCTTCTTGGTTCTCCCCAAGAAAGATGTTGTGGAAGAGATTCTCACATATTTTAAAAGACAGAGACTTTCTGTCAAAGAAGATGCCCTTTCACGGCTAAAGTTGCTCAATAAGGTGGGATAAATTTTGGTGTTTTTTCTCTGTTTTCCAAAGCCTGAGGTCCCATTTCAAGTGGGCAAAGCCTATAGACTCCAGGGTGGTTGGCCTTCCATGCCAGTTGGTGTCATCTAATGGAAGTTCTTCAACAGACGGGACCTAAGTGAAGGGGCTTTGACATGTTTTATGGAAGATCTTACTGGTCAGAGATTTCTTTCTTCATCACAGTTTTATTCTTTATTGAAAAATCGAATGGAATAGAAATTTCTGAAATCTGTTACAATAAATGTTATTCTCAGTTTTAATACGAATATATCATCATATGTAAATCTTTTTTCAATTCCATCTCTGCTGACTTTATTAAGTAGAAAAGAACTTTATTGTAACGTTAAATGCCAAAAGCAAAAGGGAGGAACTGAATCTGCCAGTAGTTAGTTATACCTCCTGCATCTTCTTAGTAGTAGTCACGTATTTCATATTTACTTACATGAAGACCAGAGGCTATTTGGCTAATGTCAGTTCTATCTCTATTTTCCATGAATGTTGACTACATTTTCTTTGGTATTCTTTATTTTTCTGCTCAGTCCCTGCCTCAGTCCAACTGTGCAGAAAATTGTCATCCTGGATTTGTCAAGAGGGCTCGAGAAGGAGAGCCAGTTTGCTGCTATGACTGCGTTCCTTGTCCGGATGGGACCTTCTCCACTCAGGAAGGTGGGTCACCCTGAGGAAAATGGGAGGCTTTGTGGAACTGGATCCATCCAGAACATTTTCATGAAAGTGCAAGTTAAAAGACACAAGCTCACCTTTTTTTAATTTTTAACATGTATAATTTCTTATCTAAAAGGAAGTAAATCAAAAAGTCTTTGAAGGAGGGGCTGGGAGGAGATGGGAGGAGGGGGTGGCAGACTGGGCAAGCTTTACTAACAGCAGAGGAAACACCTCTCCTGCTTTCTAGTCTGGATACGTGCTGCTAAGTTCACCTTTCTAGGAAGATCTGAGTTCTTTGAAACTTGATGAATTGTTTTAGGTCCACCTTCTGAAAGACCTTGCAATTCACTGTATATTGGATCCTCCTCTTGAGGATCACTGAAAAGGCATCACTGGTCCATAACGTGGGGCTGTGGATAGTTATGGGGGCAACTCATTGCACACATATGCTGCCAGTCATGTAGATCAATCAATCAATCAATCAATCAGAGTAGAGCTGTAAAGGACCTTGGAGGTCTTCTAGTGCTACCCCCTGCTCAAGCAGGAGACCCGATACCATTTCAGACAAGTGACTGTCCAGTCTCTTCTTTAAAACATCCAATGTTGAAGCACCCACAACTTCTGGAGGCCAGCTGTTCCACTTGTTAATTGTTGTCACTGTTAGGAAATTTCTCCTGAATTCCATATAGCTTCCAGATGTTACAAGATACTGTAGGTATCCTCTAAGTCCAGGATATTAATTGCCATGTGGCAGGACTCTAAATATTTGTATAAAAAGATTATATGATTCATTATTAACCTGTAATAATGTAGCTTCCTTTGAATTACATTACACATTACACCAGATATAATTAGCACCCTAACACTTTCCTCAACTTCATATACCTAGCTACTTTAAAAAAAATTACATCCTTCTTATGCTATTTTTAATGAAAAATAAAAGGAATGAAATATTAAAGAAAATTGATTTTTGGTTTCTCAGATGCAGAAAAATGCACCAAGTGTCCGGATGACAAATATCCAAATGAGGACAGAATTCAATGTATCCCCAAAGTTATAACCTTCCTGTCTTATGAAGAACATCTGGGCATCATCCTGGTCTCTTTTGCCCTGCTCTTGTTCCTAACTACAGTCCTTGTTTTAATTATCTTCATTAAATACGGAGAAACTCCCATTGTCAAAGCCAACAACCGGGATCTCTCCTACATCCTCCTGGTCTCCCTCCTGCTTTGCTTCTTGTCTCCTTCTCTCTTCATTGGTCAACCAAGCAAAGCCACCTGCCTTCTCCGACAAATGGTTTTTAGCATCATCTTCTCAGTTGCTGTTTCTTCTCTCTTGGCCAAAACCATCACGGTGGTGCTGGCTTTCCTGGCCACAAAGCCAGGAAACCGAGTGAAGAGATGGTTGGGGAAGAGCTTGGCCAACTCCATCATCCTGTCTTCTTCTGCTGTCCAAATTATCATTTGCTCCATTTGGCTGGGAGTTTCTTCCCCCTTCCCTGACTCTGACCTCCACTCCCAGCCTGGAGAGATCATCCTGCAATGCAACGAAGGGGCTGTTGTCATGTTCTACGTCACCCTCAGCTACATGGGCTTCCTGGCTGCCATCTGCTTCATGGTGGCTTTCATGGCCAGGAATCTGCCTGGGGCCTTCAACGAAGCCAAGCTGATCACCTTCAGCATGCTGGTCTTCTGTAGCGTCTGGGTGACTTTTGTGCCCACCTACCTGAGCACCAAAGGGAAATACATGGTGGCTGTTCAGGTCTTCTCCATCCTGGCCTCCAGTGCTGGTCTGCTGGACTGCATCTTCATCCCCAAGTCCTACATTCTCCTTCTGAGGCCAGACCTGAACACAAAGGAGCATCTCACAGCCAGAACTAATGTAAAAACATAACACCATTATGACATTGGAAGAATTGTTAATGTTGCTTTTATTTGAAATGAGAAATTAATTATTTCCATTTAGATAGTATGCAGGAGTCAAAGAAAATCATTTCTATATGTTTCAAAATGGGAAATTGTTGAATGACTTGCATTCTTGTAGCTCCCTTCCCTTTCAGTTCAATAAATCTCTGTAAAAGTCATTTAGAGGAATTTGCTGTTCGGCAACAGCTACTGAACACGACACTTTAGAAAATAAATAACGTGGACACTTGTTCCTACTGACAGCAACTAAAAGTGTGTGTGTGTGAGAGAGAGAGTGAGCAGGAAAAAGAGGTCAGGAGGAAGCTGTGGGAACCAAGCACCAGCCTGGTTGCCTGATCCTCTCCCTGAGAATGCCGGAATGATGTGAAATGCCATGTTTGACTGGCTGTCAATTGGGGAGGGAAATCTTCATCCCTCTTATGTAATTCTTTCTTGATTTCCTGATAAAACCTCCTTTGCAGAACGTGTCCAGCAGAACAGCTATTTGGGATTTCAGTTTGGAATTGTTTTTATTTTGGTCTGTACTTCACACCCAAAAAAGTAAATAAAAAATTAAGTGTGTAAACAAATGTCCACATTAACCAGAGAAATAAAATAGCAGTTTTCAGACCCTTTAATTTTTCCACAATTTCTACCTACAGCATTTTCTCTGCTCCTCTTCCAAGCTTGTCTTGTCTGTGAAGGGCTGGAGAAGATGTCCAGAGAAAGGGGACCTTGAGACTCTCCCCAGGAGGAGGTTGAAAGTATCCTGTCTAAAGGCAGCCGCATCATTGACCAGGTCACAAACCTTCAATGCTGCATAATGTTCATCCAGGTTCAAGAAGGGGGAGAATAAGAGAGGAGGGACTTTGAGGTTTCTAGGAAGAGGCACCCATGGAAGCTGCTCTGCTCTCCAATCACAGATTGCTGATCAATTGGGAATCAATGTTTAGGTTTCTGAATGGCTCCTAATTGGGAATGGAATCCCTTTGCAAATTCCATTTTAAGGAGATAAGAAAAGATGTGATGGATCAGACCAAGGTCAATCTAAGATTCACAGTGACCACACAGAGGCTTCTGGTTCTCCCACAAGCAGAAGAAGGCAGAGACTGATGGCTTTGCCCAACATGGAACAGGTGTTTCCCCACAATTTCACTTTCCTCAATCACACCATACAATATTGGACACTCGGCCATCTCACACTCTAGGAATCTCTAATTCTGTTATCACACATTAATCTAAACATTTCTTAGTTCCACAACCCCATTCAGTAAGAATTAAGGTGGGACTGGAACTCACGAGTCTCCTGATGATTGGCCCAAAGTCCCTCAGGAAGTTTTCATTCCTATGGGAGGATTAGAATTGGCTGAAACTCACCCAGCTGGCTTTCATGCCTAAGGCAGAACTAGAACTCACAATCTCCCGATGATTGTCTCAAAGTCGCCCATTTGGCTTTTATTTTAAAGCTTGTTTTAAAACTTTAGTGAGTGGAGCAAAGTTCCTTGGGTGTCTTTGATTTCCCCGCACCCTTCCCAGGCACTCCTTGCCCCCCTTCCCCCCAGCACAAAAGGCTCCTTCTGCTGCTCCACCTCCCTTCTCCCCTTCCCCCTTGCGCAAATGGATAGATGTCACTCAAGCACCTGTCCTGCCACCTCCCTTCCGCCCAGGTCTGGCAGTGCCCCCCCCCCCACACACACACCACAGTCAGTCTGTAGGACTTTACAGTACCAATATTTAAGGGGCTGCCACAAAGAAGAGGGAGTCAACCTATTTTCCAAAGCAACCTGAAAGCAAGACAAGAAACAATGGATGGAAAGAAGCAATGAGAGGAACAACTTAGAACTAAGGAGAAATTTCCTAATGGTGAGGAATGGAACGTCTCACCTTCAGAAATTGTGGGTGATCCATCACTGGAGGCTTTTAAGAAGAAACTGGACAGCCAATTGTCTGGAGTACTGCAGGAGGTTGGACTAGAAGACCTCCAAGGTCCCTTCCAACCCTTTTACTCTGTTATAAGTTCTGTTATAGGTACACATGTTTACCATGCTAAATACTTATTGGAACGCACTGATTTACACTGATAATGTGATATTATCACACTTAATTGTTGGGTTGTATGCCCTGTGAAGAAGACCTGGATTCTTTTGTCATAATAATTATCTTATAATTAATAAATCATGTTCAAAAGTTATGGTCTTTGGAAAACAACATCATAACCATAGACGCCTATTTGATGGTAACCCAGTAGAGCAAGTAACACCTTCCCTCTTTTTGACTCGTGCAGTGTATAAGGTCCTCAATGGAAGGCAGGTTAGCAGTAATTGTTTTTTATGCAGCTCTGATTATCCTCTGAAGTCTGAGTCACAACCATGTCAAGGTCTGCCTCACGGGGGGATTCTGGTTCTTCACACAGTCAGCCAGATGTTTGAACTGGATGTCAGCTGTACCAAGGAAAGCTGCCTTTGGCAATTGACCAATGGTGAGGTTGTCAATGCCATGAGTGTCCAAATGGGGCTCCAATTGTTTTGGGATTTCACCCCAGCCACTGGTTAGTCCTGGGCCAAAAGAAGCACCAATTTAATATTTTGATAATAAGGAAGTAATACATAAGGAAGAAACAAAAGATAAATTAAATGTAGCAACCAAATTAATATTAAATATTTCCAGACTCTCACTCTTCTTTCTTTTTAGCTTCCAAAGCCAACATCCCCACCCAAAAACCCAAAGCAGGAAATGCAAAGGAACAAAAGACAGCAGATGACCTCAAGTAGATCTCCCTTCAACTAGGACCTTCTTTTCTTTCTTCCTTCTCTTGCACAAGTCCTTGGTCCACTCACTTTTTGCGGCCTCCAAGTTGTCCACTGATTGCAGCTACCTAGGTTTTTCTGCCTCTTGAATGGAATCCACCTAAGAATGAAATAACAATAGCAATAATATCATTATAATAGGAAAATAAAGAAAAAGCTGGCAACCAAATTAGTTCAAACACTTACCAACCATCACATTGTAGATCAGGGAAGGACGTCCCACATCCTTCTTCTCTCATCCATGATAGGGATGTTTGGATTGAAGGATTCAGCAGGGATGGGGGTCGCCTCAACACCTTCTGACTGGCTGTTCTCAGTTGGCTGCTCCGGTAACACTCGCAAAGACTTTTTTCTGGGGATGGAAGAAGAAAGAGAGAATAAAATATAATTCAGTGATATGTTATTTTCTTAACTTTAATAATAAGGTTTATTCTTGGGGGGGGGGGGTCCTCCATCCCTGGAGGTTTTCAAGAAAAGATTGGAAAACCATTATTCCAGGACGTTATAAGGACTCCTTGGGCAGGGGGTTGGACTAGAAGACCTCCAATATCCCTTCCACCCTTATGGGATTCTACGCTTGCTTCTGATAAAGTAAGTGGATGTTAGTTCCACCAAAATTAGCTCCAAATTTTCCAGGGGGTTTCCATGGCCTGGGCTCCCCAGTTGGGGTGATGCCACTCCTTTGATGAGGAGCAGAGAAACGCAGAGGCCAACCGACACAGAGACCCCAAAGATGGCCAAAATTGTAATACATCTTTTATTCCATTTCTTATTTATATCTGGCCTCAGGGCTCTAATAAATAAATCTGAAAGTCAGGATTGCAATCTAAATATTTCTCAGCTGTTAAGTTCTTCTTTCAGATCCTTGTTTTCTTTCTAGAGTTCTGCCATTTTTAGAACCAAGAAAAGGAGACAATTATTCTCTCTTCAAAGGTTTTCTATCTGCAAAGCTACATTTGACATATTTTCTCTCTAAAACATCAAGGCATAAAATTAAACATTTTTATGAATAAAAGGTATAAAATTAGAATAAAATTAGCCCCTTGGGTTTTTACTTGAATTATCAAACTTGTTTACAATAAACAGTAATTTTGTTTTCTATACATAGCCTTACATTTTAATTCATTTAGTGTTGCTATGTTGGGAACAAGGTGAAAAGAGTCACTTCCAATTTCTGGCCACTTTGTTCCAGGCAGCTGAATTCAACCCAGAACATTGTAGAACATTTGTTCCGATTGAGGGAGCGGGAGAGAATTGAATTGGAACTTCTGGAAGAAAAGCCGAGGTTGCTATCTAAAAGTTCTCAGTCTCTCTTCCAAATCTTTGCAGAGCTCCTCCTTTTCTGCAATTAGTTGGAGATTTTTCTGCCTGACCTCCTTGTTCTTCATCTGGAGCTTTTCTTTTCCCAGCAGCAGCCTTGAAATTTCTGTTGCGTTCCTGTCAATTACGAAGAACAGAGAGAAATTAGCCTCCATTGTATTCTTTCACTTGAAACTCTTTCCTAAATTTAAAAAAAATATTAAAAATAACTTCGTGTGTGTGTGTGTGTGTGTGTGTGTGTGTGTGTGTATAAAAATCCAATTGTGCTATTTTTGTTAATAAATCAGTGGTTTCACCTTACAGGAAACAATGTGCAACCATTTATCCGATAGATTAGAAATGCTCAGCATTTCATAACAGAGGAGGAAATTTTCATGGACTTAAGTTGTAGCTGAAATCAATACAACTATATTATTCTAGTTTTGCATTACATTCCAATTTCATTTTAAATTGTATTTTATTCCAGTTTCATTTTAAATTGTATTTTATTCCAGTTTCATTTTAAATTATTCTTATTGGATCTTAGTCATAATTTGTGCTTGGAACTCAGCACCTTGATATGCACCATGGGTTAATCAATAAAATAAACTTACAAACTAACATTCCAAAATATTATTCCATTCTGTAACATTCCTTTCCCAAACTTTCAATAACTCTCCATTTAATAACATTCCATGATCAAATGGATTCATTCTGTTCCATTCTATTCCACTCCTTTCTATCACATTCCACTCTATTTCATATCATTCCATTCCAAACCATTCCATTCCATTCCAAAACATTCAATTCCATAACATTCCATTCATACCATTCTATAACATTATATTCCAAAACATTGCACTCCATTCCATATCATTCCATTAGATTCCATTCTATAATATTCGATTCCATTCTATAATATTCGATTCCATTCCAAAACATTTCATTCCATTAAATTCTCTCCAGTTCCATTCCATTCCACAACATTCTATTCCATAACATTCCATTCCATAACATTTTGTTAGATTCCATCCCATACCTTTCGGTCACATTACATTTTATTCCATTCCATACCATACCATTCTACTCCATTCCAGTTCATAACATTCCATTTCATAATGTGCCATTCCATAAATTTCCACTCCATTCCATACCACAGTATTCCATTCCATAATTTTGCATTTGATAATGTTTCATCCAGTCCCATTCCATTCCATTCAACAACACTCTATTCCTGTGATGGCAAACCTATGGCACACGTGTCCAAAGTGGCACATGGAGCCATGTTGCATGTATGCTCCATGGCACCCGTTCCTTTTCCAGGTTTCTGGCACACCTGTGCACGTGGTGATCAGCTGTCTTCACACGCACGGCAGTGCTGGAAACCAGAAGAGCTGGTCTTCCAGTTTCCGGCGTGCACGTGCATACCGGCCAGCTAATAGTCACGCACGCCAGATAGTCATGTGTGCCAGAAATTAGAAGACCAGGTGGCCGGTGCACATGTGCATGCAGGAAACCAGAAGTTCATTTCCCGGCACGTGCATGCCCCTTGGATAGCTCCTCTTCTGGGTTGAGGCCCTGACGGGCACGCGCATGCTCCCTTTTCAGTGCCGAAAAGGTACTTTCATTCCATAATATTGCATTCCATTCCAATGTAGAAAGCAAAATGCAGAAAGCAAAATGCAGAATGCAAAATGTAGAATGCAAAATGCAAAATGCAGAATGGGGGATGGAATGCGGAATATAGAATGCGGAACAGAATGTGAAATTCGGATTCAGAATGCAGAATTCAGAATTGGGAATGTGGAATTGGGAATGTAGAATTTGGAATTAAAAATATGGAATTCAGAATTAAAAATATGGAATTCAGAATTAAAAATATGGGATTCAGAATTCAAAATATGGAATTCAGAATTCAAAATTCAGAATGCAGAATTTAGAATGTGTAATGAGGAACTCAGGATTCAAAATCCAGAATGTGGAATATAGAATTTGGAATTTGTTATTCAGAACCTACAATTTGGAATGTGGAACTCAGAACTTAGAACCACAAATGCAGAATGCAAAAAGCAGAATACAAAATTAAGAATTTGGAATTAAGAATCTGGAATGTGTAACACAGAATTTGGAATGCGGAATTTGGAATTCCAAATTTGAAATTTAGAATGTGGATTTTAGAATGTGAAATTTAAAATTCATTATTTGGAAAACAGAACTAGGAATACGGAATTTGGAATGTGGATTTCAGAATATGGAACTCAGAATGCAAATTTTGGAATGCAGAATGGAATGTTGAATGTGGAATTTGGAATTTGGAACTAGGAATTTGGAATGTGGAAGAATGGAATTTGAGATTTGGGAATGTGGAATTCATTATTTGGAATTTGCAATTCAGAATACAGAATGCAGAATGTAGAATGCAAAATTCAAAATTTGAAAATTAGAATGTGGAATTCAAAACTAGGAATTCAGAATGCAGATTGTGGAATACGAAATATAGAATTTGGAAAGCAGAATTCAGATCTATTTGAAATTGAGAACTAGGAATTTGGAATTCAGAATATTGAATGGAATTCAGAATTTGGAATGCGGAATGCGGAATGCGGAATATGGAATATGGAATCCAGAGTCCATAATCCAAAATCCAGAATGTGGCATTGCGAATTCAGAATGTGGAATTGCGAACTCAGAAAATTGGAATGCGGAATTTGGAATACTGTATGCAGATTGCACAATGTGGAAAATGGAATGCGGAAAATGGAATGTGGAATGCAGAATGCGGAATGCAGAGTGTATCATTCTTAATTCAGCATTTGAAGTTTGAAATTCCAAGTTGCAAATTCTGACTTACGAATAACGAAGAATAAATTCCACAGTCTGAATTCTATATTGTAAATTCTGAATTCTAAGTTCCGACTTCCACATTCTGTGATCCAAGATTCAAATTTAGAATGTGGAATTTGGAATGCAGGACGTGGAGTTCGGAATGCAGAATTTGGGATTCAAAATGCAGAATTCAGAATTTAGAATGTGAAATGTGGAAATTTGGAATTCTGAATGCAGAATTTGGAATTCCAAATTGGGAATTCCGAATGTGGAATGCAGTATGCAGTATGTGATATGTGAAATATGGAATTCAGAATTTGTTATTTGGAATGAAGAATGCGAAATGCAGAATGCAGAATCCAGAATTTGGAATGTGGAATTCAGAATGTGGAGTTCCTAACTCATTTTTTGACATTTTGAATTTTGAATGCTGAATTCAGAGTTATACACTCCTATTCTATTATACACAATTAATTACACACTATTCTATTCTGTTCTGTTCTTGTTCTTGTTCCTCTGTGACATGTTCCAACATTAACTGCCCCCCCCCCAACCCGGAGTGCGTTTCTCTTTAACCACAATGCAGACAAATATCAGATTTATTTGTTTCTTCAGCCACAAGTGCTGTGTATTCCCTCTGGGGCCAGTTTCAAGCATGGAGTTCCCAAACCTCTCAATTCTAGATGATGGATTTAATTCAATCTCTGTCCCTGTTATTATGAATCACATGGGGATTATTTCCCTCCAGAGAATTTCCCAACAACCTTTGAGTCCAAGAACTGGTTGAATTCTCCAGGGATCCCTCCTGAGAGGGAGAATTATGATAAAAGTTTCAGCTCTGCTCTTTGGCTGAATCCTCCAGGGGAGACTTTGGGCAGAGAAATAGGGAGTTTTGGGACAGGCAGGGTCTGTGCTCTTGAATGTCCGTGTCTCTCCTTTCCAGATGAAGCTGAGTGTTTCTCTGTGTTTCAATCAGGAAAGACACTGGATCATATTCTATCTTGTGAGAGTCCTTTGAATTCTTCTAATTCTTCTTGAGAAACAGGAAGAAGATTGATTGATTCGCCCCATGAATGATGGACCTCCTGCTTCTGCTTCTGATGCTGCTGGTGTCCCATCCAGTCTCTGGGAAGCTGAGAATGAAATGCCCGCAGAGTTTGGAGCACCAGGATGGAAAACAACCACAGAGTTTTTACAGTCCAGGAGACCATCTCATTGGTTCAGTCCTCACTGGAAATGAAATATTGCATACAAACTTGCTTTTCAACGTGGCTCCTTCTCTTCAGTTTGTTTTCCATGATCTGTAAGTCATTCAGGGTGATGAAGTTGCACTCCCTCCATTCTAACACTCTCCTTCTTTTCTGTTTTTATTTTTCATTTATTCCTATATTGGAGATTATGTCTAATTTCCTGAATGATTTTGATTTCCATGGCTTCTCTCTTTTGTTTGATTTTGTGAAAGAAACTCAAATCGAAAAATAGGCCTGAAAAAAAGCTGAAAGTGCTGCAGATTATTTTCCTCTCTTAGTTCAATCCTTAATTTATCACTTGAATAATGAATTTTATTTAAAGTAGTGGTGGAACCAGTTGTAGTTGATGTACCTCAGCCCATTTCCATATTTGTATAACTGATCATTGCTTTTGGATCAAGGTTGCCTTAAGGCTCAGTAGGTTTTTGGAAGCTTTTTTTTAATGTATTTGTTGCTGCCCATTATAATAACATTTTTTTTTTTTACAATAGGGATGTTTATGGTTTTACAGATGCCCTAATATTCATTTTCGCCATTCAGATGGTCAACAAGAATTCCCAGCTCCTGCACAATCTCACACTTGGCTACAACGTCCATGACAACTATTTGAGCACTTTCCGCACTTCAGATGCCTTGCTGGACATTCTCTCCACTGGAGAAGCCAATGTCCCCAACTACGGCTGTGGAAGGAAGGACAACCTTCTGGTTCTTCTTGATGTAGCTACCAGGGAGATCTCCATCCAGATGTCAACATTAGGAGGCACCTACAAAGTCCCACAGGTTTGTGTGTGTTTTTCTCTCTCTGGTAAAGTGAGGGGTGGGTGGTGGTGGGTGAGCAATAGATGCAATCATGTCTTCTCCATGGAATTCAAGAGCTACTTTTCTACATATTAGCAAAAATGACAATATTTTACCCCATTACGTTCATGTTGAGATTAATCACAAAAGGCCTGAAATGCAAGCAATACATTCCCTGGAGAAGACATTCTACCAACCATTTAAATGATCAAAAAATATCCCTGGTTGTTGGGGCCTCTATTGCCATCTTCATTTCCACATATAAATAATATCTACTCAGATTGATAGAAATAGTAACATTTTATCTATTTAAAAAGTGGAATAAAAAGGACTCTACCAATTATAGGCCAAATAGACTAGCAGATATTGTGGCTGAAATGTATACCTGGATCCTCTTAGTTAAACTTGAGAAAAAGGCATTCCTTGCAGAAGAAACAGAAGGTTTTAGGTAGTGAATAGCTATATAGATTTTATAATAAATATTGCATGTCAATAATCTAATATTGGTAACAAATTTGTCTTGAAATATCTAATCTATATCAGCGAAGTAAAACACGGTTTTGCTGGCTTTCTAGATGTTAGTGCATTTGTCATAATTAACAGAGAAATATTATATCGGAAATTGATTGCCCTCAAAATGAAGCTCCATCTGTTAGTCCTGATCCAGGCTCTTTCTCCAGGTCCTTGTTTGAGAGGGAGGTTGGGGCTCAATGGAGCAATGAGAAGAAGGATTGATACTTACCAAGGAGGAAGGGAAGGATGCATATTTGAACCCTTGTTATTCTCTCTTCATATTGACAATTTACTTCAACTAATGAAGGATCCAAAAACACATCATAAATAAATGTTATTTCTTTCTTTGACAAAAATTAATAAATTAGTGGACCAGTGAAATGCAGTGCACATAGTTTCCAGTACTTGGACTTTAGAAAGGCGTTGACAAAGTAAACCACCATCTACTTCTTGGTAAGCTAAAAATATGTGGGATAGACAGCATCACCCCCTGATGGATTCAGCCTGTGGTCCTCAGTGGAACTACATCTACATGAGGGAAACAAGCAGTGGGAGACCCCAAGGTTCCATTTTAGGCCCAGTACTCTTCAACATCTTCATCAATGGTTTGGATGAGGGATAGATGGGGAACTCATCAAATTTACAGATGACACTAAACTGACCGGAATAGCCAACAGCCCAGAAGATAGGCTCAAGATCCAGATGGATCTAGATAGACTTGAACCCTGGACCTATCTAACAAAAGGAAATTCAGTATAGAGAAAAGTAAAGTAATACAATAGCTGGAAGTTGGAAGGGATCTTGGAGGTCTTCTAGTCCAACCCCCTGCCTAGGCAGGAAACCCTATACCATTTCAGACAAATGGCTATCCAACATCTTCTTAAAGATTTCCACAACTTCTGGAGGCAAGATGTTCCACTGATTAATTGTTCTAACTGTCAGGAAATTTTCCTCAGTTCTAAATTGCTTCTTTCCTTGATTGGTTTCCACCCATTGCTTCTTGTTCTACCCTCAGGTGCCTTGGAAAATAGTTTGACTCCCTCTTCTTTGTGGCAACCCCTGAGTCTTACACTGAGGCTAGAAAAACCAAATGTACAGGTACAGATTAGGTGAAACCTGGCTCAATAGCAGGAACTGTGAGAGGGATCTTGGAATCTTAGTGGACAATCTCTCAAATGTGAGCCAACAATGTGTGGCAGCAGCCAAAAAAAGCCACTGCAATCCTAGGCTGCATCAACAGAAGGATAGAATCAAAATCACGTGAAGTATTGGTACCACTTTATAATGCCTTGATAAAACCACCCTTGGAATAGGGCATTGATGGCGAAGCCTTGTGGCACCAAGTGTTTGTTTGTTTGTTTGTTTGTTTGGATTTATATGCCGCCCTTCTCCAAAAGGACTCAGGGCGGCGTACAACATTAAAAAACACACATCCCAAAAGTTTAAAAAAAATTAAATCCATATCCAAAAAACAAACCGAATTTAAAAGACAATACATTTAAAATAAGTTAAAATTAACACGCCAGGCCGGCTTGCTGGAAAAGCCAATTTTTTAGGGCGCGTCGGAAGGACCGGACTTCAGGGATTATCCGAAGTTCTGGGGGCAGCTCATTCCAGAGGGAAGGCGCTCCCACAGAGAAGGCTGTCCCCCTGGGGGTCACCAGCCGACACTGTCTGGCCGACGGCACCCTGAAGAGGCCAACTCTGTGGGATCGTACTGGATAGTGGGAGGCTACTGGTGGCAGTAGGTGGTCTCGCAAGTACCCTGGGCCTAAGCCATGGAGCGCTTTAAAGGTCATAATTAATATCTTGAATCGCACCCGGAAAACAACCGGCAACCAGTGCAGGCCACCTAAAAAGGGTGTAACATGGGAGCACCTAGGTACCCCCATGACAACCCGCGCGGCTGCATTCTGGACCAGCTGAAGTCTCCGGGTGCTCTTCAAGGGCAGCCCCATGTAGAGAGCATTGCAGTAGTCCAGGTGAGAAAGGACGAGGGCATGAGTGACTGTGCACAGAGCATCCCGATCCAGGAAGGGGCGCAACTGACGTACCAGGCAAACCTGGTAAAAGCCCCCCCTGCTCACGGCCATCAGGTGTTCTTCTAAACTAAACCGCATATCCAGGAGGACTCCCAGATTGCGAGCCTTCTCTGAGGGAGCTAAAATTTCTCCCCCTATCACCAAAGATGGAACAAGATGCACAAATCGGGATGACGGAAACCACAGCCACTCAGTCTTGGAGGGATTGAGCTTGAGCCTGTTCCTCCCCATCCAGATCCGCACAGCCTCCAGGCATCAGGACATCACGTCGAGGGCATCATTTGGGTGGCTTGGGGTAGAGATGAAAAGTTGGGTATCATCAGCATATTGATGTTACCGTATCCCAAAACCACCGATGATCACGCCCAGCGATTTCATGTATATATTGAACAGGAGGGGTGAGAGAACCGACCCCTGGGGCACCTCAAAAGTGACGCGCCTGGGGGTCGATCTCTGCCCTCCAATCAACACAAACTGCGACCGATCCAACAGGTAGGAGGAGAACCACCATAAAACGGTGCCCCCCACTCCCAACCACTGTTCCCTCTAAGCTGCGCGCCTGTGCGCCTGCGCATATAACAAGAAAGCACCGTGCAGAAGTTTCAAACTGCGTGCAGTGTTTTATAATGTCTTAAAACATTATTGAAAATATCCCCCCTCCCCTCTCTCTGCACCGAACTCTCTCCTCCATCTGGTGATTGGTCAAATCAAGGAAGACTCTACCCGGAGACCGATGACGTTGCAGAACGGAGAATTCTCATTGGTCCTCTGGGGCTTCATTGGTTCCTGGGAAAACGCGATTTGCTGGTTGTAGCCTGTGTTTCCCTGCACATCCGGGGCTTCTCAGGCATTGCATCTGAAGCCCCGTTCTGGGCTAGGCAGCCGTTCTGAGATCCCTTCGCTTTGCAGAGAGAGGGAAGCAGCGGGGAACTGGACTGCCTGAGCCAAAGGGGTCCACAGGATCTTGAGACTTGGTTTTTGAGCAGAGACCATTCCACTCTTTCCTTTTCCCTTTCTGTCCTTCTTCTATCCTCCTTTGCTTTTCCTTTTCCTTTCCTTTATCTTCTCCTTTCCTTCCTCTTTTGCTTTCCTTTCTCCTTTCCTTTCCTTTTTCCTTTCTTTCTTTTCCATTTCCCTTCCTTTCTCCATACCCAAGTATTATGTATGTTCACTTTCTTGAGTTACCTATGAAGTAATAAAGGTGGGATAAAAATCTAATAAATAAACTCAAGTCCCATACCTTTCATCCTGTGATTTCTACTTCTCATGAATATGGGGCAAACGTTTGAGGATGGATTGGTGCAGAGGCCAAATAAATGGTATCTTGTTTTTGATAATTACAAATTGACAGCTCTCTTTAATGATGGAAGCAGAATCCTCATCTCTTTGGATTTTTTTTTCAGAGCCTTTTGATGTTGCTAGTTTAAGTCAGCTAATGTTAGGGCTTTCTGCTAGCTTTTTTTTTAATGCAGGATAATTGAGGAAGTGCTAATGAATCAGTACTGAGTGACTTGCACAGCAGATTGCTGCCAAAAAACCAGAACTTTCTGTTTTTTTATAATGTCATGTTTTTCCTGTAGTTTTTGGAAGTGAACTAATCGGGTTAGTCTGCTCACTACATAGTGATTTTTCTTTCTTCTGATTTCCTGAAGTAAAGCTCAAGAACACGTCTTCATATTGCTCAGATAAGACACTCACTTCTGAAAGCCGTTCTGCAATCTATCACCCTGCTTGATTCTTTTTGTTTCTTAAAGATAAATACAACTAGACAGAGATGCTACTGTTGGTGTTAATTTCACTATGTAATTAGCTAATTCACTAATTTCACTTTTTCCTTTCCTTTCTTTTTTCCTTTCCTTTCTCTTTTCCTTTCCTTTCTTCTTTCCAATTTCCTTTCCTTTTTCCTTTCCTTCTTTTCCATTTCCTTTCCTTTTTCCTTTCTTCTCTTTTCCTTTCTTTTTCTTCTTTCCCAATTCCTTTCCTTTCCCTCTCCCTCCCTTCCCTTCCCTCCTTCCTGGGGGTCTGAGAGAGAGGGAGGGGACCCTTCACCTCCTTGCCCCCCCTCCCCAACATCTGCTCTGATGGCAATTATGGCTAAAAAAATTCAGGTGCTCAGGCATGAAAATGTGCCGCTCAAACACTATACTTTTCCGCACACACTGAAAAAAAATTAGAGGGAACATTGCTCCCAACCCCCCGAGTCGTCGCAGTAGGATACCATGGTTGATGGTATCGAAAGCCGCTGAGAGGTCTAATAGGACCAGGACAGAGGAGCAGCCCCTGTCCCAGGCCCGCCAGAGATCATCTACCAACGTGACCAATGCCATCTCCGTGCTGTACCCGGGCCTGAAACCCGACTGAAACAGATCCAGGTAGACAGCTTCATCCAGATACTGGGGAAGCTGACGTGCTACCACACTCTCAACAATCTTTGCTACAAAGCGAAAGTTGGAGACCGGACGATAGTTGGCTAAAGAAGCTGGGTCCAGGGTAGGCTTCTTGAGGAGGGGCCTCACCACCGCCTCCTTCAAGGCGGTGGGAAAGAACCCCTCTCTCAATGAAGCATTGGTAATCGCCTGGAGCCAGCCTCGTGTCACCTCCTGGGAATCCAAAACTAACCAAGAGGGACCAGCACACAAGTGGCCGCACTGAGTCTCCCCATAATCCTGTTCATGCCTTCGGGGGTCACAGGGTCAAACCCATCCCAGATTGTCTCCTCAAGATTCATCCCCGTCGGCTCGCCCGAATCTACCCAGTCAGAGTCCAAGCCTGTCCGGATCTCAGCGATTTTATCCTGCAGATACTGAACAAATTCTTCAGCCCTACCCTGCAAGGGGTCTTCCCCAGTTCCTTGGTTAAGTAAGGAGCGGGTCACCCTAAACAGGGTGGCTGGGCGGTTATCTGTGGACGCAAAACAGACAAAACTTCAATTAAAGACCAATCTTGGATTCTACTACTGACAAATTGTATGAGGAACTGAGGTCTCCCTGTTTCTTGTACAACTGGAGAAGCTAAAAAGATTCCTCCACAAAGAATCTGTGCCTTAGAAGCATTAAAATATGCAGCAATCCTCAAAAAATATAGTAGGCCCTTTATTGGAATAGAATACTTCAGTTGGCATTTGCACATGTTAATCTAATTGCAATAAATTGTAGTGGTGAGATACAGTAATAAGATTTACATTGTTTATAGTTTTTAACTTTATTTATTATTTTCCACTTTTATAATACAATCTTGCTAATATTCTGTCTTTAATATTTTAAACAATGTCTAATTAACAACTTATTCTAATGCCTTCATGAGAACAAGATTGGATTTATTAAAATATAATAGTTTGGACTTGATTTGACCCCAAATATAACACAGCATTCTTCATTGTGCAAGGTTTTGGAATAAAGCTCATAATCTGATAAGTCCAATGAAACTCTGAAGATGAAGCTATGGATTATCAAATTTTATTTCTGCAGAAAGCAAAAGACTGGATGACCTTTTTGTCTCCCACCTTAACAGAGTAGGCAGAGAGAGAAAAACAGGCATGTGCCAAAAACTTTTCCAAACATCTTATAGCTTGCACAGAACGTCATTGCTATAGAAACATAATTTGAAATCATGCAAATTTCATTGTTTTTGTCAGCGCTCTGAAAACCATAGACTGTAGAAGGGAAAAGAAATCCATTTTTTGGAGTATAACTCATAGCTTTGTTAGGGAATGCTGAACACACATTTTAAGGTACAAGCAAGGCTACTTGGCAGATTCCACATTTTACTTTTCACAAGAGGTTACTTTGCAAAGCAAAGCTTGGCAATTCGCCTAGAAGTTTTATCTATGTAGTTGGCACGTTAGATTACAATGGAGCTTCTCTCAACAGCAATTTAACAAAAGCTGAATTAAGTTACACTCTGTGTATGCTCTAATGCAGTGATGGCAAACCTTTTAGAGACCGAATGCCCAAACCGCAACGCATGGCCAGCTCCCACTGCTACTGTGCTCACTCTCCTTGGTTGCCGTGGTGTGTGCAGGAAGTCAAAGTATGTGGGTCAGAGTGAGGCCCACTACCTCTCCTTACGAGACATAGCTTTGTAACAAAGCATCCTCAATGATAGGATGGGAGACCAGCAGGAGGATGGGACAAGGAGATGGTAAAAGGCAACAGGGCTGTTGGTGATTGTGCTAAGGCAGGATTTATCTCACACCCTTACCCTCTCTCATTATAATCTCCTTCCTTCCTTTCTTTTTCCTTCCTTCTTCATTCTTTCTTCCACTCTTTCCTTCTTTTTGCTTCCTTGCTCTCTTCTCCTCTTTCCGTCTTTTTCATTGTCTTTCCTGTTTCTTCTTGGATGCTCCAATGCAAAAGGGGAAGCATTCATTGCCTTGTGATCAAATGCCACTTTTGCTAGTAGTTTGTGGCCACTGAAAAGACTGAGAACAAACCAGGCTCAGCTTATCCCATGCTTGCATTTCATGGGGACAGACTATAGGACAGCAAAACTGTCAAAATGATTGCTCTGGTAGTTGACCAGAGCTCCTCTGTTTTTTATGTGCAACAGCTTTAGCATTTAAGAACAGAGCTAAGTTAGTTGCTTTGCTATTCATACATAATGATCCTTGAAAGTTCTCTTCTGTAGGGACTCTGCCATGGTCTAATTCAGACTGGAAATATAGCAAAGGAAATTATTTCCCTAATTGCTTTGTCCTTTTTTCCCCACTGGAGACAGCTGTTTGCAACCCACAAGAAGGGGATACTTTCCTAAGAGCTCAGAATTCAAGGATACTAATGTGCCCATGACCACCACCAGTGGATTCGTAACTGGCTGACCAACCGCACTCAACGTGTAGTCCTCAATGGAACTGCATCTACATGGAGGGACAAGGCTCTGTTTTGGGCCCAGTACTCTTCAACATCTTCATCAATGATTTGGATGAGGGAATAAATGGGGAACTCATCAAATTTGCAGATGACACCAAGCTGGCAGGAATAGCCAACACTCCAGAAGATGGGCTAAAGATACAGTAGGATCTTGACAAACTTGAACATTGGGCACTATCTAATAAAATGAAATTCAATGGTGAAAAGTGTAAGGTTCTAGATTTAGGCAACAAAAATGAAATGCACAGGTACAGTATAGATGGTACCTTGCTCAACAGTAGTAACTGTGAAAGGGATCTTGGAGTCCCAGTGGACAACCATTTAAATATGAGCCAGCAGTGTGCAGCAGCTGCCAAAAAAGCCAAGACAGTTCTAGGCTGCATTAACAGAGGGATAGAATGAAGATCACGTGAAGTGTTAATACCACTTTATAATGCCTTGGTAAGGCCACACTTGGAATACTGCATTCAGTTTTGGTCGCCATGATGTAAAAAAGATGTGGAGACTCTAGAAAGAGTGCAGAGAAGAGCAACAAAGATGATTAGGGGACTGGAGACTAAAACATATGAAGAACGGTTGCAGGAACTGGGCGTGTCTAGTTTAATAGAAAGAAGGACTAGGGGAGACATGATAGCAGTGTTCTAATATCTCAGGGGTTGCCACAAAGAAGAGGGAGTCGAACTATTTTCCAAGGCACCTGAGGGTAGAACAAGAAGCAATGGGTGGAAACTAATCAAGAAGAGAAGCAACTTAGAACTGAGGAGAAACTTCCTGACAGTTAGAACAATTAATCAGCGGAACAGTTTGCCTCCAGAAGTTGTGAATGCCCCAACACTGGAAGTCTTTAAGAAGATGTTGGATAGCCATTTGTCTGAAACAGTATAGCGTTTCCTGCCTGGGCAGGGGGTTGGAGTAGAAGACCTCCAAGGTCCCTTCCAACTCTGCTATTGTATTGTATCTCAGGATGGGGAAGGCCATGGTGGTCCTAGTGATAGAAGAGACCCTCAAGGCCTCCCCAACCCACTAAGATACCTCTTGCTTCGCCCTCCCTTCCTGCAAGAAGGACTCACTTACTTTCCAAACCTCTGTCTCCTCTCTTGTTTCTCGGCTTCTTTGCCTTTGAAGAAGGGAGAGGAGAGTTGGCTGGGAAATGCTTTTTGTGCCGAGAATGGATGCTCCTGGGTGCTATAATATTGTGCAGATTCAGGCACCCATCTTCTTTTGCAGAGTCAGGGATCCAGAAACTGGGGGTGGGTGGGTGGGGAAAGTGGTTACCTGCAGGTCTCCTGCTCCTCCCCTCCCCCCAACTACTTTCCACTTAGCTACTTAATGAGGCTTCTTTGTCTCAAGGAGCAGCAAATGGGGCCAGACAGAGACAGGCAATCCAAGTGTGTTTGGCAGAGAAAGCATACTTCAGCCAAGGCACCCAAACTGCTGCCAATGGTGTGGGCGACAGCTGAGCATGCAAATGGGGCCAGACAGAGACAGGGAGGGTAAGAGAGTAATCTGTGTTTGCGCGTGTGTGTGTTTGTGTGTGTGTGTTTGTGTGTGTGTGTCAGAGAAAGCATGCTTCAGCCATGGCACCCAAACTGGTGTGGCTGACACCTGAGCAGGGAGGCAGGGTGTGTGTGTACTTTCATCCCCATTCAAGCAGGGCCTCTTATTTCCTCCCCAGCACAGTCGGGGCCTTCAGGCTGCTGCCACCTAAGCACCATGATTGCCCCCTCCCCAGCCAGCCAGCCAGCCCCACCTGACCTGCTCCCTGCCGGCTCCTGCAAAGCCTCGCCATTCTCCTCCTCCTCTTCTTCTTCGTGTCCTCGTCCTCCTCCGCCCAAGTGGCAGTGGGCTCCACAGGACAGGTTTTCATTTCTGCCCTGGGGCAGAAAACTCTGGTGGGCTGGAAGTGAGTGTGAATGGCCTGGCTCTCCAGTGCTTCCTGGGTCAGTTGGAGGCTTCCTTCAGCCTTCAAACAGTTGCAGGGCTTGTTTGGGGTTTTTTGCTTCCAGGTTGGTGCAGGAGGCTTTCCAGGGCCAAAATGGGGGGGGGGGGACCCTGTGCTTTCTGCACCCCATTTTGGCCCTGGAAAGCCTCCTGCACCAACCTGGAAGCAAAAAATAAAAAATAAAACCCCTGCAACTGTTTGAAGGCTGAAGGAAGCCTCCAACTGAGCCAGGAAACACTGGGGAGGCGGGGGGGAGGTCATCCACACTCACTTCCAGCCAGCCGGAGTTTCCTCAGCAATGTGAGCGCCTTCCCTGCATACTCATGTGTCTCCCCCCCCCCCCTTGGCCCTCCACAAAGGCCCGAAAACGAGCTGGCAGGCAGGGAGAGGACGCTATGCAACCCACAGGTTCCCCATCACGGCTCTAATCCTTTCAATTCCTTTTCCAGATCAATTATTTAACAGCTTCAGAGGCTCTGAGTGATAAAAGCAAATTCCCCTTTTTCCACCACATGTTCCCCAAAGAAGGAATCCAGTACCCAGCAATTGTCCAGCTGCTCCTCCACTTCAGATGGACCCTGATTGGCCTCTTTGCTTCAGACACAGAAAAGGGAGAGAATTTCATGAGGATTTTTACTCCTGTGCTTGTCAGGAAAGGAATTTGTGTGGTTATATCACAACTGTTCTCAAAGACTGGATATACTTCATACCTCAGGAATTCCCTCTCTAAGTGGAGACAAGTCAACGTATTTGTTCACTTCATGGAATTTGAAACCTTTTGGGACAGAATTCTTCCTTTCCATTTAACACTAATGCGTCTGCCAGGACCCATTGAGGGGAAAGTCTGGATCCTCACAAATTTTGCAGAGTACAAAATAAACAAGCGCAGACTTCTCAAATACATCCATAGTATTTGGAACTTTGGTTATCTGTTCAAAGAAAGGCCAAAAGATTCTGCCTTTAAACCCTTTTTCTTTGTGGAAGTAAAGTTTCAAGATCATTATTTTCATTGTTCTCTTTCAAAGAATGTCTTTTCTATCAAAGGCCGCAGAAGATGCACCCAGAAAGCCCCACTGGAGACTCAGGGGAAATGGGACAGATTAAGGGCCCAAAGTGACTACCACCATTACAGTCTCATAAAGACTCTGGCCCAGGCCATGAATTATGCATATTCCTCCAGATCGAGGAGGGGAAGGAAGGAGGGAGAAAAGATCTTGGGGTCTCCAAGGCTGCAGCCATGGCAGGTATGGGGGTCCCGATATGGATCCATTAATCTTAGATCCTTTGGAGGAGGAATCCAGAGGAGAAGGAGGGGAACCATCTCAACAGATCTGACCAATTTAATTACTCAGGGAATTAATGGTTCCAAAGAGTAGATACCATGGCATTTTAATATTTAGCACTGCTAATTGGAAAATGCTGTTTTCTTTTTAAAATAAAACCCCGTATTTGTGGCTTTGTGATTAGCCTGGTGGAATTCCACCTTTCTTCCGTCCCCATTGCAGGTGGGTCTGTGTGCAGCTGGAGAGGCAGCTAAGCCCCCCTATTCTCCTCCAATGAAAGGGAGCCTGGCGTGGATCTGGATGCTTCATTAGGAGAAGAGGACAGGTGAAACTGAGGAGATGCAAAGAGTGGAAACCAAATAGAAAGACGAGATAGGCAGCATTAACTAACAGACAGCAAAGAAGCAGCTGGAACCTTTCCAGCGATGCTCCGTGTGAGGGACGGAGGCGTTTCCAGATGACCAGGGGTCTCGGTCACAACGGCTGCTTCCGTCTTCTCCAAAGACTGACAGAAAATGGAGTCTGGCTTCAGACCTTATAGTGAGGTTTATCTGTCCCCGGCCACTAGGTGGGGCTAGAGCAACAACAGCACAACAGTTACCGTATTTTTCAGAATATAAGACGCACCTTTTCCCCTCAAAAAAGAGGCTGAAAATCTGGGTGAGTCTTATACATCTAATACAACATTTTTCCCTCCCGAAGCCCCGCCCCCTTTGCCAAAATGGCCGTGCATACCCTTATGGAGGCTTTCAGAGAGCTCCTGGGGGCTGGGCAGGGTAGTAATCAGCAAAAAATGGACCATTTTGCCCCCCCCCCCAACCCCCAGCAGCACTCTATAAGCCTCCATAAGGCTATGCATGCAATTTTTTGACAAAAAACGGCCTTGTTTTTTCAAAAATCGGGCCATTTTTTGCTCATTTTTGCCCCCCCCCTCTCTGCAAGCCCCCCCCCAAGTCTATTCATGACTTTTTTTAAAAAGGGGGTGCGTTTTTACAAAAATGGGCTGTTTTGGGGAGGTTTGGAGAGTGTATAAACTTTTTTTCCCCTCTTGGAAAGCTCTTTAACTGGTTGATGAGAATTACATTGATCAAGTGCTTTGCCAGCAGAAACAAAGTCTTAGGTGCTGCAGATTATCAGCGATTTCCTTCTCCAGCACATCGATAAATACACCTGGAAACATCTACCTATCTACCTACTCTCTCTCTCTCCCTACCTACCTAATGTATTTCTCTATCTGTATATCTCTCTCCATTTCTCTCTCTCTTTATCCCATTATCTACCTCCCTACCTCCCTCCCTACCTACTGTATTTCTTCCTCTTTCTCTCCCTCTACCTACCTACCTACTTTTTTAAAAAAATTGCCTCTTCAAAACCTTGGTGCATCTTATACTCCGGTGCATCTTATACTCCGAAAAATACGGTACATGTTGTGGCATGACAACCTTTATAAATTTGGAGGAGACCCTGAGACCATCTAGCCCAACCCCCTCCTCTCTGCAGGAATCCCAGTTCAAGCTTCTCTGACTGATGGCTACTCAGTCTTTGCTCTCAGACGATCCATAAAGAGGAGACTGAACTTCTCTGCTTTACTGGCTCAGCTCTAAAACAGCTCATCCTTTTATCATATATTTTTTTCTCTCATTCAGTTACAATCTCCTCTCTTGTAACTGAATTCACTTTTTCCATGTCTGACACTCTGGAATAAGAGTGAGCGGATCTTACACATGTGTGTAGCAGGAGTCAGTTATTGGAAGAGGGTTGTATCCAGTGGTGGGATTCAAATCTTTTTACTACTGGTTCTGTGGGCATGGCTTGGTCTTGTGACTGGGTGGGTGTGGCTTGGTGGTCTTGTGACTGGGTGGGTGTGGCTTGGTGGTCATATGATTGGGTGGGTATAGCCAACTTGACATCACTCATGTCAAGGGGTACCTTGCCTGGCCTCTCCTTGCAAAACTGCAAAACTTCTAAACTGTACACATTCAACCTCACTTACTGCGTTTAGAAAAAACACCCCCAGAGCCCACTTTCTGGCACACATTTAAATATCACTTCTGCATATTAGAACATTACACAGGCCTTCAGATGTTCTTCCCTAGCCTGCACATGACTGTTAGAGCCAGGAGATGTCATGGATTGAGTAGAATGTGGCAAAACTCACTTAACAACGCTCTTGCTTAACAACCAAAATGTTGGGCTGAATTGTCATAAGTCAAGGACTGTCTCTGCCTTCCTCTGCATGGCAGCTTTGTCCTAGTAAACTCCTTCCCTTTTCTGGCAATTTTCCTCTCTGTTAGAGGCACCAAAATAATCCAGAGGATATCACGTCTCCTGCTGGAGCAGGGTTTGGACTAAATGGCTTCCAAGGTCCCTTCTGACCCTACTAGAGCAGGGGTTGGACTAGAAAATGACCTCCAAGATCCCTTCCAGCCCTTTCAAACATTGTTGTGCAGTTTGAAAGAGTCTTCTGAAGCCATGGTTTGTGTCCTTCCTTCCTTTCATTTTCTCTCTTTCCCTCCCTCCATGTATCTATTGACCCATCCATTGAAACTATATCTCATTCACTTCCTCCTCCCTCCCTCTCTCTTTCTTTCCCTTCCTTCCATAACTCCCTCTTTCTTTCTCTCTCTCCTTTCCTTTCTTTTCCTTTCCTTTCTTCTTCCTTTTCTTTTGTCTCTCTCTTTCTCTCTCTTTCTACCCCTTCCTTTCCTCCTTCCAAAGCTAGGAGATCCACCTGAAACAAAAATTCCTTTGGATGAAACCGTCCATTTTACACACACACACACACACACACACACACACACACACACACACACGTACACACCCTTCCAACCAGCTCTGCGCCTCGCCTCATTGTTTGATTTTAGTGGTGGGCCGGTGGCCGAAGTCCTTTCCAAGTGCCCGGCAGCATCGCTCGCATCCCAGGAAAGCCCGGCTGATTAACTTACTGGGACGCGCTTTGATCGGTGTCTCTTCTGTGCAGGCAAGCTTCTCTCTCTGGAGCAGGCAGAGAAGGGGGACTTGCAGGGATAAGATTGTGAGTTTGTGTGTGTGTGTGTGTGTGTGTGTGTGAGAGAGAGAGAGAGAGAGAGAGACAGAGAGTGTAAAAGCGAGAGAGGGGGGGAAGATAAAAGAAAAAGAGAGTGAGAGTGAGGAATCAGAACCTTTTCAACCTTGTGGGCCGCCTGGGAGGAGGTGGAAACAGGGCGAGGGCCTCTCCCCGTTTCCTCTGCATCTTCCTCCCTCTTCCCCAAGTTTTTCTTTCCTCCCATCCATTCTCTCCCCCTCTCCTGAGAGCAAGGCGGCGCTGCTTTGCCTGGGAGTTTTCTGGGCTCTGGAAGGGGCAGCAGGGGGGGGGGGGTCCCCAGAACTTCTTTGGGAGAAGCGTCATTCTGAACTCCGCGTTGGGGGGGCGTGTGCGTAGGGTGTCCACTGAGGGGCTTTTAGGTGGAGGTGCCTCTGGCCAGGGGGGAAATTGGAGTGGCTCGGGTGAGCCAGGAGGGACGATTGAAATCTGTTGGCTGAGCTGGTCAATCTCACCCTCCCCCTGTTTGGACCTGGCCGAACCGTCCTCCCTCCCTCCGGTCACTGTGGAGCTGCTGCAGCCTCTTCCACAACACACTGCCCAGTTATGGGCCCAGCTTGTTCTTCCCTGCAGTATTCGGGTGGGGGGGTTTCCCTCTGTTTGGGTGTAGAATTTGGCTGCAGAAACGCAAAGGGGTGGGCAGCCTTGGAGGGCCTGTTCACCCTTCCCCTTTTCCTCTCAGCCCTGCAAAACCAGAAATCTCCCCCCCTCCAAGCAGCAACTGAGACTGTGCAGGGGGGGGGGCAGGAGAAGAAGATCTGACAGATCCCAATTCTGCATCAAGATGTGTTTCTGCAATGGGGAGGGGGAGGGGGAGGGGGTAGCCCCAGCTTCCAAAGGCCTTTTAGCCATAATTGCCATCAGAGCAGATGTTGGGGAGGGGGTCAAGGAGGAAAGGGGTCCCCTGACTCTCCCTCAGACCCCAAGGAAGGAAGGAAGGAAGGAAGGAAGGAAGGAAGGAAGGAAGGAAGGAAGGAAGGAAGGAAGGAAGGAAGGAAGGGGAAGGGAAGGGAAGGGAAAGGAAAGGAAATGGGAAAGAAGGAAAGGATGAAAAACAGAGGGAATGGGAAGGGAAGGAAAAAGGAAAAGAGAAAGGAAAGGAAAGAGGGAAAAGTTGAATAATGGCCGCTGCTGGAGTGCTCGGGAACAGCCTGAGGTGGGCATTCAGGAGCAGGCCAAGACGAGCAGAAGGCCACGGCAAAGACAGGCAAACAGGCTGGGCTGCATGGGCACGTGGTTGAGGCAAGGGAGCCAAAGAGCAGCTGCAGCTATGACTCTAAGGCACCAGCCAAGGCCTTCGAGGCAAGTAGTGATGGGGCAGGGCATGGCCAGGCAGAATTTTTATTACCAGTTCACACAAACTGTGCCAGACCGGCTGAATCCCACCACTGGCTATATCTTCCCTTCTCCAGCGGAGAGATTGTTTCAATTGGAAAGGGGGCTCCAAGACTCCTCTTGATCTTCAGCTCTTCTCCTTGTTGTCTTTCCTCAAGGCTAAGAACAGCTCCTTTGATCTCTTCCTTGGCTTCATTGTCCTTCCCTGAAGTTCACGTAGATTTTGTACAAATTCTCCTCCACGTGTGATGCCTGCAAGGGGACCTGGTCCTTGAGTTGGGGTCTCCCCAAACTAGAACGTTCACTTCCTGAGATTCTTATGGCTGCATTTGCCTTCTTTCCATGAACATCTCCCAGCTGACTCAGATTCTGTCTCCAGTTAACTACAATTTTGAGATCATTTTCACAAACATACATATACAATTTGGTATCCCTCATCTTTCTTCTAGTCCATCATTCATCTTCTTATATGAGACTCTATTGTTAGTCAAGTCCTAGTAGCTAAAAATCAGATATTTTTCTACTGTGTGCTAATCATAAATATTGTTTCGGGAAACTTGATATTCCTTTATAAAATTTTATTTTATTCCAAAAGGTGAAATGCAAGTTTTGGAAAACTTTTTAAATGAAGTTTCAAATAAGGCTCCTAGGTTGAAAGACTTTATATTCTTTAAATCACATCAAATTTGTTACTTTAAGATAGTATTAATGACCATATTAATGACAATATAGAAAAATTGATGACCAATGGCAAATTGTTATCCATCACATTCAGGTTTTATGGAAATATTAAAAAGGGTTAAACATTATTTGAGTTTCATTTTGAAGACAGTTTTTATCCACTTTCATACCACCCCTCAGGCTTCCAATCACATCACAAAAATTGTTTGTGAGACCTTTACTGAAATCCAGTTCTATCCCCAGAGTTCCCATAATCTACGTAGGAAGTGTGATGATATGTGGGAATGACTTTTGGGATGAGGGGAAGGGAGGCTGCCTAGGGAAAGATCAGAGAAGAGGGGAGAATCCTGCAGCTGCATAATGGGAGAGAAAGAAACTCAGAAAGGATCCTCACCAACTTTTCAAGCTGAGAAAAGTGTTGGTGGGAGATTTGTTCTTTCAAATTGTCAAAATTTTGTTAATGTCGCATCACAATTAATTAGAATTAGTACATCTGGAGATGTTTTCCATCAGGATGACCAGGGTGAAGATTAGCCTGACAGCTTTCTTCTTGATCAACCCATGCTTTCTGGGAATCTACCTGTTGTTTTCAAAAGGTTTATGGATCATCTTTTTTTCTATGTTCATTTTATTTGTCATCTGCTCTAGAATGTTCCCTATAATTGACCAACTGTGTCAATTATATTTTCTCTATATTTTGTCAGTATGTGATTGACATTTTTTTCTCAAACTTTTTCAAACTAATTAAGATAATGGCAGTATTTGTTTCCTATTTAACCATATTTGGAGATAAGACAATTGTAGAAGAAAGATTAAATGTGGGATAAGAAACAAAGTTTTCTGTTTTTCAAATTCCTGGATTTTCCTAATCTAGTTTCATCCGTTTCTGAAGAAGAATGAATTTTGGAATATTTCTCACTTTAAACTGTACTTGGACCAAAATGGAGAGAAAACAGCAGATCTTTATATTGTTGGCTTCTTGGTTCTCCCCAAGGAGGATCCCAGGAGACAGATTTTGGCGTATTTTATAAGACAGAGACTTTCTATCAGACAAGATGCTCTTTCACGGCTAAAGTTGCTCAATAAGGTGGGAGAAATATTGGTGTCCTTTCTCTGTTTCCCAAAGCCTGAGGTCCCACTTCAAGTGGGCAAAGCCTATAGTCTCCAGGGTGGTTGGCCTCCCATGGCAGTTGGTGACATCTAATGGAAGTTCTTCAACAGACAGGACCTAAGTGGAGGGGCTTTGCCATGTTTTATGGAAATCTTTCAAGATCTTACTGGTCAGAAGTTTCTTTTTTCATCATATTAATTTCATAATAAAAATCTAATGGAATAAATGTTTCCTAAATCTTTTACAATAAATTTTATTCTCAGTTTTAATATGAATATATCATCATATGTACATCATTTTTCAATTCCATCCCTCCTGACTTTACTAGACTTTATTAGTAGAAAAGTACTTTATTGTAATGTTAAATGCCAAAAGCAAAAGGGAGGAACTAAATGAAGAATCTGCCAGTAGTTAGTTATACCTCCTGCATCTTCTTAGAAGAAGTCAAATATTTCATATTTACTTACGTGAAGACCAGAGGCTATTTGGCTAAAGTCAGTGTCTATCTCTATTTTCATAAATGTTGACTACTAACACATTTTCTTTGGCGTTCCTTGTTTTTCTGCTCAGTCCCTGCTTCAGTCCAACTGTGCAAAAAATTGTCATCCTGGATTTGTCAAGAGGGCTCGAGAAGGAGAGCCAGTTTGCTGCTATGACTGCGTTCCTTGTCCGGAGGGGACCTTCTCCACTCAGGAAGGTGGGTCAGAACATTTTCATGAAAGTGCAAATTAAAGGACAGATTGAAGCTCACCTGGATTTTTTTATTATTTTTAACCTGCACAATTTCTTATCTAAAAGGAAGTAAATCAAAAAGTCTTTGAAGGAGGGGCTCGGAGGAGATGGGAGGAGGGGGTGTCAGACTGAGCAAGCTTTACTAACAACAGAGGAAACATCTCCCCTGCTGATGGATTCAGAGTCCAGACATCACAGGGTTCATTCCAAGTTCTCTGTCTGCCTCTTACAGAGTTTATTCTTTTTATACAGTTTTCACAAGCAAAGCAAAGAGCATATAGCCTCAGCATCTTATTGGTGCATTCTCCTTGTCAATCTCTAAGAACATCCCAGCCCGGATAGAGTCTTACATATCTAGATGATGTCTGGCACTGCTAATTAGGTGAGCTCATAGGAATCTGAGGTAACCAGCTACTGATATCATGGCAGTGTGCTGCGCATGTCTGTACGTAACCTTTCCTCCATTCCTACACCCTGCTTTTTAGTCTGGATACGTGCTGCTAAGTTCACCTTTCTAGGAAGATCTGAATTCTTTGAAACTTGATGAATTGTTTTAGGTCCACCTTCTGAAAGACCTTGCAATTCAGTGTATATTGGATTCTCCCCTTGAGGATCACTGAGAAGGTGTCACTGGTCCATAATGTGGTGCTGTGGATAGTTATGGGGGGAACTCATTACACAAATATTCTGCCAGTCATGTAGATCAATCAATCAATCAATCAATCAATCAGAGTAGAACTGGAAAGGACCTTGGAGGTCTTCTAGTGCTACCCCCTGCTCAAGCAGGAGACCTGACACCATTTCAGACAAGTGACTGTCCAGTCTCTTCTTAAAAACATCCAATGTTGAAGCACCCACAACTTCTGGAGGTCAGCTGTTCCACTGGTTAATTGTTGTCACTGTTAGGAAATTTCTCCTGAATTCCATATAGCTTCCAGATGTTAAAAGATACTGTAGGTATCCTCTAAGTCCAGTATATTAATTGCCATGTGGCAGGACTCTAAATATTTGTATGAAAAGATTATATGATTCATTATTAATCTGTAATAATGTAGCTTCCTATGAATTACATTACACATTACACCAGAAATAATTCACACCCTAGGACAGTGATGGCGAACCTTTTTTTAACGGCATGCCAGAATTGCACGCATGTGCGCTATTGCATGGACCCGCGTGCCCACTCAATTTCCCACCCCTGCGCATCTGCAGGTGACCCCCTTGCATGCGCATGCAACCACTCCCCAGGCTCTGGAGGCACCCACAGCTTCTGGAGGCCAGCTGTTCCACTGGTTATTTGTTCTCACTGTTAGGAAATTTCTCCTGAATTCCAGCTTACTTCCAGATGTTACAAGATACTGTAGATTTCCTCTGAGTCCAGTATATTAACTGCCATGTGGCAGGACACAACATGTTTGGCTAAAAATATTATATGATTCATTATTAACCTCTAATAATGTAGCTTCCTATGAGTTACATTACACGTTACACCAGAAATAATTAACACCCTACGACTTTCCTCAACTTCTTATACCTAGCTACTTTTTTAAAAGATTACATCCTTCTTATGCTAGTTTTAACAAAAAATAAAGGGACAGAATTTTAAAGAAAATTAATTTTTGGTTTCTCAGATGCAGAAAAATGCACCAATTGTCCAGATGATAAATATCCAAATGAGGACAGAGTCCAATGTATCCCCAAAGTTGTAACCTTCCTGTCTTATGAAGAACATCTGGGCATCATCCTGGTCTCTTTTGCCCTACTCTTGTTCCTAAGTACAGGACTTGTTTTAATCATCTTCACTAAATACCGAGAAACTCCCATTGTCAAAGCCAACAACCGGGATCTCTCCTACATCCTCCTGGTCTCCCTCCTGCTTTGCTTCTTGTCTCCTTCTCTCTTCATTGGTCAACCAAGGAAAACCACCTGCCTTCTCCGACAAACGGTCTTCAGCATCATCTTCTCAGTTGCCATTTCTTCTCTCTTGGCCAAAACCATCACGGTGGTGCTGGCTTTCCTGGCCACAAAACCAGGAAACCGGGTGAAGAGATGGTTGGGGAAGAGCTTGGCCAACTCCATCATCCTTTCTTCTTCTGCTGTCCAAATTATCATCTGCTCCATCTGGCTGGGAGTTTCTCCCCCCTTCCCTGACTCTGACCTCCACTCCCAGCCTGGAGAGATCATCCTGCAATGCAATGAAGGGGCTGTTGTCATGTTCTACGTCACCCTCAGCTACATGGGCTTCCTGGCTGCCATCTGCTTCACAGTGGCTTTCCTGGCCAGGAATCTGCCTGGGGCCTTCAACGAAGCCAAGCTGATCACCTTCAGCATGCTGGTCTTCTGCAGTGTCTGGGTGACTTTTGTGCCCACCTACCTGAGCACCAAAGGGAAATACATGGTGGCTGTTCAGGTCTTCTCCATCCTGGCCTCCAGTGCTGGTCTGCTGGGCTGCATCTTCATCCCCAAGTGCTACATTATCCTTCTGAGGCCAGACCTGAACACAAAGGAGCATCTCACAGCCAGAACAAATGTGTAAATGTGAGACTGAGAAATTTCAACTTTTAACATGTTCCACAGTCTAAACCAGTAATTCTCAATCTTTTTTTGTCCATGCCCTACCTAAGCATCTTTAAAATCCTGGTGCCCCCCCCCCCTCCTGTGACATATAATTCTTACTTTACTCAAAGAGTGAACTCTACTCACGCGGAGGAAGCCTAAAAGGCCATTAAATTGGTTTAAACAAGGTTCAAATTGCCCCCATTAAAAATCAAATTGCCCCCCTGTGAAGCATGGGCCCCACGTTGGGAACCACTGGTCTCAACATAGACAATGGTCCAAGCTGTTCTGCATGCAGGAGTGGGCCAACTCTTTTTCTTCAAATAAAGAAAGGGTGCGTGGAAGATTGTGAGGAGACAATTTTTTTGGAGAAATGGGGGCATGTTGGCAAGATAGAAATATAGAAGGAATGTAAGGAGCAACGTTGATGCCCTCATTTCTCAGGACATTTTGCCCAAACTGCTTTTATTTACACAATAACTCTTTCTTGAGGGTAGCAACAATACAAGGGTGGGAAGGTAACTTGAACTCTCACTAATTATAAATATTCATGCTTACATCTATTAAATAAACTATGCACCTGTATGATTGTCATTTTCTCCTCCTTTCCAGGAATGTATAATTTGTATGCATGCTATTGTCTGTAAGATTTCCTCTCACTATTTTATGGAGGGAAATTCCTCCAGTGGAGACTAAATAAATAAATCCACTGAGCTTGGATTATTGGGTTTTTGGGTCCTGCGTTTGATTCCACAGAAACTGGTGTCAGCTGTGGGATTCACAGTCTTAGATCTGCCACCAGGGACAGCAGATGGGAAACCCCTATAGGGGGACTGTGGTGAGATTGATCCCATATGACCCTTCCTGATGCCCCTTAAAGGCCCCATTGAGGAGCTTCTGGGAGGCCACAGTCTGTGTCTCAGAGTCCATTGTGGCTGGGGAGGATTGAAGAGGGTTTGTGGTCCCTTCCATCCCAATTCGCAGCCACTCTGGCCCTGCTGCAATCTCAGCTGAGCAACGGCCGGAGGTGTCCAGGAACCGAGGGGGAATTTCGCTTTGGGGACAGGATCAGTGTGAACTTTCCATGTGGAAGAACGGAGACTCACCCAGAGACTCTGTCCAACCCCCCTTTTCCTATTGTGTGAATGGAGGAATTGCCTGAGCTGATCCTGGGCAGGGAGGGACGTGGATGATGGGCCTGCGGCAGACTCTGCTTGGGGAAGGAGCGTTTCCCAAAGAAACAGAGAAACTGGCTGTGTTCCAGGGCTGGGAGGGGGTCCAGGGTCCTCACTGGGGCCTCCACAAGAAGTGAAAATGGAAGGGATGATTTTTTTAAAAAAACCCTCTACCTCCCTGGTGAGAAGAGAAATTCCTGGATCTGCACAAGGCCAGGACAGATTCCATGCAAACAGAAGCAGGAAAGTCCATTTTTATTTTTGTTAGACTTTTTCCCACTGTTTTATTATTTTTTCAACTAACTAAAGGAGGTGAACATGTCCAACTCGTCTTCCACTTCCTCCCCTTTTCCCCACAACAATCACCCTTTGAGGTGGGCTTGTCTGAAAGAGAGCATCTGTCCTGAGGTCAGCAAACAGGCTTTCAGGGCTAAGGCAGGACTCGAACTCAGGATCTCCTGCTTCCTAGTCTGCTTGTCAATGTTAAAGCAAGGTGGATTTTGGGCAAAGGTCCTGCTGATCACCACTGCTGCCTTGTCTTCCAGCAGGAGCCGGGAGTCCAGCAGGACCCCAAGTTTCCCCCTGGGTCCTTCTGGGGTAGAGCAGCCCCATCCAAGAGCAAAGGAGAGAAACTCCTGGACACAGAGAGCCCCTCCCTCCCCCAGTCACAGCCCCTCCCTCTTGCTAGTGTTCAGCTGGAACTCACTGCCTGTAGGGGGCAGCATAGAGTCTGGCCCTGAATTCCTAGCTTAGCCCTGGGAATTCAAATCAGAGCCTCCTGGTGATTGGCTCAAAGTCCCCAGCTGCCTTTGATGCCTAAGGCGGGACTAGAACTCAGAGTCACTTATTGATTGGGACAAAGTCACCAAGGGGCCCCATCTACTTTTCTACATAGCAAGATAGGGTGGCCACCGCCTTCCTCTCAACCTACCCCTGGCATTTCCTGGTGGTCTCCCAACCCTGCTTAAATACAGCCCCTCTTAAGCTTCTCCAAACCAGCCTGCTGCTGCATCCTAGGGGTAGTCCTCGACTTACAACAAGAATTGGGACCAAAAATGCCATCGCTAAGCTAGGCAGTCATTAAGTGAGTTGTGTTGAATTTTACAATGTTTATTGCCACCGTTGTTAAACGAATCACTGCAGTTTTTGAGTGAATCCTGCAGTCATGAAACAAACACCATTTCGCCCACTGATTTTACTTGTTCTAAACCCATGTTGATTGCCAGGCACCCAAGTGGCGACTATGTGCTGCACTCGTCGTAAGTATGAGGACCCATCATAAAGTGCTTTTTTCAATGGCTGTGGAACTTGGAACAGTTGCTAAATGAATGCATGTAAATTGAGGACTATGTGTAGGATACTTAGAGAATGTATATCTTGACAAACTTGAACATTGGGCACTATCTAATAAAATGAAATTCAATGGTGAAAAGAGTAAGGTTCTACATTTAGGCAACAAACACGAAATGCACAGGTACAGTATAGGTGGTACCTTGCTCAACAGTAGTAACTGTGAAAGGGATCTTGGAGTCCTAGTGGACAACCATTTAAATATGAGCCAGCAGTGTGCAGCAGCTGCCAAAAAAGCCAACACAGTTCTAGGCTGCATCAACAGAGGGATAGAATCAAGATCACGTAAAGTGTTAATACCACTTTATAATGGCTTGGTAAGGCCACACTTGGTATACTGCATTCAGTTTTGGTCACCACCATGTAGAAAAGATGTGGAGACTCTAGAAAGAGTGCAGAGAAGAGCAAGAAAGATGATTAGGGGACTGGAGAGTAAAACATATGAAGAACGGTTGCAGGAACTGGGCATGTCTAGTTTAATAGAAAGAAGGACTATGGGAGACATGATAGCAGTGTTCCAATATCTCAGGGGTTGCCACAAAGAAGAGGGAGTCAAACTATTTTCCAAAGCACCTGGGGAGGTGCAGGAAAACCAGGTTGGACAACAAAAGAAGCTTGGACCATGCCAACATGATGACACACCAGTTAGAGCTAGAGAAAGAATCTTTGGTGAAACACACTGAAGAACTCCAGAAAGAAATGTCTGAGGTCCCTAGCCAAGTGGCCTTCCTCAAACTTGAGAAGGCTGCCTTAGAACCTCTGAGAAGCTCCTCAAAGAGGTCTGGAACCTTCTTAAGAACTCAGGAAGCACCTCTAAAGTCTGCAGCATGAACTGGCTGAGATGGACCAAAGTTCCACTTTGTGGAGAAAAGCCACTGAAGCAGAAAGTCATCATTCCTCAGAATGTGAGGGGAATTGAGAAGAAGCACCTCAACCATCTGCAGCAGCAGCAGACCTGTGTTTACCAGGATAGAATGGAAGACCTGCAGAAAACCTGCAGAAAACTCTGGAGGACAACAGAGAAGGATTGATCCTTGTCAGAATGGCCATCCAGGAATTAGAGCTGCAGAACAGGTGTTTGGAGAAAGACAGGGAAGATCACCACAGAGAGGACACCTGAGGGATTTGCAGATTGGGCAATGGGATGGGGGTTGTCGGGGGGAGGGGGTTGGACAAATATTGATATGTAAGATTCGGCGCCCTTCTGCCTCAGACCTCGCCTTACTTTGCTGCTATCTTTCCATAACCAGTAAAAGTACTTTTCATTCTGAAAAATGGAGCTAAGTGTTTTCTTTCTTGGTTGCTTGACTCTTGGCAAGGCTGACAAGATGCGACCCAATTGGTGATGCCCTTGTCTAAGTTGGGCCACCAGGCATAACTGCGGGCAAGTGCCTTCATCCGCATGATGCCTGGCTGGCCTAGAGGAAGAGCTGCCAAAACTGGCCCCCCACAGCCTCTGGGGTACCACCACACGTCTCCCCCAGAGTAGGCAGCCCCCTTGAGCAGACAACTCATGTTGCTGGGTGTGGAAGGGAAGGGACTCTGTGCTGACTGACCCCTTCGGCCACCCCCTCCACACCCAGTTGAGCACTTGGGCGATGACATGGTCCTTGGCGGAGTGTGCAGAAATCTCCGATGCCAAAATAGGACCAGATGGCAGGTCTTCCATTAATAAAACAGATGATGCTGAAACCGGATCCCCCACAACCATCATCACAACCTGAAAAAGGTCCTCATAGTTACGGCCGTCACAACCTTCTCACAGTCCCATGATCAACCTTTGGGCCTTTGGCAGCCAGCATGTATTTGCCATGGTTGCCGTCTTTCGGTCGTGTGGCCTCCATTGGCCACTTTCCCAGCTGGCTCCCAACAAACGGAGAAGCCGGTTTCCCTTAAGGATCTCGGGGTTCCTTCCGCAACTGCAGTGGTTTCTTTACTATCTAGGGCACAAGAGGTCAGAAAATTGGCTGTGATTCACTGAAGGACAGTCCTTTGGATGGAATGGTCTGGGGTCTCCTGCTTGAGCAGCGGGTTGGACTAGATGACCTCCAAGGTCCCTTCCAGCTCTATTCTGATTGAATCTTAAGGGTAGGAGCCTCATTGTCAAAAACTGCCCTGAGGACAACAGCTCGTGCTCAACTTACAGCGATTTATTTAGTGACGGAAGTTACAACAACACTGAGAAAAATGACTCAGGACCAATTTTCACACCTACGACCGCTGCAACACCCCCTGGTCACGTGATCAAAACGTAGGCACTTGGGAACTGGCATGTATTTATGACAGTTGCCGTACCTTAGGGCCATGGGATCATTATAAGATTTGCTTAACGACACTTGATTTACTTAACGACTGCACTCATTTGCTTAGCAACTGTGGCTAAAAGGTTGTAAAATGAGACAGAACTTACTTAGCAACAGAAATTGTGGTCATAAGTGGAGGACTACCTTTATTGCTCCATAGTCCATTCTAATTTATATTCAGAGACGTTCAGGATCCCATAATTAGAACTTTCCCTTTCTTCTCCCTTCTGCTCGCTTCCTGGGAGCCTGGAGCAAAGTCCTTCTGAAGGGCTTATTTCTGGGGCTTCTGGGGCTGGAAGCAGCCTGAGATGATTGACGGGAACCCGCCAGATCAGGCTTCCAAGGGTTGCACTGCTGGGCTTCCCACATTGGAGAGAGAGAGAGAGAGAGACCCTCTTTCTTTCCTCTGATGGAGTTTGAGACACAGCCAAGTCTCCTGCTTGCAACTATTCACCTGGTGCAGCCACAAGGAACCCAATCTCCTCAGGATGCAGTCTGACTCTCCTGTGGGGTTTCTCCACCCACATCTTCTGGACTCCAGTCTCAACCTGGCCCATGCACTAGGGAAAAGAACCAGATGTTTCTGCTGTCCTTATCACCCAAAAAACAGGATGGAGAGAGGATGGTGGATCTCATGGAAAAGCCTCTTTCACAGGGCAGGAGCAGCTATGGAAAAGGTGAGTTAAGTAGGTCTCCTTGGATGAGAACATCTAAGCAAGAGGACCTGGAGGCCCCCACCTTCTCTGGCTTGGTGGGATGGCCAATGGTTCTCATGGAGATTATCAAATAACATGGTAGTTGGAGCTTGGCTCCCATAGAATCTATCTTACCACTTTTCCTATTCATTCTCTCACACATACACTTTTAATGCTATCCATAGGAATCATTTTTTTTAAAAAAGTTTTTTTAAAAGGTGTCAAATTCATTGGCAGTTGGTGAACAACAAATTCCTCTGAAAAACTTTCACAGAGTTCTCTTTAGCAAGATTTATTGAGGTAAAAAGGAAGGCAGTTATAAGAATTAAAATCCTTCAACAATTTCCCATTTGGAAACATATAGATATGTTCTTTGATTCCTGCATACTATCTAAGTGGAAATAATTCAGGTATTCGTTCAAATAAATGGACATTATACCATTCTTAAATTTCTTTTTTTTTCTAATATTTTTACATTTGTTCTGGCTGTGAGATGCTCCTTTGTGTTCAGGTCTGGCCTCAGAAGGATAATGTAGCACTTGGGGATCAAGATGCAGCCCAGCAGCCCAGCACTGGAGGCCAGGATGGAGAAGACCTGCACAGCCACCATGTATTTCCCTTTGGTGCTCAGGTAGGTGGGCACAAAAGTCACCCAGACGCTGCAGAAGACCAGCATGCTGAAGGTGATCAGCTTGGCTTCGTTGAAGGCCCCAGGCAGATTCCTGGCCAGGAAAGCCACCGTGAAGCAGATGGCAGCCAGGAAGCCCATGTAGCTGAGGGTGATGTAGAACATGACAACGGTCCCTTCGTTGCATTGCAGGATGATCTCTCCAGGCTGGGAGTGGAGGTCAGAGTCAGGGAAGGGGGGAGAAACTCCCAGCCAGATGGAGCAGATGATAATTTGGAGAGCAGAAGAAGACAGGATGATGGAGTTGGCCAAGCTCTTCCCCAACCATCTCTTCATTCGGTTTCCTGGTTTAGTGGCCAGGAAAGCCAGCACCACCGTGATGGTTTTGGCCAAGAGAGAAGAAATGGCAACTGAGAAGATGATGCTGAAGACCGTTTGTCGGAGAAGGCAGGTGGCTTTCCTGGGTTGACCAATGAAGAGAGTAGAAGAAAAGAAGCAAAGCAGGAGGGAGACCAGGAGGATGTAGGAGAGGTCCCGGTTGTTGGCTTTGACAATGGGAGTTTCTCGGTATTTAGTGAAGATGATTAAAACACGGCCTGTAGTTAGGAACAAGAGTAGTGCAAAAGAGACCAGGATGATGCCCAGATGTTCTTCATAAGACAGGAAGGTTATAACTTTGGGGATACATTGGATTCTGTCCTCATTTGGATATTTGTCATCCGGACACTTGGTGCATTTTCCTGCATCTGAGAAAATAAACCATATTCCCTTACTATTCTCTCCTTTTACCTTTCAGGAAATACCTTATTTGGACAACAAGTGATACCAGGAGATATTTTCTATAACACATTTATTAGTACCTCTAGTGAGTGACAGTAAGAAGTATAAGACCTTTTTTAAAAAATCATTTTTTGTTTAATCGTCTATGAAAGTGAGAGAAGAATTTGGACCTGAATAATATCCTGTGTGATGTTCAGAACCAAACTTTATTATTTCATGTATGTAATGAATCAGTTCCACTTCCTTTCCTCCAGTCTCACCCACCTTCCTGAGAGGAGAAGGTCCCCTCCGGACAAGGAATGCAGTCATAGCAGCAAACTGGCTCTCCTTCTCGAGTCCTCTTGACAAATCCAGGACGACAACTTTCCACACATCTGGACTGAGGCAGAGACTGAGCAGAAAAACAAGGAATGCAGAAGAAAAAATGTTAGGACTATCCGTTCATGGAAAATGGAGGGAGAAATGGATGGAGACAAGTAGGCTCTGGGCTTCACTGAGGTAAATATGAAATCTCTGACTACTTCTAAACAGATGCAGGAGGGATAACAACTGGAAGATTCTTCATTTACTTCCTCCCTTTTGATTTTGGTATTTAATATTACAATAAAGTACTTTTCTACTTTAAACTTTATTAACGGATTGAACTGAAAAAAATTAACTATGATGATATATGTAAAAGATTTAGGAAACTTTTATTCCTTTAGATTTTTTAATATAGAATAAAACTGATGAGGAAAGAAACCTCTGACAAGTAAAATCTTGAAAGATTTCCATAAAACATGGCAAAACCCCTTCACTTAGGTCCCATCTGTTGAAGAACTTCCATTAGATGAGACCAACTGGCATGGAAGGCCAACCACCATGGAGACTATAGGCTTTGCCCACTTGAAATGGGACCTCAGGCTTTGCGAAACTGAGAAAAGACACCAAAATTTATCTCACCTTATTGAGCAACTTTAGCTGTGAAAGAGCATCTTCTTTGATAGAAAGTCTCTGTCCTTTAAAATACGCCAGAATCTCTTTCCTGGGATGCTCATTGGGGAGAACCAAGGAGCTACCAATGCCAACATCTGCTGTTATCTCTCCATTTTGGTCCAAGTACAGTTTTTTATCAGAAATATTCCAAAATTCATTCTTCTCCAGAAAGGGATGAAACTAGAATGGGAACATCCAGGAATTTGAAAAACAGAATACTTTGTTTCTAATCCCACATTGAAACTTTCTTCTACAATTGTCCAATCTCCAAATATGGTTAAATAGGGTACAAATACTGCCAATATCTTCATAAGTGAATGAAAAAGTTTGAGAAAAATTTATCAATCATATACTGACAAAATATAAAGAAAATATAATCCACACAGTTGGTCAATTATAGGGAACATTCAATAAAATGAACAGAGGAAAAAAAAGATGATCCATAAACTCTTTGAAAACAACAGGTTGATTCCCTGAAAGCATGGGTTGATTAAGGAGAAATCTTTCAGGCTAATCTTCTCCCTTGTAATCCTGATGGAAAACACCTCCAGATGTACTAATTCTGCTTTAGTGTAATGTGACTTTAACAAAAAAATTAAAATCTGAAAGAACAAATCTCTTTTCTCAGCCTGAAAAGTTAGGGAGGATCCTTTCTGAATGTCTTTCTCTCCCATTATGCAGCTGCAGGATTCTCCCCTCTTCTCTGATCCTTCCCTAGGCAGCCTCTCTTCTCCTCATCCCAAAAGTCATTCTCACATATCATTACACTTTCTAAATGGATTATGGGAACTCTGGTGATAGAACTGGATTTCAATAAAGGACTCACAAAAATGTTTGTGAATTTTGTGGAAACTTGAGGGGTGGTATGATAACTAAATGGATAAAAATGGTCTTCAAAATGTTACTCAAATAATTTTTAACAATTTTTAATCTTTCCTATGAAACCTGAAGGTGATGGATTATAATTTGCCATTGGTCATCAATTTTTCTGTTATTAATATGGTAATTAATATGATCTTAGAGTAAGCTAATTTGATGTGATTTAAAGAATATAAAACCTTTCAACTTAGAAGCTTTATTTGAAACTTTATTTTAAATTTCATTTAAAAAGTTTGATAAAATAATAATGGTTTTAAATCAACTTAAAGGCAATAATCAGAAACAAGCAACAATTGTTGAATAGGATGGATTGGATGGATGGACTGGAATTTAACTTGCTGCTGGCATCCCTGAGGAAGGAGTCTGGTTTGAAGGGAGGCTGCTTGGAGATGGCTGGAGAGGCCATGGACCCTGAAGACTCAAAGTGGACAGAATGGAGGACTGATGAAATGGATTCCTTCAAGAAGATTGGGGGAGATTGGGGAATAGACTTGCCATATTTAACTGGAAAACAAGTCTTAAGAGTTGTGTTTGCATTTACAGGACATCCTATAACTTTGGGGAATGGAAAGCAGTTGTTGGGAAAGATTCTAATTAAAATTTTAAAGTAATGTATTATTATTAAGAATCAACCAAAGATGTTTAACCCTGGACAGATTCTGGATGGATCAGAGGTAATGATTGTGGTGGTCTGTAGTAGATACGAAGCCCCTATAAATATTCTGTGAGTTAAATACAACAGCAGATAACACAGAAGTTTGAAGTTTTGAAATTTAACTTTATTGTTGGATTGCCTGTTAACTACGTTTTTTATATACAGCAGATAGATGACAAGTCAAGTAGTTGCAAATAGATGCGTAATTTATAATAGTGGGCCTGTTTTGCAAGGGGGAGAAACTATTATAGCTGTATTGTATTCAACTGGGGGGGACAATATGCATGTTTTTGTCTGTTTTTAATGCACATTTTTTTAAAAAAATGTGTTGTCTCCTTTTGTTTTGTCATTGTAATAGTTTTATTTTACCTTTTTGAATAAAAATTTTTATAAGAGGAATATCAAGTTTTCAGAAACAATATTTATGATTAGCTCACAGAGAAGGGTGCATAAGTAAAAAGCAGTAGAAAATATCTGATTTTTAGCAACTAGGACTTGACTAACTATAGAGTCTCAAATAAGAACATGAAGGACTTGAAAAAAGATGAGGGATACCAAACTTGATACGTGAAAAGGACCTCAAAATCGTAGTTAACTGGAAACAGAATCTGAGTCAGCCGGGAGATGTTCATGGAAAGAAGGCAAATGCAGCCGTAAGAATCTCAGGAAGTGAAAGTTCCAGTTTGGGGAGACCCCAACTCAAGGACCAGGTCCCCTTGCAGGCACCAAGCTTGGAGGAGAATTTGTACAAAATCTACGTGAACTTCAGGGAAGGACAATGAAGCCAAGGAAGAGATCAAAGGAGCTGTTCTTAGCCTTGAGGAAATACAACAAGGAGAAGAGCTGAAGATCAGGAGGAGTCTGGGAGCCCCCTTTCCAACTGACACAATCTCTTGGTTGGAGAAGGGAGGATAGAGCCAATGGTGGGATTCAGCAAGTTCAGGCTCCCCGGTAGTAAAAATTCTGCCTGGCCACGTCTCTCCCCACCACTACTTGCCTCGCAGGCCTTGGCTGGTGCCTTGGAGTCATAGCTGCAGCTGCTCTTTGGCTCCCTGGCCTCAACCACGTGTCCATTCAGCCCAGCCTGTTTGCCTGCCGTTGCCATGGCCTCCTGCTCGTCTTGGTCTGCTCCTGAATGGCCTCCTCAGGCTGCTCCCGACCACCCCAGCAGCAGAACAGTAATGTGTTCTGGCCACTCTTCACCTTTTTCCTCTTTCCTTTCCTTTATCCTTTCCTTTTTCTTTTCCTTTCCTTTCCTTCTTTCCAATCTCTTTTCCTTTCCTTTCCTTCCCTTTCCCCACAAAATGATTTGTCCAGTTTTGTTTTGTCTTTGTAATAATTTTATTTTCCAAAACTCATATTTTACCTTCTTAAATAGAATAAAATTTTACTGCACAGTAAACTGCACCACCTCAGTTGCTGCTTGGAGGGTGGGGGGAGATTTCTGGTTTTGAAGGGCTGAGAGGAAGAGGGGAAGGATGAGCAGGCCCTCCAAGGCTGCCCATCCCTTTGCATTTCTGCAGCCAAATTCTACCCCCAAACAGAGAAACCCCCCACCCAAATACATCAGGCTGGGCCCATAACTGGGCAGTGTGTGTGGAGGGGGAGAGGCTTCCCCCTGGCCTGAGATGCCTCCAGCTAAATGCCCTCAGCGGACACCCCACACACACTCCCCCCCAAAGCGGTCTGCCGGGGCAATGGGGCCATCAGGAAAGCAGAGACGCTTCTCCCAAAGAAGAAGTTCTGGGGAGCCCAATCTGGAAAATTGCCAGAAAAGGGAAGGATTTTAGTAGGACAAGGCTACCATGCAGAGGAAGGCAGAGAGTCTTTGACTTATGACAATTGAGCCCAACATTTTGGTTGCCAAGCAAAAGTGTTGTTAAGTGAGTTTTGTCACATTTTACTCACTCCATGACATCTCCTGGCTCTAACAGTCATGTGCAAGCTAGGGAAGAGCATCTGAAGGCCTGTGTAATGTTCTAATGTGCAGAAGTTATAGTTAAACGTGTGGCAGAAAGTGGACTCTGGGTGTGTTTTTCCAAATGCAGTAAGTGAGGTTGAATGTGTATAGTTTTAGAAGAGCTGTGTGTTTCTGTGTGTGTGTGTGTGTGTGTGTGTGTGTGTGAGTGTGTGTGTACATACACATACAGTGTATATAGTAGATAATATATCTTTTTGTGCGCATATATACTATACCTTGTAATATGGATGTACACAAATGGCATATATAAATAGAATTAAATTGTGTGTTTTGGATGTTCATTAGTTGTAAATAAATAGACAGAGAAATTGTATCTTGTTGACGCAAGGAGAGGCCAGGCAAGGTACCCCTTGACGTGAGTGATGTCAAGTTGGCCACGCCCACCCAATCACATGATCACCAAGCCTTACCCACCCAGTTACATGACCACCAAGCCACACCCATCCAATCACAAGACCACCAATTCATGCCCACAGAACCAGTAGTAAAAATATTTGAATCCCACCACTGGATAGAACCCTCTTCCAATAACTGATTCCTGTTACACACAAGTGTAAGATCTGCTCACTCTTATTCCAACGTGTCAGACATGGAAAAAGTGAATTCAGTTACAAGAAAGGAGATTTTAACTGAATGAGAGAGAAAAATGTGATAAGAGGATGAGCTGTTTTAGAGCTGAGCCAGTAAAGCAGAGAAGTTCAGTCTCTTCATGGATCGTCTGAGAGCAAAGACTGAGCAGCCATCAGTCAGAAAAGCTTGAACTGGGATTCCTGCAGAGAGGAGGGGTTGGGCTAGATGGTCTCAGGGTCTCTTCCTAATTTATAAAGGTTGTCATGTCACAACATGTACTGTATTTTGTGGAGTATAAGATGCATCTGAGTATAAGACACACCAAGTTTTGAAGAGGCAATTTTTTTAAAAGTAGGTAGGTAGGTAGAGGGAGAGAAAGAGAAATACAGTAGGTAGGTAGGGAGAGAGAGAGAGAGTAGGTAGGTAGGTAGGTTTTTCCAGGTGTATTTATCCATGTGCTGGAGAAGGAAGTCACTGACAATCTGCAGCACCTAAGGCTTTGTTTCTGCTGGCACAGCACTTGATCAATCTAATTCTCATCAACCAGTTAAAGAGCTTTCCAAAAGGTGGGAAAAAAATTACACTCTGCAAACCTTCCCAAAACAGCCCGTTTTTGTGAAAATGTCCCCCCCTTTTTTTTAAAAAAAAAGTCATGAATAGCCTTGGGAGGGCTTGCAGAGTGCTCCTGTGGGGAGCAAAAATGCGCAAACAATGGCCCATTTTTCTCAAAAACAAGCCCGTTTTTTATCAAAGAAATTGCATGCATATCCTTATGGAGTCTTATAGAGTGCTGCTGGGGGCTGGGGGGGGGCAAAAATGGCCCATTTTTTGCTCATTACTGCCCTCCCTAGCCCCCAGGAGCTCTCTGAAAGCCTCCATAAGGGTATGCATGGCTATTTTGGTGAAGGGCGCTGGGCTTCGGGAGGCAAAAAATGCTGTATTCGATGTTTAAGACGCACCCAGATTTTCAGCCTCTTTTTTGAGGGAAAAAGGTGAGTCTTATATTCTGAAAAATACGGTAACTGTTGTGCTGTTGTTGCTCTAGCCCCACCTAGTGGCCTGGGGCAGATAAGCCTCACTATAAGGTCTGAAGCCAGACTCCATTTTCTGTCATCCTTTGGAGAAGACGGAAGCAGCCATTGTGACCGAGACCCCTGGTCATCCGGAGACGGCCTCCGTCCCTCACACGGAGCATCGCTGGAGAGGTTCCAGCTGCTTCTTTGTTGGCTGTTAGTTAATACTGCCTATCTCGTCTTTCTATTTGATTTCCACCATTTGCATCTCCTCAGTTTCACCTGCCCTCTTCTCCCAATAAATCGTCCAGATCCACGCCAGGCTCCCTTTCATTGGAGGAGAATAGGGGGGCTTAGCTGCCTGTCCAGCTGCACACAGACCTGTAGTAAGGTAACAGAAATAACTGAGACGGCATGCATAGGAAAAAATTAATAGACACGTAGCCAGGAGCCATTAGCAGAGAAAACCACACACGTAACCAGGAAGAGGTTACACTTGGTCACAAAAGGAATATAAGATAATAGGATTAGGAAAAGTGTAACAGTTAGGAAATCCCCAAATCTAGCAATGACCGGTCAGAATAACAAAAGCACAAAATCCAATTCCAAGATAACACAAACATTATGACCATTTACATAGAGCAGACACCTTTGTATAAGCACCCCAAACAGGAAAACATCCTCCTCGAGTTTTATGATAGGATTAGCCCAAGGACGAGATACCGGATGAATGAAATCCGAAGACAAGAGAATCAAGATCAGAGCAATCATCCAGAATAAAAGAACTTTTGTAAAAACTGAATTTTACACAATAGCCTGGGGCAAGAAATATTGTATAAAAGGGAAAACCAAACTGTATATAGTGTGCTGCAGACCCGGGAATGATAGAGCTGCGCCTCATCCTTCCCGTTCATTTTTCTTCAATAAAACTCATAACTTCCAGGCAGCTGTCTTCACGAAATTTTCTTTTAGCATCGTTGGTGACTCCCTGCTGGGAACGGACTGGAAACCTTTGTCTTCCAACAGACCCACGTGCAATGGGGACAGAAGAAAGGTGGAATTCCACCAGGCTAATCACAAACCCACAAATACAGGAATTTATTTTGAAAAGAATACAGCATTTTCCAATTAGCAGTGCTAAATATAAAAATGCCATGGTATCTACTCTTTGGAATCATTAATTCCCAGAGTAATTAAATTGGCCAGATCTGTTGAGATGGTTCTCCTCTGGATTCCTTCTCCAAAGGATCTAAGATTAATGGATCCATATCGGGACCCCCATACCTGCCACGGCTGCAGCCTTGGAGACCCCAACCTCTTTTCATCCTCCTTCCTTCCCCTCCACAATCTGGAGGAATATGCAGCATTCAGGGCCTGGGCCAGAGTCTTTGTGAGACTGTAATGTTGGTAGAAATTTTGGATCCATTCTCTGTCCCTTTTCCACTGGGTCTCCAGTGGGGCTTTCTGGGTGCATCTTCTGCGGCCTTTGGCAGAAAAGACATTCTTTGAAAGAGAACAATGAAAATAATGATCTTGAAACTTTACTTCCACAAAGAAATAGGGTTGAAAGGCAGAATCTTTTGGCCTTTCTTTTCCCAGATAACCAAATTTCCAAATACTGTGGATGTATTTGAGAAGTCTGCGCTTGTCCATTTCATAACCTCTAAAATTAGTGAGGATCCAGACTTTCCCCTCAAAGGGTCCTGGCAGACGCATAAGTGTTAAATGGAAAGGAAGAATTCTGTCCCAAATGGAATCATATTCCATGAAGTGAACAAAGACGTTGACTTGTCTCCACTTAGAGAGGGAATCCCTGAGGTATGCAGTATATCCAGTCTTTGAGAACAGTTGTGATATAACCACACAAATTCCATTCCTGACAAGCACAGGAGTAAAAGTCCTCATGAAATTCTCTCCCTTTTCTGTGTCTGAAGCAAAGAGGCCAATCAGGGTCCATCTGAAGTGGAGGAGCAGTGGGACAATTGCTGGATACTGGAATCCTTCTTTGGGGAGCATCTGGTGGAAAAAGGGGAATCGACTTTTATCACTCAGAGCCGCTGAAGCTGTTCCACATTTGATCTGAAAAAGGAATTGAAAGGATGAGAGCCATGATGGGGAACCTGTGGCATGCAGAGCGTCCTCTCCAGGCATACCAGCCGCCCCAGCCCAGCTCCAATAGCATCCACCTGCAGGCACACCTCCTGACGGCCAGCTGGTTTTCGGGCCTTTGCAGAGGGCCAGGGCAGGGGACCCGTGAGTATGCAGTGGGGGGGGGAGCTCACACTGTGCAGGAAACTCCGGCGGGCTGGAAGTGAGTGTGAATGGCCACCCCCACCCCCCCAGTGCTTCCTGGCTCAGTTGGAGGCTTCCTTCAGCCTTCAAACAGTTGCAGGGTTTTGGGGGGTTTATTTGCTTCCAGGTTGGTGCAGGAGGCTTTCCAGGGCCAAAATGGGGCGTGGAAAGCTCAGCGTTTCCCCCCCCCCCATTATTCCCGAATTGTGAGCTCTTAGGAAAGTATCCCCTCCTTTTGGGTTGCTAACAGTGGTGGGTTTCAAAAACTTTTAGAACCTCTTCTGTAGGTGTGGCTTGCTTTGTGGGACTGGCTTGCCAGCCATGTGACCAGGTGGGAGTGGCTTGGCAGTTCATGTGACCGTGAGGGAGTGGCCAAGACAATGTCAGCATTCCCAGTCAAGATGGAGGTATAAATTACACAGAAAAGAGGCATCCATACATCTGCATTTAACTTCAAAGCAGTGGCAACAACTTAAATTCATTAAATAATAATGTTTGTTAGGGCTATGCACTGTTTTTGAATATATAGGAATGTAAAGCCCACAGCATCTACTTGATTCATCACCACCACCTCTATTTTAGCTTGTTTCTGTCTTATCTAATATTTTCCTGCAATTCTTCCATAATCCAGACTACTAAAAAGAGTTCTACACAATTAGCCTTTTAAAATAAGTTTGATGTCCAACAGATTTCCTACTTATTAATATGAACAGGTTCTGGCCTGTTGCTTAAAAAAATAAATTCATATCACAATCTACGGGAAAATGCAGTCTGTAAGTATAATTTCTTTTGTGCAACTACTAACACCACTACACATAAGCACCATACAAAAGGCTGGTAAGATTATTTGCAGAACAGTGTGCTCTCTCACACTTGCCTTTGTTGTTTAAACCACTTTGTAGAGTATAATATACAATGTACTGTGCATGTAGAGGGGAAACTACTTGGATTGGCCACCCTCTTAACACCTTGGGCTTGGAATTATGTGCACCAGAAACAATACCTATTTGTTTCAGAGTATTTTCAGATTGACAGGCTGTCATGTGCTGAACTACCTGTTCTTTGTTTTGTGTACGCAAGCATAAAGTACAATCTGTGCAACTGTTAACTCTTTATACTGTATATAATCTCTGAAAATGTAAAAGAGAGAAAACAGGACTCCCCAGTCTGTCCCAACCACATTTCCCTCCATCCTCAAAATCCAGGGCCAATAAATTATATTCCAATCTTACACAACAGAACACCCCCCCAAACACACACACACACACACACACACACACACACACACACAGAGAGACACTGTTTCCATTTCTTTGAAGGGTTTATCAGCACTTGTCCCTGCATAAAGAGGCTCAAAAATAATCAATTTCTTATTGGACTTGGAAGTACTTAGAAGTAGCAAAAGTTCCTATCGCTGTGTGCCTTCGCCGAATGGAGCCTGGAAGGAAACAATGAACCAGATGCTACAGCTGAAGTGCGGTGAGGTGGGAGGTTTCCCTCAATCTCTTTTAAATCTATCTAATTGATGAACAGCAGCCTTCTTAATTTGTGGATTCAATCCTTTGAAGTGTTAAAATTGGAGGGGGGGATTTTCCACCCCCCCTCAGAAAAGCGGCATTCAGAATATCTCTCCCTCTCGGAGGAGAGAGAGAAAGTTAAAAGTTAACTTTCACTTCCACTAAGCAATGGGAGAATGAGTTTTTCAACAATTGCAAGAGATGACTGCTGAGTTGATTCTTTTAAACTACTTTTTGGAAACTTTGGATATGTCGCTTTCTGATCCCCTGTGAAGGCGGAGCCAAGATGGCCAACGGATTTCTGGCTTTATATTACCCTACACCCTAGAGATCTCCTGGGGCCTCTCTTTTTATGTGGTCCCCTTGGATTTGGAACATTTGATTCTTATTTGTTTTGGCTTGGAGCTGTATAGGAAGACTAACTTTCACTTCTGGGCTTGTTTGCCTCACGATCTCTCCCAGCTGTGCATTCCACAGGCGCCATTTCTTCTGTGTAAGACTTATAGCTATCTCTGAACTTAACATGGGTCCTAAAATATTACCGCCTGGCAAGGCGTCCTCGGCCCTGACATCTTCCATGTCTAGCCTGATTACTCAACAGACACAAATTGCTTCATTTCTACAACCTAAAACAACTGAAGAGAGTTCAAAGGATTTATCTGTTGCCCAAATGTTTCAAACTATTATGAAGGGACAAGACGAACTGAAAAAACAACTGGCAGACTTAAATGATCAACTCAGAGAAATGCAACAACAAGCAACACAAAATAAACAGAGAATAGGTGTACTGGAGGAAGACACGACTGGGCTGAGGGAGGAGGTTAAGATTGTCCAGAAAGGGAATAGAGAATTTGAGAATCATATGATAAAAATGGAATTTGAAATAATGTCTTTTTTTCTTAGATTTCAAAACCTACCAGAGACAGAAGATGAAGATCTTAAGGAGATCATGACCATAATTTTAGCAGAATATATTAAAAGAGATAAACAACAGCTATGGTGGGATATTGATTTGATTTATAGGATCAACTCAGCATATGCTAGAACACACAGTGTTCCAAGGGAAATACATGTTAAATTTCTTAGAAAGACTACAAGAGATGAGGTCTTAGGAGCTCAAAGGGTGGGACCATTAAAATATAAAGACAAAGAAATAACCATTCTTAAACAAATTCCGAAGAAAGTAAGAGATAAGAGGAAGAAATATTCCTCTTTATCAAAGAAATTATATAATAAAGGAATTTGGTTCAGATGGTTATTGCCAGAAGGAATGGTGATTTTCTGGGAGGGCACTAGAATTAGAATTAATACAGTTGTGGAGGCAGAGGCTTTCATTGAAAAATACAGTGCCTTTCTAGATGGTAAACAAGATATGGGGGGAGGGGCCATGGCTCTGCCAGAAGACAGGGGGGAGGAAGCAATAGTGAAAAGACTCAGGTCACTTCCGGTTCCGGCGGCTACGGCGACAGGAAAGCCTTTGCCTGCTCCCGCTCTCCCGGTGGGCTTCCCCCGCTTCTGGGGGGGCACAGGACGCCCCGGAGAGGTGTCCTGCCGAGGGAACGGCTCGCGGAGGGTCCTGGCGTCGGCGGCGGCTGGCGGGGGCTTCTCCGCTTCGTTCTAGGCACCGGGGAGCAGTCTCGGAGGGCGCCCGTGTGCGCGCGCCTCGCCCCATGCCGATCGGAGAACGCGCTATTGAACGAAGCAGCGGCAATGTGGTGAGAGGCTTCCCTTCTCCATTCCCTCTATTTTGAATTTATGGACCTTTCAGCATTTTTTAAAAAAAAAAAGTTAAACTTTCGGACTTTTGCTAGAGGTGCGGCTAGAGGGAGGGGGATTTCCCCCCCTCCCTTGGACAAGCGGCTTGAGAAGATTTTGCTTTCGCCCTCAGGGGAAGGAGGAGGGGGGAGAGCCAACTAATGATGCCTCACCCTCATAAAAGTGACTTTCATTGGACTTAGTTCCAGAACCTATGGGTGAACTGAGAACTTTTTGAACTTTTAAAACTTTATTATGCCTCTGAGCCCAAAGCTGGCAGGGCAAGATGGCACACTTCCGTTGTCTTCATGAACTGTGAAACCTGACTCCACCTTTAAAATTCAGGCTTCCGGTCTTTGTCTCCGAGTCACCCAGAGGAATCTCTTGTGGATTGTTCTTTTCTGAACTCTTTGGGGAAAAAAATTTCATCTATTGCTAGACTGACTAAAGAAATCCCCATCTGTTTGGATCCTCTGCCTTCTGGACTTGCCTGCCTGCTCTACTTCTCCAGCTGCCCAGTCTCTATTTTGACTGATTTCCTTGCTTTAAAAACCATGTCTCCAAAAAGACCACCTCCTGGAAAGCCTGGATTTGCTACTTCTGCCCCAACGTCTGCAACGTCTAGCCCAGCTACACAGTCAAAGATAACAGAACTGATGCAACCCAAGACTACAGAGATAGACTTTCAACAAATGCTTCAACAAATTCTACAGGGCCAGGAGGAAATTAAGAAACAGTTAAGGGAAATGAAAGATGAAATTAAACAGAACCAAGCCCAAATCTTTAAGAACTCACAGAGACTGGACCTTGTGGAGGGTGGGGTGGCGGAGGCGAGGGGGGGGGTAGAGGCTTTACAGAAGGGGAACAAAGAACTTGACATCCAACAAATGAAAATAGAGTTTGAGAGAATGTCCTTTTATCTTAGATTTCAAAATGTAATAGAAGCAGATGGGGAAAACATAAGGGACATTATGACTAATATTTTAGCTGAATACATACACAAAGATAAACAGCAGATGGAATGGGAGATAGACCTAGCTTATAGAGTGAATTCAGCATATGCCAGAACACATAATGTACCCAGGGAGGTTCACATTAAATTCCTTAGGAAAACCACAAGAGATGAAATTCTGGGTGTGCAAAGGGGGCAAACATTGACATACTGTGACAGGGAGATAACCATTCTAAAGCAGATTCCCAAAAAAATTAGGGAAAAAAGGAAAAATTATTCGCAATTGGCGAATAAATTATACCAGAAGGGGGTGTGGTTTAGATGGTTGATGCCTGAAGGTATGCTGATATTCTGGGAGGAGACAAGAATCAGAATTAATACACCCATAGAGGCACAGGCTTTATGGAAAAAAATAAAGCCAACCTAGAAAAAACAGAAGACACCACAACGGTCATACAGGACACGGGAGGGGCCGGAGCTCTGCCAGCGGGGGGTGAAGGGTCAACACCAAGAAAGCTCAGATCACAAAAATAAATAAGAAAATCACAATGTTATAAACAGACCGAAAGTAAAAATGAATTTATAACTAGACTATATATTATAATTATATAGATTGATTGAAAATTATTCTTTCTAGAATTAAGATGCTGACTTTTTATGATTATGTATTAAGATTTGATATTTTGATGTAACCTAGGAGTTTGGAGGGAGGGGGCGTCTGCCACATTTGCAACTGCCAAAATTTGTAATTCCACCTACCCTTTTCCACATAAATGTTTTTAAAAAAACCAATAAAACTTTTTGAAAAAAAAAAAAAAAAGACTCAGGTCACAAAAATGAGTTTGAAACATTATTGCAATTGTTGTTATAATGTAATTGTTGGAAGTGACATAAAAGATGATTGAACATATTGTTGATATAATGCAAAACAAAAAGCTGCCAATGTTTATTTTTAAATTTTTGATTCCTTTTTTCTTGTAAAAGTTGTGAGATTCGGGGGGATTTCTACCTTTCGCACGATGTAGCTGTCAAAATTTTCTTGTACCTATTTACCCTTTCCTATAAACATTTGTAAAAACCAATAAAATTCTTAAAAAAAAAGAAGTAGCAAAAGTTCCCACTGCTTTTCAGTGTCTCAAAAGCCCATCATAAAGGCGAGAGTCCATCCTTCTGCTTCTCAGTGCAGAAATCCCTAATATGTTCCGGTAGATTTCAAAAGCATCACTTGGAAGCAGAAACAGCCAATGTGGACCCTCTAGAGTAGTCACTGCTATAAAAGGTTTCTTTAGTGCTGTGAGCTATACAATTTAAAGTTTCTGCACACTGCTATCAAGCAATTTAAGCAGGAATATACCTCTGAGTAAACAGGTATTTTGCTTATGGCATTTGTACTTTACTGCAACAAGCAAGCGCTCATCCTCTAAATAAGTTAGACAGTCATAATATTAAAACTTGATAAGTGTTCTTAATAAGAAATTCACAATGGTAGCATCACACATACATTCCAAAAATACTTATGATATTTGCACAACCACCTGCTTTGCAGTTCTTGTCTTCTTAACTGATGGGAGACTGAAACCCAATCAATATATCACGAATAAAAAAGAATATTATGTCGGAGTACTGGAAAACTCAGCCAAATGGGAAAATGCAAAGAAAAAATATTGGACTTCCTGCTAAGAAGTAACAATTTATATATAGTATGCACAATTCTTTTAGTTAAATTATTGCTGAACAATTTATAATAGTTGCATCACAATATTATTCCATTTGCCACTACTACCCTACTTCCTAGATGTTCACTATTCTTTCTCTCCCCCCCCCCCAAAAAAAAAATTTAAGGGCATGTGAAATAGTTTTGATGAAAGTTGCATGATATGAAACTTCTCTCCTTTGAAATGTTTGGTTTTAATTCTCCAATGAATCAAAAGGAATGTTTCACGCTTCCTTGTTACACAGCATTTGTTTAGCTTTCCATAGCTCTCCCCTAAACCAACCAAGGAAGATAATACCACAGGAATCTAATACTGTTGTGCACGGCTTTGCACTAAATTATCTGTATAGTAAGCCAAAAAATAGTTTAAGATTATAATTAGCCCATCTGTTTCCCCCATTAACATGCAAATACATTTTTCTTGTTCAGAGACTGCATGAGAGATTTCCCAGTCCTTGTAGAATATAACATTAAATCCACATAACTACTCAAGTTTGTTTTCAGTATGCACAAGGAAGGAGCAGGCACTATCTTTCAACACGTAGAAGTCCAACAATAAGCTTTTATTCTTACATCAAGTTGAGCTGACTTGCCCTTTCCAGAGCTAAGGTGTATTGTTTTACCCAAGCAAACAGGAATGCTTTGTAAGGTGAATTATTATTCCACCAACACAGCATACCATACTCACATTCCTCTCCGCCAAGGGTTGCTGCCTTATCTTTGCTTTCAATCAAGTGCAGATTTTCCTCTTCCCCCCAACCTTTAAAGAAATAATAATTATTTCCTCAGTCTCAGACTCCTTAGCGCTAGACTCAGGTCAGCGTGAGCCGCGGTGGCCTTCATGTTGGCTCAGGAAGGAGGGGAATGGGACCGCGGCTCACGCTGACCTGAGTCTAGTGCTAAGGAGTCTCTTGTGCATGCTGTCCCATTCCCCTCCTTCCTGAGCCAACATGAAGGGGACCGCAGCTCGCGCTGACCTGAGTCTAGCGCTGAGGAGTCTCCTGCACAGCGTGGCTCTTCTCCACAGTGCAGCGGAAGGAGTTGCTGTATCCATCACCGTGATCCTGGGGTATTTTGCTTGCATGCGCAAGAAAGAGGCAAAAGAGAAAAGGGGAGAAAGAGAGAGAAATAGAGAGAACTGAAAGAGAGCTGGAAGGTGAGAATGAGAGAGAGGGAAAAGAGAGGGAAACAAATTAGAGAGAGAAGGGGGAGAGGGAGAGAGAAATGAAAGAGAGCTGAAGGGAGAGAATGAGAGAGAGAGAAAAGAGAGGAAAACAAATCAGGGGGAAAGAAAGGAAGAGAAAAGAAAGAAAGAAACTAACTTTCTCAGACCTATGATGAAAGCAATGGCAAGCTAGATCTCTTGCCAAGAAAACTGCAGTTTGCCAGAAGGCACAAATTGGAAGCAAGTCTGATTTTTAAAAAAGAAAATAACAGATGGCAAATAAATGCATCTGAAAATAAGATTATTTATAATTTTGGATAACGTATTATATTGTCAAACTCAAAAGGTTTTTGATACTTAATTGTCATCATCATCATCTCTCTCTCTCCTCCCCCCCCCCTCCAAGGGACTGTCCTCCCTTGTGGAAAACACAACAAGGAACTCCTTGGCTCCTTGCTCCCCCCCAAATCTCTTTTTTTGTTGTTGTTGGCCACTGGTGGTCACCGCACATGGTCCTTCGCAATATGCTCTTGCCCTCCACTCCTTCGAAACACACAAGATGGGACGAAATGGCGCTGATCCTTATATTAAAAACCCCTGTATTACAAAGGCATTTTAATAAAAAGATTGTGATGACGTCAGTGCCTCACCAGCCATAAACCTCACCGCATGTCACTGCATTGGACTTATCAGATTCTGAGCTGCATTCAAAAACCTTACACAATGAAGAATGCTGTGTTATATTTGGGGTCAGATCAAGGCCAAAATATTAGATTTTAATAAATCCAATCTTGTTCCCATGAAGGCATTAGAATTATAGGTTAATTAGACATTGTTTAAAATATTAAAGACAGAATATTTGCAAGATTGTATAATAAAAGTGGAAAATAATAAATAAATTGAAAAACTATGAACAATTTAAATCATATTACTGTATCTCACCCCTACAATTTATTGCAATTAGATTAACATGTGCAAATGCCAACTGAAGTATTCTATTCCAATAAACGGCCTACTATAATTTTTGAGCATTGCTGCATATTTTAATGCTTCTATGGCCCAGATTCTTTCTGGAGGAATCTTTTTAGCTTCTCCAGTTGTACAAGAAACAGGGAGACCTCAGTTCCTCATACAATTTGTCAGTAATACAATCCAAGATTGGTCTTTAATTGAAGTTTTGTCTGTTCTAACAGCCACAATTTTCAGAGTCTGTTAGTTTCCATAGATTAAATTTTATGCCAATACCCATATTTTCTGATTTTAGACAAAATAGAAATCGTGTAAATTCCCAAATCAGCTCTGAGGGGCAGCAGCTGGAGTCCTTTTGTCCACCCCATGATACTCCTCAGAGGCTGTGATTGGGTTGGTTCTGCTGGTGGTTTCTCTCTGAAGCCCCAAACATCAGATTGATGTAAGAACATGGGGGAAACCTTGGCCTCATATACTTCAATAATTGGGGCTGAGGAAGCTGGAGAGCTTTGAGGGTTTCATTTAAGCACAACTTTCACTCATGTCTTTGATCTAACTGAGCTCCTTTGATGAAGAGGGAGCCAAGATTCAGTCTCAGAGAAAAAAAACCCAGGTAAGGAAAAGTGTCACTTGCTCTATTGGCTGACCATCTATGGCTAGGATGTCATTTCCCAAAGATCATAACATTTGAATTTGATTTATTAATTATCAGATAATTATTGTGACAAAAGAAACCAAGTCTTCTTTACAGGGTATATAATCCAATGTGTAAGTATGATAATATCACAGTGTAAATCAGCATGTTCCAATAGGTATTTAGCATGCTAAACATATGTACGCATAACAGAACTTATAACAAAATAAAAAAGTTGGAAAGGACCTTTAAGGTCTTCTAGTCCAACCCCCTGCTCAAGAAGTTAGACCCTATACCAGGGGTTCTAAAACTACGGCCCACGGGCCGGATAAAGCCCACTGAAGCCATTAATCCGGCTCATGTGGGACCATGAGGCTGCCCCACCCAAATCACCCCGCCCACTTGCCAGTCCCCACCCACTGGCTGAGCACAGGCCTTACCTTCGCAAGCCCCACGGACTGAAACTGCAAAGTAAGACCAAAGCTTTTGGCCAGCAGAGTGTTTCTGGGGGAAGGGGAGGCCAAAAACGGGCCCCAGGAGGGGAAAATGGCCCCTCAGCTTCTTAGCTCGGGCTAAGTGGCACACAGAGCCATGTCGCCTGGCACTCACGGCCTTGCCCGTTGCTCTTCTGGGTTTCTGGTGCACATGTGTGCATGATGATCAGCTGGCCTTTACATGTGCAGCAGTGACAGGAACTGGAAGAGGAGCTGCCTGATGTGCATGTGCGCACCGACATGCACACTGGGCAACTCCTCTTCCAGATCGCGTCCCTGACAAGAGCACTCAGTGCCGAAAAGTTTCACCATCCATGCACTATTTCAAGGGTGGTTTTACCAAGGCATTAGAAAGCGGTACAAATACTTCACATGATTTTGATTCTATCCTCTTGTTGATGCAGCCTAGGATTCCAATGGCTTTTTTTGGCTGCTGCCACACATTGCTGGCTCACATTTGAGAGATTGTCCACTAAGATTCCAAGATCCCTTTCACAGTTCCTGCTATTGAGCCAGGTTTCACCTCATCTGTACCTGTACATTTGGTTTGTCTAGCCTCAGTGTAAGAGTTTACTTTTCTCTACATTGAATTTCATTTTCTTAGATAGTCCCAGGGTTCAAGTCTATCTAGATCCATCTGGATCTTGAGCCTATCTTCTGGGCTGTTGGCTATTTAGTGTCATCTGTAAATTTAATGAGATCCCCAACTATCCCTCATCCAAACCCTTGATGAAGATGTTGAAGAGGACTGGGCCTAAAATGGAACCTTGGGGTCCCCCACTGCTTGTTTCCCTCATGTAGATGTAGTTCCATTTAGGACCACAGTCTGAGTCCATCTGGGGGTGATGCTATCTATCCCACATATTTTTAGCTTACCAAGAAGTAGATGGTGGTTTACTTTGTCAAAGCCTTTCTAAAATCCAAGTACTGGAAACTATGTGCACTGCATTTCACTGGTCCACTAATTTAGTAATTTTTGTCAAAGAAAGAAATAACATTTATTTATGATGTGTTTTTGGATCCTTCATTAGTTGAAGTAAATTGTCAATATGAAGAGAGAATAACAAGGGTTCAAATATGCATCCTTCCCTTCCTCCTTGGTAAGTATCAATCCTTCTTCTCATTGCTCCGTTGAGCCCCAACCTCCCTCTCAAACAAGGACCTGGAGAAAGAGCCTGGATCAGGGCCAACAGGTGGAGCTCCATTTTGAGGGCAATCAATTTACTATATAATATTTCTCTGTTAATTATGACAAATGCACTAACATCTAGAAAGCCAGCAAAACTGTGTTTTACTTTGCTGATTTAGATTAGATATTTCAAGACAAATTTGTTACCAATATTTGATTATTGACATGCAATATTTCTTATAAAATCTGTATAGCTATTCAGTACCTAAAACCTTCTGTTTCTTCTGCAAGGAATGCATTTTTCTTAAGTTTAACTAAGAGGATCATGGCATAAATTTCAGCCACAATATCTGCTATATTGGCCTATAATTGCTAAAATTGTCCTTTTTATTCCACTTTTAGATAGATAAAATGTTACTATTGCCAACTTCAATCCAACTGGGTATTATTTATATGTGGAAATGAAGATGCCAATAGAGGCCCCAACAACCAGGGATATTTCTTGATCAGTTAAATAGTTGGTAGAATGTCTTCTCCAGGAAATGTATTGCTTGCATTTCAGGCCTTTTATGATTAATCTCAACATGAACATAATGGGGTAAAATATTGTCATTTTTGCTAATATGGAGAAAAGTAGCTCTTGAATTCCATGGAGAAGACATGATTCCATCTATTGCTCACCCACCACCACCCACTCCTCACTTTACCAGATGGAGAAAAACACACACAAACCTGTGGGACTTTGTAGGTGCCTCCTAATGTTGATATCTGGATGGAGATTTCCCTGTCAGCTCCATCAAAAAGAGCCAGAAGGTTCTCCTTCCTTCCACAGCCGTAGTTGGGGACATTGGCTTCTCCAGTGGAGAGAATGTCCAGCAAGGCATCTGAAGTGCGTAAAGGGCTCAAATAGTTGGCATGGATGTTGTAGCCAAGTGTGAGATTGTGCAGGAGCTGGGAATTCTTGTTGACCGTTTGAATGTTGAAAATGAATATTAAGGCATCTGGAAAACCATAAACATCCCTATTGTAAAAAAAAAAAAAGATTATAATGGGCAGCAACAAATACTTTTTAAAAATATATAAGCCTCCAAATGCCTACTTAGCCTTAAGCCAACATTGATCCAAAAGCAATGATCAGTTATACAAATATGGAAATGGGCTGAGGTACAGCAACTACAACTGGTTCCACCACTACTTTAAATAAAATTCATTATTCAAGTGATAAATTAAGGACTGAACTGAGAGAGGAAAATAATCTGCAGCCCTTTCAGCTTTTTTTTCAGAGCCATTTTTGGATTTGAGTTTCTTTCACAAAATCAGACAAAAGAGAGAAGCCATGGAAATCAAAATCATTCAGGAAATTAGACATAATCTGCAATATAGGAATAAATGAAAAATAAAAAAACAGAAAAGAAGGAGAGTGTTAGAATGGAGGGAGTACAATACTACCACCCTGAATGACTTACGGATCATGAAAAACAAACTGAAGAGAAGGAGCCACATTGAAAAGCAACTTTATATTCAATCTTTCCTCTCCAGTGGCGACTATACCAATGAGATAGTCTCCTGGGTTGTAAAAGCTCTGTGATCGTTTTCCATCCTGGTGCTCCAAACTCTGCAGGCATTTCATCCTCAGCTTCCCAGAGACTGGGTGGGATAAAAGCAGCATCAGAAGCAAAAGCAGCAGGAGGTCCATCATTCATGGGGTGAATCAATGAATCCCTTTTTTGTTTCTAAAGAAGAATTAGAAGAATTCAAAGGACTCTCACAAGGTGGAATATGATCCAGTGTCTTTCCTGATTGAAACACAGAGAAACACTTAGCTTCACCTGGAAAGGAGAGAGACAGACATTCAAGAGCACAGACCCTGCCTGTCCCAAAACTCCATATTTCTCTGCCCAAAGTCTCCCCTGGAGGATTTGGCCAAAGAGCAGAGCTGAAACTTTTATCATAATTCTCCCTCTCAGGAGGGATCCCTGGATAATTCAACCAGTTCTTGGATTCAAAAATTGTTGGTGAATTCTGTAGAGGGAAATGAAAGGGAAATAATTCTCATGTGATTCATAATAACAGGGGCTGATATTGAATTAAAGCCATCATCTAGAATTGAGAGATTTGGGGTCTCCATGCTTGAAACTGAGCCCAGAGGGAATACACAGCACCTGTGGCCAAAGAAACAAATAAATCTGAGATTTGGTGGCATAGTGATAAAAGACAAAACTCTAGGGACCAGCTAATGGCAGAGCATATCACAGAACTGAAATAGTTGGCAGCTGAGTTGGAACTAAAATGTACTTTATTTTGACAGCTAATGCTCAAGGGCACCACACAAAAGGGCTGATGCTATAGTATGGCCTGTCTCCAAGAACAAAATCAACTTTATTGAAAAACTACTTACCAGAATTTTGAAGAGTTAAAAAAAAATGAGAGAGAGGGGGAGGGAGGGGGGGAAAAGAGAGAGGTAAGAAAAAATGAAATCAGGGCTGCCTCTCACCCCTAATTGACAATAAATTCTTCTAATAGGTTCCTGAGAACCAGGTTGGATTTATTAAAATCTAACATTTTGGATTTGATCTAACCCACAATATAACACGGCATTCTTCATTGCTTTTTTAGATCAGTGATAGAATTGCTTCAGAGACCCTGAGAGATAAAAACAGATTCCCCTTTTTCCACCAGATGTTCCCCAAAGTAGGATTCCAGTAACCAGCCATTGTCCAGATGCTATTCCATTTCAGATGGACCCTGATTGGCCTCTTTGCTTCAGACACCAAGAAGGGAGAGAATTTCATGAGGATTTTCACCCCTATTCTGGTCAGGAATGGAATTTGTGTTGTTGTATCACAACGATTCTCCACAGATGGAAATACAGCTCCCCTCTTTAAGTGGAGACAAGTCAATGTCTTTGTTCACTTCCTGGAACATGTTCCTCTTGCAAACCGAGTTCTTCCTTTCTATTCAGCACTTGCACACTTGCCAGGACCCACTGAAGGGGAAGTTTGGATCTTGTCAATCTTGGGTGAAGCGACAATGAGAAGGCACAGGCTTTTCAAATATGTCCACAGTATTTGGAACTTTGCTTTTCAGGAAAAAAGTCCTAAGGATGATCCCTCTAAAGACAGTTTCTTTGCAGGACCTTAATATCAAGATGAGCATTTTCACTGTTCTGTTTCAAAGTCCATCTTCTCGATCAAAGACAGGGGAAGATGCCCCCAGAAAGCCCCACTGGAGACCCAGTGGAAATGGAACAGGATCCAGGTCCTAAATAACCCCAATCTGTACAGTATCACCAAGACTCTGGCCCAGGCCTTGAATGCTGCCTATTCCTCCATTCTGAGGAGGAGAAACAAAGGGGTCGAAGAGAATTTGGGGCCTCCAAAGCTGCAGCCGTGGCAGGTAAGGGGTCCCGACAAGGATCCATCAGATTTCCTTACTTTTTAGGAAGCATCCAAAGGAGACGGAGGGGAACCATCAGAGCTCTTTGGGGTACAAAAGGCCAAGAATTTGGGGCAATTTAATTATTCATGGAAAGGGGTGTTAAACACTGCTAATTTTAAAACCATGCATACATTTTTCAATAAAATACTGTAGGCAGGGGTTTGAAATTAGCACTATAGAATTTTATATTTATACCTTTGAAGGAAACTCTGAGACCATCTAGTTCAACCCCTCCTCTCTGCAGGAATTAAAGCCTTTCTGTCTGATGACTGCTTGGTCTTTGCATGAAGATTGTAGGAGCTGAGCAGGTGGGGGTTCAATACCTCATCTTGTTAGAAACATTATATTCCAACAACTCCATTCCCCCCTCCCCTCCCCCATGGATTTTGTTGACTTTGAGATCAACTGCTGTTCTTGGCTACTTGCGCCTGGGAAAGACAAACAGCGAAGGGGAGGCTGAACTCCTCTGTTTCACTGAGTTTCCTCTCTTGTAACTGAGTTCATTTGTCCATGCCTGACACTCTGGGATAACAGTAAACAGATCTTAAGCTTCTGTGTGACATCTTTCCCTCATTGGAAGAGGGCTGCATCCTCCATTCGCCAATTGAGAGATTGTCCTAGAATATCTAGTTAATCGAAGAGAAGGATTAGGAGGGACATAACAGATGTACCTGAGAGGCTGCCCTAAAGAAGAGGGGTTTCATTTATTCTATAAGGCCCCCGAGGGCAGGGCAAGAAGCAATGGGTGGGAGCCTGTTAAAGAGAGATCCAACCGAGAAGGAAGGAGAAATTTCCTGACAGTGAGAACTATTTAATGGGTGGAAGAGCTTGCCTCTTGGGCTTGTGGATTCTCCACCACTGGCAGCTTTCAAAAATAGACTGCGTAACCATTTGAGTGGGATGGTATTGAGTAAGGGGTTGGCCTAGAAGACCAAGATCCCTTCCAGCCCTCTGACTCTATGATTGCATGGAAGGATGGTCCCAGGCTCCCTCTGATTTTCATCTGCCTTATTTCAATAGGGCCCTTTGGCAGCCAAGATGGCAGCAGCTTCCTTTCCCTTTTCTTGCCCTTCTTGAGCCAGATATTTCCACCCCGAACCACCCCAATGAGGCTGTCGAAATGATGTCCCGGTGTCTGGAGGCCGTACGGGTCTGGATGGATGGCAACCGACTAAAACTCAACCCTTCCAAGACGGAGTGGCTGTGGCTTCCGGCCTCCCGGTTCAACCAGGTGCTTCCATCTCTGGCCATTGGGGGCGTCCAACTAGCCCCCATGGAACAGGTGCGCAATTTGGGCGTCCTCCTAGATGCCCGGCTGTCCATGGATGACCATGTAACAGCCGTGGCAAGGGGGGCGTTCCATCAGGTCCGCCTGATGCGCCAATTGCGCCCCTTATTGGACCGGGATGCCCTACGCACAGTCACCCATGCGCTAGTGACGTCTCGCCTGGATTACTGCAATGCTCTCTACATGGGGCTTCCCTTGAGATGCACTCGGAGACTACAGTTGGTCCAGAACGCGGCCGCGCGGGTGATTATGGGGAGGACTAGATACTCCCCTGTAACACCTCTCCTGCGCGAGCTGCACTGGCTTCCTGTGGTCTTCCGAGTGCGTTTCAAGGTTTTGATTATGATCTTTAAAGCGCTTCATGGCATAGGGCCTAGTTACATGCAGGATCGCATCCTGCCCCACACATCCCTACGACCGATTCGCTCACACAGAGAGGGACTTCTCCGGGTGCCGTCCGCCAAACAGTGTCGGGGGGCGACACCCAGGAGCAGAGCCTTCTCTGTGATGGGCCCAGCCCTGTGGAATGACCTCCCCCGTGACATCAGGATTACGTCCGATCTCCGCTCCTTCCGTGTACAGCTGAAGACCCACCTCTTTCAATTATCTGGCCTGGCTCAATCGTAATTTTTCTCTTATTCCTCCTAACTGTTTTTTAAATTGTTTTTAAACGTTACATTTTTAATTACATATTGAGTTCTTACAATTGGGGTATTTTAATGCTAATTTTAACTGTCTATATGATGTAATTTGTTACCTCCTCCGTGTCCGTGTCCGTGTATGTGTATATGTGTTTGGTATGTATGTATGTCTATTTGTTTTTTATACATTTTCTATGTTTTATATGCTCCATTGTACGCCGCCCCGAGTCCTACTTGGAAAGGGAGCGGCTAATAAATTCAATTTATTATTTATTATTATTATTATTCTGCCACGTCTTCCCCAAGGGTGGTGCCTACAGGGGGACCTTAAGTTGGGGTTTCCCCAGACAAGAATATTTGCTCTGCTGTGGCTTCCAATCAATGACTCTGTTGAGATCATTTCACCAAATGTTCCTATCCAGTTTGGTATCCATCATCCCTTTTCTATTGCATCACATTTTACTTCCAAGTGAAGATCTCTTCACTTCTCTCTCTCTTAAATTCCTTTTGGGGGGTTTTCAGACAATTTTGGTGAACCATCCAGATATTTTTTTTTAATTTTATGCCTGGGTCTAAGTTATAAATAAAGAAATGATTTAAGAAAAGGTGCAAATGAAATCTTAATAAAAATGTCCTTATACAAAATAGCATAATTTGTTTAGTCCTAATTGGTAAAATTTACATATTTTTGATATGACATCAAAATATATTTAAAAGTTGATATAAATGTTGCATCGGAAAATCATATTTTATCAACTACCCGCCTGCATTAATTACAATATAGAAAAATAGATGATCAAGGACTAATTGTTATTCATAAATTCCCAGTTTTATGAGGGACATTGAAATTAATTATCTCAATTAATTAGTTATCAGCAAGTAGGTTGTTACTACTTTGCTGAAATCTTTACATCACCAGCATTTCCACAATCTATTAAGGAAGTGTAATGACATGTGCAAATATAATATAATACCAACATCTTCACCAGGCTAGAAAGTTGGAGATCCTGAGTTCAAGTCCTGCCTTAGCCGTGAAAGCCAGCTGGGTGACTTTCGACTAGTCACACTGTCTCAGCCACAACCCTCCTCACAATGTTGTTGTGTGAAAAATAAGAAGAGGAGGGTGTGTTTGATATGTTTGCTGACTTGAGTTATTGCTTTGGAGACTCCGTCCAGCCACCTCATTCTCTGTCGTAATTTTTTTTTTAGATCTTGTGTAATTCTCCAGGCTTGAAAAGGGTTGGTGGGAGAATTAAACTTTCAGACTTGCGAGATTGTCTTGATGTGGCCTTCCAATAAAGTTGAGTCACCTCATGTGGTTGTGTTTCCTACCTGGTGTACCTGGGAGAAGATTAGCCTGGCAACTTTCTTCTTGACAAATCCAAGTTTTCTGGGAATCCGCCTGTTTTTCCCAAGGAGTTTACAAATAATCTCTTTGTTTGTTTCTTTGTTCAATTTATTTGTAGTCTGTTCTAAAATATTCTCTTTCATAGAGAAATTTGGTCAATGATATTTCATCAATACAAATGTAGTTTTTCAATATGTGATTGACAGATTTTGCTGAACTTTTGTCAGTTTTGAAGACAGGGGTAACACTTATTTCCCAACTCACAAAATTTGCAAATTAGACAACTCTAGGAGAAAGATTCACATGTGAAAAGACCATGAGTGGTAAGAAACCAGGCTTCCTGCTTTTAACCTTCATGGGTGTTTCTATTCCAGTTCCATCCGTTTCTGGAGACGACTGAATTTTGCAATCTTTCCAAGAAGTAACTGTACTTGGATCAAAATGGAGATGTAGCTGCAGATTTGAATATCATAAGCTGGGTTACTTTCCATAAGAAGGATGCCATTAAAGAGCAGCTGGGGAGTTTTCAAAGAGAGAGACTTATTATCAGCCAAGATGCTCTTTTACGGCTCAAGTTGCTCAACAAGGTGGGTGAAATATCGGTATCCTTTCTTTATTTTTGAAAGCTGTTGAACCCATTTCAAGTTGGCTAAGTCTGATCATTAAGGGGAAGACCTTCAAAGAGAATTGAATATTGGGAGCAGAACACATAGAGTCTTCTTAGACCAATTGGAAGGCTTCCATACTATTGACCAAGGTATCCTTTACATGCTGTAGCTTGAAACTTTTTTAATGCTGATTTAGCCATGGCCAACTTGGGAGGCTGCTGATAGTTTAGGATTTCAATCAATCACAATAGAGCTGGGAGGGACCTTCGAGATGTTCTAGTCCAACCCACTGCTCAAGCAGGAGATCGCATACCATTTCAGACAACTGACCTCCATTGATGAAGCACCTACAACCTCAGGAGTCAAGCTGTTCCACTGGTTAATTGTTCTCACGGTTAGGAAGTTTCTCCTTAATCCCAGGTTGCTTCCTGGTTGATCTGGAGGCTAAATCACTAAACGGCTAAGGAAACTAGGTATGTTTACCCTCTAGGAAAAGAAGGCTGAGGAGAGAGGCATCTTCCAACATAGAAGAGGGCATCTATTTATTCTCCATAATGCCTGAGCCTGAGGGCAGGACAAGGAGCTCATCAAAGGAAGACTCAACCTGCAGGCCATTATACAAATCAACAAAGAACATTGCTTTTAAAGTTGACAGCCTTAATTTCTAAGGAACTTTTCCTTTATATTTAAGTGGGAGATGCTTTTGCTTCACCTTTCCCCACTTTTCCAGATCCTACTGGTCAGATGTTTTTTCTCTTCATCAGCTTTATTCTATTTTAACAGATTTAAAATAATAATAACAATAAATCTGTAACAATAAATTGATTCTAAAATTTACTATGAGTACACCATCATAATAAATGAATAGTAAAAAAATAAATATTAATACAGCCATGAGGAAGAAGCCACTGCTTCTTTCCTAATACTTAAATCTTTCCTCAATTCCATCCTGCCAGATACGCCAGAAGCCAAAGAGAGGAACTAAATGAAGAATCTGCCATTGTTATATATCCTATGTCTGCTTAAAATGAATCAGAGATTTCATATTCACCTAAGTGAAGTTCAGAAAATACTTAGCTAATGTTTCTGAATGCCAGCCAAGGAATAATGGATGGAAACTGACCAAGGAGAGATTCAACCTAGAAATAAGGAGGAGCTTTCTGACAGTGAGAACAATCAACTAATGGAACAGAAGATGTGGGAGCTTCATCCCTGAAAGCTTTCCAGAAGAGACTGAACTGTCATCTGTCAGAAATGGTGTAAGGTTTCCTGCTTGAGTGGGGGCATTGGACTAAATGACCTACAAGGTCCATTCCAACTCTGTTAATCTGTTATCTGTTATCCTTGCTTTTCTCCTCAGTCCCTGCCTGAGTCCAACTGTGTGGAAAATTATCATCCTGGATTTGTCAAGAGGGCTCGAGAAGGAGAGCCAGTTTGCTGCTATGACTGCGTTCCTTGTCCGGAGGGGACCTTCTCCACTCAGGAAGGTGGGTGACACCGGAGGAAAGGAAGGCCTAGTGGAAATGAACTTAGCCAGAAATTTTGATGAAAGTGCAGATTAAAAAAAAAAAAGATTGAAGCTCAACTATTTTCTTATTTATTCAAAATGCCCAATTTCTTAGGACATAACCCAATTTCCTTAGGTATATAAGTTTTATAGAATGATATACTTAATATTTTATGTGGAATTGTTAAGCAATGCATCTTGAAAAATGTTCCCTTTATCAGCTTTTGTCCCAAGAAGGTATTTCTTGAAGTGCAAAGGAAAGGATGCTAAAGAAATATTGCTTTCTACTTTTCTCAGATACTGACAAATGCACCAAATGTCCAGATGACAAATATCCAAATGAGTCCAGAATCCAAGGTATCCCTAAAGTTATAACCTTCCTGTCTTATGAAGAACTTCTGAGCATCATCCTGGTCTCCTTTGCCCTACTATTGCTCCTAACCACAGGCCTTGTTTTAATCATCTTCATTAAATACAGAGAAACTCCCATTGTCAAAGCCAACAACTGGGATCTCTCCTACCCTAACCCTGGTCTCCCTCCTGCTTTGCTTTTGTCTCCTCTTCTCTTCATTGGTCAACCAAGGAAAGCCACCTGCCTTCTCCCGCAAACGGTCTTCAGCACCATCTTCTCAGTTGCCGTTTCTTCTCTCTTGGCCAAAACCATCATGGTGGTGCTGGCCTTCCTGGCCACAAAACAGAAAACCGAGTGAAGAGATGGTTGGGGAAGAGCTTGGCCAACTCCATCATCCTGTCTTCTTCTGCTGTCCAAGTTATCATCTGCTCCATCTGGCTGGGAGTTTCTCCTCCCTTCCCTGACTCTGACCTCCACTTCCAGCTTGGAGAGATCATCCTGCAATACAACGAAGGGGCCGTTGTCATGTTCTACGTCACCCTCAGCTATATGGGCTTCCTGGCTGCCATCTGCTTCACGGTGGCTTTCCTGGCCAGGAATCTGCCTGGGGCCTTCAACGAAGCCAAGCTGATCACCTTCAGCATGCTGGTCTTCTGCAGCGTCTGGGTGACTTTTGTGCCCACCTACCTGAGCACCAAAGGGAAATAATACATTGTGGCTGTTCAGGTCTTCTCCATCCTGGCCTCCAGTGCTGGTCTGCTGGGCTGCATCTTCATCCCCAAGTGCTACATTATCCTTCTGAGGCCGGAGCTGAACACAAAGGAGCAGCTTACAGCCAGAACAAATGTGAAAACATGAGAAAAAACACCATGATATTTAAAGTATTGCAAACATTCTTTTTATTTGAAAAAAGGCATTATTTCCACTGAGATAGTATGCAGGAATCGAAGAAAATCATATATGTATGTTTCCCAATGGGAAATGTTTGAAGGACTGGAATTCTTGTATCTCCCTATTTTAGCTTACGACCAGAAGAAATCTGGAAATGTGAAACAGAGGAATTTCGACTCCAAACTATTCTTCATACATGAGTGGGGCAATGATTTTTATTCATATTAATAAGGAGTGTCTGGATGATTGTAAGGAAGCTGATTTCTTGGAGGAATGAGAATGCGTTAACAAGATAGAAAGAAAGGGTTAATGCCCTCATTCCTCAATACTTTTTAGCCAAACTGCTGTGGCAACACAACTGATAGTTTCCTTTTATTTAGATGATGTCTCTTTCTTGAGGATAGTAACTGTGGGTGAGCATGAACTTGAAGTGTGCTAATTATGAATATTCATGGTTATATCATCTATTAGATATGCCTATTGATGATTATCATTTTGTCCTCCTTTCCAGAAATGTATAAATATGAGTGCATCCTTTTGTCTGTGGGAATCTGTCCTGCTGTGTTCTGGAGGGAAATTCCTCCAGTGGACACTGAATCAATAACAACTGCAGTGAGCCTGGATTATTGGTTTTTTGGGTCCTCCTGTGTTTGATTCCACAGAAACTGGTGTCAGAAGTGGGATTCACAATCTTCGAACTGCCACCAGGGACAACAGCTGAGGAACCCTTATAGGGTGAGGGTTGTGAGATTGATCCCATGTCCCTTCTTGAGGCCACATAAAGGCACTGTCTAGGAGTGTGTGTGAGGCCACGGTGTGCGTCTAAAAGTCTGATGTGGCTGGGGAGGTTTGTGGAGTGTTTGTGGTTCCATCCCAATTCTCAGCCGCCCTGGCCTTGCTGTGAGCTCAGCTGAGCATTGGCTGGAGGTGTCCAGGCAGGAACCGAGGGGGGAATTTGGTTTTGGAGAGGTCAGTATGGATGAACAGAGAATGACCTGGAAGCTCTGCTCAAACTCCCTTTTTCCTGCTGTGTGAATGGAGGAATTCAGATGATCCTAGGCAGGGAGGGAAGTGGATGATGGGACTCAGGCAGACTCTGCTTGGGGAAGGAATAGATAAACCCACTGTGACCCACGGCTGGGAGGGGGTCTGGTGCCCTCACTTGTGTTTCCATAGGCCTCAAAATAATGAGAGGGTGTGAAATTGGAGGGATAGTAAAGGAAAAAAAATCCTCCTGGGTGGGAAGAGAAACAGCCCCAGATGTGAATCCAAGGACCACAATAATCAGTGCAGGGAAGGAAGAGGGAAGCCTGGCCAGGAAGACCCTCCAACTCCAGAGACGGACCGAGATCAGACAGATCATGATCTGAAGAGAATCTCTCAGAATCTCTGGGAGAAAAGCAAGGGGGGGATTTCTCCACTCTGGGGGTCTTGCAGGGGGATCCAGTCCCTTCCCTTTCATCTCAATAAATCTTGCTAAAGAGAACTCTGTGAATATCACTCAGAGAAATGTGTCGTTCAGCAACTGCCAATGAATTTGACACCTTTGAAGAAATCATTTGATCAATTATTCATACCAACAGCAACTAAAAGTGTTTGTCTGAAATAATGAATAGGAAAAATTGTAAGATGTGGGAGCCAAACTCCAACTATGTTGTTTGATAATCTCCATGAGAACCAATGGCCATCCCACCAAGCCAGATGCTTAGATGTTCTCATCCAATGAGACCTAGTTAGCTCACCTTTCCATAGTTGCTCCTGCCCGGTGAAAGAAGCTTCTCCATGAGATCCACCATCCTGTCTCCATCTCCTTATTGGGTGATAAGGACACTGTAAACAGCTGGTTCTTTTCCCCAATGCATAGGCGAGGTTGAGACTGGAGTCCAGAAGATGTGGGTGGAGAAACCCCACAGGAGAGTCAGACTGCATCCTGAGCAGATTGGGCTCCTTGTGGCTGCACCAGGTGAATAGCTGCAAGCAGGAGATCGGGTGTGTCACGAACTCCACCAGAGGAAAGAAAGAGGATCTCCCTCTCTCCAAGGTGGGAAGCCCAGCAGTGCAACCCTTGAAGGCCTGATCTGGGGGGTTCCCCTCAGTCATCTCAGGCTGCTTCCAGCCCAATAAGCCCCATAAATAAGCCCTTAAGAAGGACTTTGCTCCAGGCTCCCAGGAAGCGAGCAGAAGGGAGAATAAAGAGGAAGTTCTGGTTACGAGATCCTGAATGTCTCTGGAGATAAATTCCAATGGACTATCAGGCAATCAAGGTAGTCCTCCACTTATGACCACAATTTCTGTTACTAAGCAAGGCAGTTCTTAAGTAAGTTCTGCCTCATTTTACAACCTGTTTGCCACAGTTGTTAAGCAAATGTGTGGGGTAGTTAACTAAATCATGTGGTCATTAAGCAAATCTTAGGGTGATCCCATTTTTGTTGTTGACATTTTGTGGAGGGTTGGAGGTTTCTTCTGAATGGCTTCTCCAGAGCAGCAAAGGCAGGAGAAGAGACACAAGTGGGAGGCCCCCAATCAGGATCTCTATTGGTTATTGGGAGGACATGTTTCTTTCTGATATCTCCCTAGAAAGAGCATCGAAGGAGTCTGTGTCCAACTGTCTATCCAGGAGAGGAGGGAGGATTGGAGGAGGGAGGGAGGGAGGGAGGGAGGTGGGGGACTTGCTACCTCGTGTGCCAGGTGAGTCTGGCCAGAGCCGGATCTGGGAGCCGGAACCGAGCAGCCAAATGGGCTGAGCAGTCGGGGGCCGAACAGCCCGCAGGAGAGGAGGGGAGAGGAGAGCAGCCAGAAGCTGAAGGGGAGCCCGGGGGTCCCCAGGAGAGGCCTCGGGGGAGCAGAGAGCCCCGAGGCAGCAAGGCTGGGGGAGCAGGGGGGCAGAACGGGAGGACAGGGCTGGATGGAGGGTCTCGGGGGCAGGCAGAAGCTCCTGCTGCTCCAGAGCCTCTCAGGAGGAAGCAAGAGGAGGAGGAGGCCATGCCTAACATCTACCTGTACTTCCCCCCACTCCTCCTGCCCTCATGCATACACCCCATAGATGGCCTCTCCCACCGGTCAGACAAGCACATCCACACCACACCAGACCCGACTCTCACCCTATAAAGAAACTGGCAAACATCCAATTCAGCCCCTCTGGCTCTAAGCCTATGGGGAGCCCCCCAAACATTCCTCATCAAGCACAGGGAACTTCACCAACTGTAAAAGTCTTAGAGAGTTGGAAGGGACCTTAGAGGTCTTCTAGTCCAAGCTCTGCTCAAGCAGGCTAATGGTGGAGTCTTTAAGATAGGTCTACCTTCAACCAAGCTAAGAGAGATCTAACAAAACGAAATTCAAAGTAGAGAAAAGTAAAGACTTAAATTTAGGCAAGAAAAGCCAAGGGTACATATATAGACTGGCTGAAACCAGGCTCAATAGCAGTAACTGTGAGAGGGATCTGGGAGTCTTAGTGGAGAACCAATTAAATATGAGCCAGCAGTGTGTGGGGGCAGCCAAAAAAGCCAATGCAATCCTAAATTGCATTAGCAGAGGTATACAATCAAGATCAAGAGAGGTACTTTCCATTACCTAGAGTACTGCATAAAGTTTTTGTCGCCACACTATTAAAAAAAAAGTTGAGCTCTAGAAAGAGTGCAAAGAAGGACCATCAGGATGATTAGGGGACTGGAGACTAAAACATATGAAGAACGGTTACAGGAACTGGGCATGGCTAGCGAAGAGAAGGACAAGGGGAGACAGGATAGCAGTCTTCCAATATTTGAGGGGCTGTCACAGAGACGAGGGGGTCAAGCTATTTTCCAAAACACTTAAAGACCAGACAATAATGGATGGAAACTCATCAAGGGGAGATTCAACCTAGAACTAAGAAGAAATTTCCTGACAGTGAGAGCAATCAACCAATGGAACAGAAGTTGCCTTCAAAAGGTGTGGGAGCTTCATCCCTGGAAGCTTTCAAGAAGAGACTGGACTGCCATCTGTCAGAAATGGTACATGGTCTCCTGCTTGGGTGGGGGGTGTTGGACCAGAGGACCTACAAGGTCCCTTCCAACTCTGTTAATCTTTTCTAGTGTCAGGAGAGAATGGGAAGGATTCCACATGTGGATGTCCGAAACTGTGAATGCAGAATTGCTTAATTCCTTCTTTGAATTTATTTTTAGGCACAAAAAACCCCCAAAATATGTAAAGAACAACAAGAGAGATAGAGTCAGTATACAATTCCAAATAGGCACAAAATTCATAGAGTGGCTGAACAATTGCACCCAGTGAGTAGTCCTTCATGGAGCTACATCTACATGGGGTGAAATATTCAGAGGGGAACCTCAAGTTTCTGCCTTGAGCCCCAGACTCTTCCATATCTTCCCAAATGATCTATGTGAGGGGACAGAAAGGGAACTCATCAGGTTTGCAGATGGCACCAAGCTTGTGGGAATTACGAGAATATAAGCTCAATATCCAGAAGATGTAAACATTGGATGCTACCTAAAGAGATGCAGTTCACTGGTGAGAAAAGCCAGGATCTGCACTTAGGAGACCCCAATGCCCAGGTACAGAACAGGGGGTGCTTGGCTCAGCAGTGGTACCTGTGGATGGATCTCCTGGCAAAGCACTTAAGGATCAGCCAGAACTCTGCTGCAAATGACAAAATAGGCCCAGGAAGTCTTAGGCAGCAATAAAAGAGGGGAAGATTCAAGAGGGAGAGAAGGGCTGGTACCGCTTTCTGTCTCACTGGTCAGACCATCCTTGGAATACTTTGTCCAATTCTGGTCACCCCAGAAAAGAAAAAGTTGTGGGGATTCTGGACAGTGTGAGGAGAGGAGGAACAAAGATGCTTTAAGGTCTAGAGGTCAAATCATTTGATGAACGGTTGAGGGAGTTCGCTATGTCCAGTCGAGGCAAGGTGGGAAGGATTGGGCAGCCATGATAGAACATTCCAGCACTTTTAGGGGCTCTGACAGGGAAGAGGGAAGTGACTTCATCTCCAGAGCCCTGGAGGGAAGGAGAAGAGGAAACGAGTGGGAGTTTGTTAAAGAGAGACCCAATCTAGGAGTCAGGAGAAGTTTTCAGACAGAAGGAACAATTAAGCCGTGGAATAAGTTGCCTCTCAAAGTAGTGAGTGCTCCATCTCTGGAAGTTTTCAAAGTGGACAGGAGAACGATTTGACTGGGATGGTATAAAGTTCCTGCCTTGAGCAAAGGGTTGGACTAGAAGACCTCCAAAGTCCCCGCCAGCCCTATAAATCTACATCCTATGTTCTACCATCCCTAAGACTACTTCACTACCCACCACCCACCGGCTACTGACCAGCTCCAGTTGGCCTTGGTGGCCCCTGGCTTCCCCCTCCTGTTTCTTCTCTCTTGCAGCTTCTGGAGCAACAGGAGTTTCTGCCTGCCCCCGAGACCCTCACCCCAGCCCTGTCTTCCAGCTCTGCCACCAGCTCTGTCAGTCTTGCGGCCTCCGGGGGTCTCTGCTGCCTCGAGGCATCTCCTGCAGACCCCTCGGCTCCCAGTTCAGCTTCTAGCTGTTCTCCTCTCTTCTCCTCTCCTGTGGGCTGCCCAGATCCCAGCTGCTCAGCTCATTTGGCTGCTCGATTCTGGCTCCCAGATCCAGCTCTGGCCAGACTCTCTGCCCTCCCCACAGCAGAGCCCTCACCCTCCTCACTGCTGCCCCTCGGCCTCAGATGGCACTCCAAGGCTTGGAATTGATCCTAGGGATCCACCGCTACCAATCTCATCTCACCACTGCCACGGCCATCACCTCCACCCTCCTTCTTGGCTCAGAGCCCTGGGATTCCTCAGTGCTCTCAGGCCCTGATGCTCGGTGGCTGGGAAGCTTTCAGCTCAGTTGACAGTCCTGCAGTGACTGGTAAGGTGGGGGTAAGGGTGGGGCTCTCCTGACTCCCCTGGCACACTGGGTGGCAAGTCAAGGGAAGGGAGGGGAAGAATCTCTTTTCTCTTTCAAATGGGTAGGCGGCCGCCATTCCTCCATTCCAGGTACGGGGAGAGAGAGTGTCAGCAAAGTTGTCCCATGTGCTGTTCACTCAGGAGTGCCAACATCATTTCTGAAGGAGGCCACTTGGCTGGTGACCTCCCTGTGGAAATCTTCCCTGCCTTTCTCCAAACACCTGTTCTGCAGCTCTAATTCCTGGATCGCCATTCTGACATGGGTCAATTGTTCTCTGTTGTCCTCCAGAGTTTTCTGCAGGTCTTCCATTCTGGCCTGGTAAACACAGGTCTGGTGCTGCTGCAGATGGTTGAGGTGCTTCTTCTCATTTCCCCTCACATTCTGAAGAATGGAGACCTTCTGCTTCAGTGGCTTTTCTCCACAAAGTGGAACTTTTGTCCATCTCAGCCAGTTCATGCTGCAGACTCTAGAGGTGCTTCTTGAGTTCTTAAGAAGGTTCCAGACATCTTTGAGGAGCTTCTCAGAGGTTCTGAGGCAGCCTTCTCACGTTTGAGGAAAGCCACTTGGCTAGTAACCTCAGACATTTCATTCTGGAGTTCTTCACTGTGATTCACCAAAATTTCTTTCTTTAACTGGTGGATCATCGTGTTGGCATGGTCCAAGCTTCCTTTGTTGTCCAGCAGAGTTTTCTGCAGGTCTTCTGTTGTGGTCTGAAGTTGATCCACTGTCTGCTTGAGACAACTGTGCTGCTCTTTCATCCGTTGTTTGTCTTTCATGGATTCCTGGATCTGAAAGTCAATGGAATCTGGTTAATCTGGAGATCATGGAAGCCATCTCTGTCCATTGAGAAAACAGCCCAAGGTTATTCCCTAAAGGACCGTTTCTTCCCTGCTGCTGACCTGTTTGGAAAATGGAGAGACACAGTCACATCCTCTCTCAGTTCAGGGATAAGTTTGCTAACTGCTTGAAGTCCACATATGCCTTCAAGTGGCCCAGTTTGAGAAACTCTGACTTAATCCATCACAACTGATCTCCCTTCAAACTATCCTGACTTCCCATTTGATTCTGACTCCAATTCGAGGCTTCTCTTCACTCAAGACTCTCCAAAGGACTCAGAATCTGCTATCGGTCAATTCGGCCCCCTCTGGCACTGCTAGGGGGTTTCACATGAGAGGGAAAGGGGGGGACCATTCGGACTAGGACTAGGAAAGAGCCCCCCCTCCAAGTACTCACCAGTCCCATCCAAGGCAGGAAATCCTGGTGGGTCCCCTTGAGCCTCTCAGCCACAGCCTACCTCGCAAGCATGTTGTTGTGAGGATGATGGAGTCTTCAGTGTGTTCACTGTCTTCATCTATTTAGAGAAATAATAAAGGTGGATAAAAATCTGAGTAATAAAAAATAAAAATATATGAATAAATAAATCAGCAGGATGAGTCTATTTGGGAAATAACTACATTTGGCCAATGGAATCCCTTTTTAGGTTAATCTCCCCAGGTCAGTTTCTACCTTTGGGGTCTCAATGCCTCTCCAACTGGGACATCCTGAAGCCAATTTTTTTTCATAGATCACATTGCCGACCCCCAGCCGGCTGCTCCCAGCCCCTTTCCAGAGACAGGAACCTTTGACCTGTTGGATGAGGAGTTTGGTGACAGGTATGGAGGCTGCAGACATGGCAGGTATCAGCACGTTTGTCCCACTTTTCTGGCAAACTCCAGCCAATGAGCTTAGGAGGAGCTTCTGATGTCACAATCCAAGGCTTTGATTGGCCTGGACCTGGGATTTGAATAATATCCACCAACCGGCTGCCTTCACCTGGGAGGCGTGGCTTATCCATAGATGAGCCAATCCTGAAGGGGTTTTAAACCCTGAATTGGCTTCAGCCGGAGTGGCTCCCTCTGAAGGGCCTTGGTTGCCTGGAGAGGTCGGGGAGCCCCAGATTCCGCCCCTTCTCTGGGGGTGGAGCCCAGATTGAAATCTTGTCCCTTGGATCTGGAATCTGGTATTAGAGATCCAGAGAATCCAGGTTTTCCTGCACCTGCCCAGATGATGAAAGGGAAATATGCATAGAATATTAGAGATTCCTCTTTAAAAGGACTTGTGAGAATGTGCCTGAAGAAATAATGGATCCGTTGATATACAGTCCCTAAACAAGTATCCTACACATGAAAGGAGGAGCTTCCAGGGGAATGGCTGCTGACCTCTGAGCTCCGTACGACTACAGAGCTCGCTGATGAAGGGGGGGGTGCCCCCGGCCCTCTTTCCATCTGGAGGGTCGAGGATTAAGAGCAGCGACCACCCTGGCTTTCCATAGAGCCTAATTTGGCCTTCCAGGGTGGTCAAATAGCCAGGATGATAAGAAGATTGTCCCAGCTGGAGCCGAGATGGGAGTTGGAGGCGGAGTTATGGTCGGAGCTCCAGCTGGAGGGCGGTGATGGCGGCGAGGAGGGAGGCAGAGCGAGGCAGAGCGAAAGAGTGGCGGCGACGGCTCCCAGCAGCCCGGGTGGCGAGACGGCGGTATCGGCGATGCCAGCAGGGCCGAATTGGAGGGTGAGGACCGCCGGAAGGCCGTTCGGGGGCGGAACGAGGCTCGAGACGTTGGACGCTGAAGAAGGCCTGCGGGAGAGCCGTAGGCTGGCCGGAGCAGCGCTCGGGCCTGGACCAACAGCGGGGGTCGTTGAAATAGGGGGGTGGGCTGGCCACGACAAGTCCAGCCTTTAAAGATCTATGGAGTCTGGAGCCTGGAGCCTAGCAGAGGGAGGAGACCTGTGGCACCAGGGGCAGGAGACATAGTGCCAGGAGGCAGAGGATTTATCAACCCCTGCCATCTGCCATTTGCCTGCCAAGACTGTGCCCAGGTGTCCCTCGTTGATCATCAACAACTTTTTACAACTACCTGCCCACTTGTCATTTTGACTATCTACAACTGCTCCCGAGCCAACTGTTGTGTGTGCCTGCGTGACTACCCCCACCATCTTTCACCAGCCCACTATCAAAATCCATCAAATATCAATTTAAACCGTCTGCCTACCTACACCACAGATTGCCTCCCGGCCTCCATCTTTCTACCATCTTCCTACCACCTACTCTCCATCTAGTTACTGTCTTCTCATCATCCCCTTATTTATCATCTGATGTGGAACCTGGCTTGCTGTCTCATTTTAACATCCATAGCACCCTGGCCCTGGTTACAGCGCTTCCAGTATATATTCGAGGTCAGACTTGCTCCAGCTGCGGGAGTCCCCCCTCTCGCAGATATGGCCCTTTGCACTTTCAAGGGCCCACCTTAATGACGGGTTTGTTAACCCCGAGAGGTGGAGGAGGCGAAGACTTAGGGGTTTTTTAACTAGATGTTTTTTATCCATTTTAGGGGGTTCCAGGGTGGGTGGGAGGGATCAGGCCAGGCGAACAGGTGAGGTCAAGGAGGGAGTGAGCGGAGTGGGGAGGGGGAGGGAAAATGACATTCCTACAGAGGGTTGTTTTATTCCAACGGTCGTGGGGAGGGGTGGGTGCGAGGACCAAACAAAATCTCGTAGTCGGTTGGGAGACCGTGGCTGTTGGACACGCCCGGTCGCTCGTACCAACCCCCGCATTCTAGGTGGCCAGGACCTACAGAGCCAGGGCCTGAGGCTGATGCTCTGCAATGCAAGGTCCGTTGTTAACAAGGCCCCCCTCATTAATGAGTTGATCTCAGAGGGGGAGCCGGACCTTGCAGGGATAACAGAGACCTGGTTGGGCCACGAGGGTGGTTTGCCCCTCGTGGAGATTTGCCTGCCAGGTTACCGTGCATTTTATCAGCCGCGGGCCCTGGGTAAGGGTGGCGGGGTGGCGGTAATTATACTGGAGAGTCTGGAACCGAGGGAGTTCACTGTGCCACAGATCTCCGGGTGTGAGTCCCTTGGTGTGAAATGGGGCCCAGGGAGGCAGTTGGGCTTGCTGATTGTATACTTGGCTCATCGCTATGCATCAGCGGCCCTGCCTGAGCTCCTCAAGCTGATCGCGGAGACGGCAGTTGATACCCACAAACTTGTGGTTATGGGGGATTTCAACCTGCCGTCGACGGGCGAAGCATCCGAGGTGGCTCGGGAGTTCATGGCTTCCATGACAGCCATGGACCTGACCCAATTAATTCAGGGCCCCACACACGAAGGTGGGCACACACTGGACCTTGTTTTTGTATCTGGACAGTGGACGAGTGATCTGGGAATAGGGGATCTAGTTATTACACCCCTGTCATGGTCGGACCACTCATCTCTCCGGCTCGACTTCCCCGGCACTACCCCCCACCGCGGGGAGGCGGAACCTGATTGTCCCAGATGGTTCCGCCCCAGGCGACTGCTGGAACTGGATAGGTTCCAGACGGAGCTTGGGCCACTTTCTGTAGCCCTGACCCGCTCCCGGATGGAGGACCTAGTGGCTGCTTGGAATAGAGTGGCTGCTGGGGCCTTGGACCGGGTAGCGCCTTTGCGGCCTCTCCTGTGGCAACGAACCACCCTGGCTCCTTGGTTTACCGAGGAGCTGAGGGTGATGAAACGCCACAAGAGATGCCTAGAAAGCAGGTGGAGGTCCTCACGCTCCGAATCTGACCGAACACAGGTAAGAGCCTATTTACGGACCTACCTTGTGGCACTGAGAGCGGCCAAACATAGACACTGTGCCGCTCTTATTGCGTCCGCGGATAACCGCCCTGCCGCCCTGTTTCGGGTGACCAGCTCCCTCTTATCACAGAGGCCGCGGGAAGCCCCTTTGCAGGGTAGAGCAGAGGAGTTTGGGGAATATCTGCAGGACAAAAGCGATCAGATCCGGAGTGGATGGGCCCCCTTCAGTGGACCAAGGGAGACGTCGGAAGCAAGTCTTGAGACACCACGCTGGGAGGGGTTTGACTCTGTTGCCCCCGAGGATTTGGACAGGTTACGTGGGCGACTGTGAGCCACCTCATGTTTACTGGACCCGTGTCCCTCCTGGCTTGTACTGGCATCCTGGGAGGTTACACGAGGCTGGCTCCTGGGTCTGGTGAACGCTTCACTTGAGGAGGGGTCCTTGCCAGCCGCCTTGAAAGATGCGGTGGTGAGGCCCCTGCTCAAGAGGCCTTCCCTGGATCCAGAGGAGCTAGCTAATTACCGTCCCATCTCCAACCTCCCCTTTTTAGCGAAGGTTGTAGAGAGTGTGGTGGCACAACAGTTCCCACGTCACCTGGAGGAAGCAGACTATCTAGACCCGAGCCAGTCCGGCTTTCGACCCGGTCACAGCACGGAGACGGCCTTGGTCGCGTTGGTGGATGATCTCTGGAGGGCCAGAGATAGGGGTTGTTCCTCTATCCTGGTCCTATTAGATCTATCAGCGGCTTTCGATACCATCGACCATGGTATCTTATTGCGCCGGCTGGAAGAGGTGGGCGTAGGGGGCACCGTTTTGCGGTGGTTCCGCTCCTACCTCTCCGACCGGACACAGTGTGTGTTGGCAGGGGAGCAGAGGTCGACCCTGAGGCCACTCATCTGTGGGGTGCCACAGGGGTCGGTCCTCTCGCCCCTCCTGTTCAACACATACATGAAGCCGCTGGGTGAGATCATCCGTGGTTTTGGGGTTGGATACCATCTGTACACTGATGACACGCAGCTGTACATTTACACCCCAAACCACCCCAACGAGGCCGTCGAAATGATGTCCTGGTGTTTGGAAGCCGTCCGGGTCTGGATGGGGGACAACAGACTTAAACTCAACCCCTCCAAAACTGAGTGGCTGTGGCTACCGGCGCCCTGGTTCAACCAGTGGATGCCATCGCTGGCCATAGGGGGCGAACAACTGCCCCCCGTGGAACGGGCGCGCAATTTGGGCGTCCTCCTTGATGCCCGGCTGTCGATGGATGACCATGTGACAGCCGTGGCGAGGGGGGCGTTCCACCAGGTTCGCCTGGTGCACCAATTGCGCCCCCTATTGGATCGGGATGCCTTACGCACAGTCACTCATGCGCTGGTGACGTCTCGCCTGGACTACTGCAATGCTCTCTACATGGGGCTCCCCTGGAGATGCACCCGAAGACTACAGCTAGTTCAGAATGCGGCCGCGCGGGCCATCATGGGAGGAACAAGATACTCCCATATAACACCACTCCTGCGCGAGCTGCACTGGCTACCTGTGGTTTTTTGGGTGCGTTTCAAGGTGTTGGTTACTATCTTTAAAGCGCTCCATGGCATGGGACCTAGTTACCTGCGGGATCGCATCTCACCTCACACATCTCTACGACCTATCCGCTCTCACAGGGAGGGACTCCTCCAGGTGCCATCCGCCAAGCAGTGCCAACGGGTGGCGCCTAGGAGTAGAGCCTTCTCTGTGATGGGCCCAACCCTCTGGAATGACCTCCCCCCCGATATTAGAACTATTAATGACCTCCGCTCCTTCCGACAGAAGCTTAAGACCCACCTGTTCCAATTAGCTGGCTTAGCCAATTTATAGCTCCATCTTTCACCTCCTGGCAAACATCTTATCGTGGAATTTTTAAAGGAAATTTAATCTTATTTGTATTTTAATTAAATATGGTACAGTATATTTTCTACCTCCTCCATCTATGTCTATGTTTATGTATATGTATTCTATTTTATGTATATGGTTTTTAATAATGACTGTACACCGCCCCGAGTCCTGTTTAGGAAAGGGCGCGGTTTATAAATAAAAGTTTGATTGATTGATTGATTGATTGACATAGTCCTCAATATCCATTCATTTAGCAACAGTTCCAAGTTCCACGGTTATTCCTTATGAGGAATTCTTCAGAAATTCCACCTGAACCACATCAAAGATCTTTTCAACATCCAATGCAATGTGAGCAGCCATTTCCTGGATCGAGAGATATTATTCAGTCACCCGTGTTTTAGTCAAAGGAAGAGATAAGAGGGTGGAAGATTGCACAAGCTTTACCACTTCAGGAGAAAATCTCTCTTTGGACATGTCCGGCCACATTTACCTCTCTAGCAATATCTACGTTCTTTGGAATTTGAGGGATTTTCTTAGGTCTGAAATGGTGTAGGGCTTCCTGCCTGAGCAGAGGTTGGACTAGAAGACCTCAAAGGTCCCTTCCAACTCTGTTTCTCTGTTAGGTCCATCACGTGGAAGATTACTGTGATACATTCTACATGGGCCTCCCCTTCAGGAACTCTGAGAAGGTGTTTCTGGTCCACAATGAGGATATGTGGACAGTAATGGGGAAACCCCATTACATGAATATCCTGACAGCCAACTACATATCCCAAGTAACACAAAGCCAAAGATGAGACTGATAATAAAGATTTATTAATAATGATTTAACGATACAACAATCCAAAAACAAACGAACAATAACAACAACAAAAAACCAGGAACAAATGGAACAAATGGAACCATGGTGGAGTCTTGCGTGGCCCTCTGGAAGTTGAGCGAGGGGGCCTTTCCAGGGACAGCTGGATGTGATGGAGGCAAAGATGAGGAGGGAAAGGAGAGGGGAGGGGAGAGGGAGGGAAAGGAGGGGAGAGGGGGAGGGGAGGATGGGAAAATGGGGAGGAAGAGGGGCAAGAAGGGGAGGGAAGAGATAGGAGGAGGAAGAGGAGGGGGTGGGAGGGGGCAGGAAGGGGAGGGAGGGGGAGGGGAGGGGGAGGGGAGGGGGAGGGGGAGAGGGAGGGGAGGGGGAGGGGAGGGGAGAGGAGGGGGAGAGGGAGGGGAGGGGGAGGGGAGGGGAGAGGAGGGGGAGAAGGGGGAGGGGAGGGGGATTAGGGAGAGAGGGGAGGGGGATTAGGGAGAGAGCGGGAGGGGAGGAGGGAAAGGATGAAGGAGTAGGGAAAGGAGGGTGAGGAATAGGTGGTGGGGAGTAGGAAGCAGGGAAAGCAGAAGGAGAGGGAGAAGGAAGAAGAGGAAGTGATGATGAAGAAGAGGATGTGATGAGGATGATAAGGAAGGTGATGATGAGGTGGTGGAAAGGAGAAAGGAAGAGGGGAAGTAGAAAGAAAAGAAGAAGGAGGAGGAGAAAGGAGAAGGAGGAGGAAGGAGAAGGAGAAGAATGAGCAGTAGGAAGGAGGAGGAGAGGAAGGTAAGGGATGGAGGAGAGGAAAGAAAGGTGGGAGGGGGAGGGGGAGGAAGGAGGAGGAGAAGAATGAGCAGGAGGAGAAAGGAGGAGGAGGAGGAAGGAGAAGAAGAAGAAGCTGAGGGAAGGAGGAGGAGAAGGAGGAAGAGAGGAAAGAGAGGAAGGACAAGAAGAGATAAAGAAGAGGGAGTGGGAGGGGTGTGGGAGGAGGGGGAAGGAGAGGGAGAAGGAAGAAGAGGCTGTAATGGTGAAGAAGATGGGGATGTGATGATAAGGAGGACAAGGAGGAGGTGGTGGAAGAGGGGAGAAGAAGAGGGGAAGGAGAAAGGAAAAAAGGAGAATGAGGAAGAGAAGGAAAGAGAAGAAGGGGAGGGGGAGCTGGAGGGAGAAGGAGGAGGAGGGAGAAAAAGGAGAAGGAGGAGGAGGAGAAAGGTGAAAGAGGAGAAGAAAAATGAGGAGGAAGGAGGAGGAGGAGGAAGGAGCAGGAGGAAAGAGGAGAAGAAGAATGAGGAGGAGGAGGAGGAAGGAGAAGAAGAAGAATGGTGAAGAGGGGGAAGAGAAGGGGGTGAGGAAAGGAGGGGAAGAGGGAAGGGGAAAAGGAGGGTAAGGGGAGGAGGGGGAGGAGAATGGGGTGGGGAGGAGGGGGAGAGGGAAGGAAAGGGGAAGGAAAGGGGAGGAGAGAAAGAGGGAGAGGGAGGGGTGGGAAGGGAAGGGGAAGGGAGGGGTTGGGGTGAGGTGCGGTGCGGTGCGGAAGGGGGAGGGGCAGGGGAGAGGCAGGGGAGGGGCAGGGGAGGGGAGGGAGAAGGGGGAGTGGTGGAGGGAAGGGGAGAGGGAGGGGTGGGGAAGGGGAGGGGGGGAGGAAGGGGAGGGAGAGGGGAGGGGAGGGGAGGAAAGGGGAGGAGGAGGAGGAAGAGGGAGGGGAGGAAGTGGGGGAGGGGAGGAAGAGGAGGAGGGGAGGAGGAGGCTACCCGAAGCTCCCGGCAGATGTTTCCTTCGATGGTTTCCTCGGGAGCTTCTCCAAGTCCTCCTCCTGGTCCTCTCCTTTCCCGTGTGATGTCCCTCACCAAGGTGGTCGGGTGAGGGACTCTCTTGCTCTGGAAGAAGCAGAAGGGGAGAATTAATGGTCTTCAAATGTGGCCTCCCCAGTCTAATATTCAGCTATTCCCCACTCCTCCCTCCTGCCTAAGGGCTCCTCACCTCCTCAGCCGGTCTCTGAAGGTCTTGGTTAAGAAGGCCTTCTCCCCGCTCAACCTCCGGTTTTCCTGCCGAAGTGTCTCCACTTCGGCCTTGAGGGCCACACGTTCCTCCACCATGATCTCAAAGAGCTTGGAATTTCTGTAAACAATGAAGAGAAAGAGAAGAAATTAGTCATCTTGTGATGGATGGATGGATGGATGGATGGATGGATGGATGGATGGATGGATGGATGGATGGATGGATGGATGGATGGATGGATTCTTCTATATCTTTCTCACCTGTCCAGTTGTTCCTGCAGTTTTTCGTTTTGGATGAGGAGCTCCCGTTTCTCCCCAGCTTGCTCCAGAACTCTGCAGAGGAGGCTCCGGTATTCCTCCTTCTCCACCTGGAGCTGGATCTCCAACTCCATGATTCTGTAAAAGAGGAAGACAAGAGCGAAATTAGCCCCCTCCGGTTTTCCCTCGAACCATCCAACCTGTTTAAAATGAAAACTACCTAAAAATACCCAGCACTTCCTCTCCCTTCCTTGCTAAGTGGTTTAGTTTTACCCTTTGCCCAAGTCAGGGCTGCTGAGAGAATGTCTCACCTCCTGTCCTTCTTCTCCAGCTCTCTGCAGAGTTCTGGGATCTTAGTTGCAAGCTGGGGATTTTTTTTCTGGAGCTCCTCATCCCTCCTTGTTTTGCTGCTGTAAAGACAAAGACCAGAGAGAAATTAGCCCCTTGATTCTCTCACTTGAAGCATCAAACGTTTTCTTCAATTAAAAAATACTTTAAAATACCTTTATGTCTCTCTGTGTGTACAAGTTCAGTGTTGCTATTCCTACCAGGACAATCAGAAAGCTCTCCTTACAGGGAACAGGGCTTTAACCATTGGGGGAAGCCACCCGCTCCCAGCAGAAAGAAATATTTTAGGAGATATTAAAAAGGCAGAATATTATATTTCCCCTAGAAGAGAAATAGAAACCTTAAGGGAGGTTCCCTGTCCCCAACAGATATTTGGTGCCCATTAAGAGAGACTGGGCCATCCTATCTACGAGGCAAAAGACCTCCAGCTCCTGGGTGGTGGGATTAAGACAGGACCCTCCAGGGCATCCTAGGATCATCTAACAGCAGAGCTCCCTCAATGGCAAAATCTCCTAAGGCCATTGCATCCGCCCAGGGGTGGGTTTCAAAATTTTGCTACCGGTTCCATGGATGTGGTGAGGTGGGGGGAGCATGTGACTGGGTGGGCGTGGCCAACCTGACGTCACTCACACACACTCAGTCACACGACCCTCCACCTAGCCACACCTACCAAAACAATGGTGAAAGATTTTGGAACTCTGACAGAGGGAAGAGGGAGGGAGGGAAGAGATAGGAAAAACTCCCCCAAATAGACCACCGGAGGATTTAGGGGGTGTAAAAACCATATGTTTCCTTGAAGGAATGGAAGCATTCAACTTTGGATCCCGGAGGCCATGCCGGTGTTTATAAATCCGGCAGGCGAGTGGAGGGGGAGGAGAACAACGGGAAGGAAAGAGTGGGAGATAGGGAAAAAGGCAGACGGAGGCGCTGGACTGTGCAAGCAGGGCGGGAGGGAGGAAAGTTCATCCAGTCCTGGCTGGAGACAAGGGGGGGGGAGGAACTGGCTGCAACCCCCCCAAAAAACCACCCCCAGGCATGGCGGGGGCCGTGGGAAATTGCAGAGGCCGGATTGCATGCGAGCATTTGTGTACTGGATGGGAAGCAACAGACTCAAACTCAACCCCTCCAAGACGGAGTGGCTGTGGATACCGGTGCCCCGGTTCAACCAGTGGGTTCCATCACTGGCCATCGGGGGCGAACAACTGGCCCCCGTGGAACGGGCGCGCAATTTGGGCGTCCTCCTGGATGCCCGGCTGTCGATGGATGACCATGTGACAGCCGTGGCAAGGGGGGCGTTCCACCAGGTTCGCCTGGTGCGCCAATTGCATCCCCTATTGGACCAAGACGCCCTTCACACAGTCACCCATGCGCTTGTGACATCCCGCCTGGACTATTGCAATGCTCTCTACATGGGGCTCCCCTTGAGATGCACCCGAAGGCTGCAGCTGTCCAGAATGCGGCCGCGCGGGTAATCATGGGATGTACCAGGTACTCCCATATAACACCTCTCCTGCGCGAGCTGCACTGGCTACCTGTGGCTTTTCGGGTGCGTTTCAAGGTGTTGGTTATCACCTTTAAAGCGCTCCATGGCACAGGACCTAGTTACCTGCGGGATCGCATCCTACCCCATACATCCCTGTGACCAATTCGCTCTCACAGGGAGGGACTCCTCCGGGTGCCGTCCACTAGGCAATACCAGCGGGCGACGCCCAGGAGTAGGGCCTTCTCTGTGATGGGCCCGACCCTCTGGAATGACCTCCCCCCCGACATCAGAACTACTACCGATCTCCGCTCCTTCCGCAAGAAACTCAAGACCCACCTGTTCCAATTAGCTGGCCTGGCCCAATCGTAGTTTTAATTTTCAATCCTCCTGGCCGGCATTTTAAATTTTAAGGGGGTGTTCTTTTAACCTGTTTTAATTTTTATTATCATTGTACAGACTCTATATTTAATTTGTTTTTTAAAAAGGGGTATTTAATTTGGTTATTGTATATACGGTTTTTAGCTTTTGTCTGTACACCGCCCCGAGTCCCCTCGGGGAGAGGGGGCGGTCTATAAATTCTAAATAAAGTAAAGTAAAGTACTGCAGTCCCAATACTGTGGCCCAAAGGACCATAGAAAGACGATTCTGGATTGTATCAACAGATTTCATACTTGCTTCCTTGTACTTGTTGATGAATTAATTAATTAATTGATTAATTGATTGATTGATTGATTGATTGATTAAATCAATCTAACCAAATGAAATTAAATGGTGGAAAAAAATAAGGTTCTCCATTTAGGCAAGAAAAACAAAATGCACAGGTACAGTGTAGGTGATACCTGGCTCAATAGTAGTAACTGTGAGAGGGATCTTGGAGTCCTAGTGGACAACCATTTAAATAGGAGCCAGCCGTGTGCAGCAGCTGCCAAAAAGCCAACCCAGTTCTAGGCTGCATCAACAGAGGGAAATAATCAAGATTACGTGAAGTCTTCATACCACTTTATAAGGCCTTGGTAAGGCCACACTTGGAATACGGCATTCAGTTTTGGCCGCCATGATGTAAAAAAAAATGCTGAGACTCTAGAAAGTGCAGAGAAGAGCAACCAAGAGGATGAGGGGACTGGAGGCTAAAACATAGGAAGAATGGTTGCAGGAACTGGGTAAGTCTAGTTGAATGAAAAGAAGGACAAGGGGAGACATGATAGCAGTCTTCCAATATCTCAGGGGTTGCCACAAAGAAGAGGGAGTCAAGCTATTCTCCAAAGCAACTCAGGGTAGAGCAAGAAGCAATGGGTGGAAACTAATCAAGGAGAGAAGCAACTTAGAACTGAGGAGAAATTTCCTAACAGTTAGAATGTAGACTTACGTGACGTCCTTCCCCTTCACGCTCCTCAGCGGTTCCCCCGCTGCTGTTCCGGAAGTCTGGAATTTTTTTTTAAAAAAGCAGGTGTGAATATTCATATATATCCTCTCACTCACCCTCCACTATCCCCACCCTCACACTGAGCTTCTCAGTGGCGTAGCGTGGGTTGTCAGCACCCGGGGCAAGGCAAGTAATTTGCGCCCCCTAAGATGTTGCGCCCAGTGCGGCCGGCCCTCCCTGCACCCCCCACGCTACGCCACTGCCAGGCAGCGCTATTGGCTGGCTGGGGATGATGGGTTTGGAAGTCCCCTGGAGACTCCAACCCAGTCTCAGACCAGCTGCCACGCACCCTCTTTCCGCACCCCCGATGCGACCCTGCTCGCGGCGGTAGCCTTGACCCTGTGCACATACGGGTCGGCCATGCATTCAGACGAGACCCCGGATGCGTGTCTGGGGAGTGTTGCGTGCAGATACATCCCAGATATGCCCTTGGAGTCTCGTCTGAACGCCGTGCGGGCGCAGGGTCAATAACGGTCGGCTAAGTGGACTCCAAGAGGGCTGCAGGCCGGGTGATGAGCTTTCAGCCACTGACATCCTTGGTTGCTTTGCACCTGCAAAGGGAGCGGAGGTGTGTGAAATTTTAAAACTGCCGGTGCCTTTTGTATTTGGCTGAAATGAGAGGCTTCCCTCCAATGGGGAATGTTATGCAGTTATTAAAGTTTCTGCTGATAAAGAAGGTAACAAGCAGAATATTTCCTTTAACTATAAAAATATTTCCTGCTTTCTCGTGGTCATAAAAACGTATTTCACTCACACCAAAGGCTAAAAAAGGTATATGAACCTTGCTGATGTGCCAGTCTGTTGTCAGCTGTCCTAGAAACAAGCTTTGAACAATTTTAGACCCGAATAAAATAGGGAACTTCTTTCCAAGCAACTGTTTTTTTGTTGTTTCTTTCCTTGGAACCCAGGAAATTCTCCCAACAGAATGTGAGAGGTCCATGCAGCTTTTAGCACCCCCGCCCATGCCTTCCCTCTTGGTCTCCCAGCCTTCTTTTGACCGTCAGGAGCAAGAAGCATTTTTATATTTCCTAGGGGGCTATATTTCCTCCCCACCCCCCATAAATGGAAATCCACCTTCATGGCCACATTTGGAGGTGGGGGAAGAGAAGGAGGAATGGCAAAGCTTAGCCAGAGGTAAATGAGGGAGCTGTAACTTCTCTTCCAATATTTGTGTTTGTTAAATGCAGTAAGTCAAGAACAGAACTGTACCTGCACAGATCAATTAATATTGGGGCTATAATTTCAGGTGCAGCAACCCTACTTTTAGAATTTCTTCACTTCCTAAAGTGAGTAAGAGGCTTCTTGGCATGGAGTTGGATCCAGCGAGGGGGGAGGTCCCTGCTTTTGAGGAAAGAAGGAATAGACCGACTGCCTTGTGGGGCCGGGAGGCTGGTGAGCCCCCTCCCTCCAATTGCACCGGGCAAGGGCTGCCCAGGTGCCCATCGCCCCTGTTCGGAGAAGAGCGTCAGTGGCCAGGAACGAAGCAAGCCCTCCTGGCTGGCAGGCGGGGCCGGGGCGACCCAGCAGGCTTTCTTGGCCTGCCCCTTCCAGCTGGCCTGTGCGGAAGTGGGAGGCGGCAGAGGGAAGAGCATGGCAGAGCAAGAGCCCGGGCTGGGGTGTGTAGTCCGCGCTCACCTGCCGGGCGCCGGTGCTGCATCCAGGCAGGAGCTGCTCCCCCAGCCCACCCCGACACACACACACCGGCTGCTTCCCCCCCCCGCGCCCCCAAGCCGCAGAAACGGCCTTCTCACCAGCTCTCCTTCCAGCTGGGAAGATGCCGGAGCGTCAAGGAGTTCGAGAAGCTGAACCGGATCGGAGAAGGGACCTATGGCATCGTCAGAGCTGCGAGTGCGAGCGCGCGCCCCCCCAGATGTTGCGCCCGGTGCGGCCGGGGCCCCCTGCACCCCCCAGGCTACGCCACTGGAGCTTCTGCATGTCTTATTGTGACATACTCAGTAAAGGACACTCAAAAAAGATTTAGATTGCTTACCTGGGGGGTGGGACAGAGGGTGTTAGACCGCTGAGGAGGACACCCTGGCTCTATCGGGGGCACCCACTTTATCAGGGCACCCTCATAAACGGCTTCTAAGTCATCTTCCAACTCGATTGCTTATTGGGAAGGTGAACCAAGGCAGATCTGACTATCAGGCACAAGGAGTTTTAAAATAATGTCGAGTTTAGGATTAGTACAGGGCCCTGATGGTGAACCTATGGCACGCATGCCCTTAGTTCCATGTGTAACCATGCCACCCGACACGTGCGGCCTTGCCTGTTCGTTTTCCAGGTCTCTGGCATGCATGTGTGTGCGACAATCAGTTGTACTTCATGCACCTGGCAGTGCCAAAAACCAGGGTGTGCATTCGCGCCAGCTAGCTGATTATGCGCACCAGGACCCGGAGGTTCAACTTTTCCAGAGCGCAGTCCCTCCACACGTGGCAGTGCCAAAAACCAATGTGCACATGTAAACAAGCCAGCTGATCTTTGGGCATACATGTGCCCCAGAATCTGGAAGTACGGATTCATAATAAGCATGCCCACATGCAATGCGCGGGTGTGCAATGTTTCTACACCTTTTTGGCACTTGGTGCAGAAAAGATTCACCATCCCTGGCTTAGAGACTTCTAAGAACCAACCAGGCTAGCTTCCAAACCACGATCAGGGTCTTGAGGTTATATGTCAGTCCAGCTAATTGTGGCATGTTTCACATCTGATGGCCATAAAAATCCATGGTTTCTGCCTTATGTAACCTGCCCAATGACTGATGGTCTTTTCAGGTGTGTTTGTTGTTTTCCAAAATGGAGGTCACGTGTGGAGAGTTGTTGGTCTGCATCTGGATTTTTCAAACTTTAAGATGAATGGACTTCAACCCCCACAATTCCCCACCCAACAATGCATCTCCCAGGATTCATTGGCCATCAAGCTGTCCAGGGAATTCTGGGAATCAAAGTCAGTTCATCTTCAAGTTCCCAGTTTGAAAAATGCAGGTGTTTCAGCAGTTAAACTCTGCACCGAGACTTGACTAATCCACACATTTCTGAATAAGCAGGAGACAATTTTGCAGATGAATCCTGGGTTGTTTGGCTAATCCCTGATTAGGTTTCCTCCTTTTTAAGCTTTCGTTTTATATCTCTGGTTTTTATCTTTCTCTCCCCCCTTGGAAGACCCAGCCCTGCATGGCTTCTCCCCAACAGGAGCCTCTCCTGGAAAGACGCGAAGCCCAAATGGAGCTGGAGAAACCCCGGGGGCTGCATCCCCCCCAACATTCAGCCCTGGGACCCATAAACCAGGATAGTCTCTCCCAAGGAATCAGGGGTGGGGGGAGCTGCCCCAGATCCCCTCCTCTTTCCTGGCCATCTTGGGCCTTTTCTATGGATCTGGTCTTTGCATTCCCAAGTGCCTTATGCATGGAAAGAGGTGGCAGTGGAACATGGGATTTGGGCTCCCCACTTCCCAGGACTCAGAAGACGGAACTTGGAGGGGGCTTTCCATCTGCAACACGAGGCTCCTGAGCTCCCCTTTCTCCCCCCCCCCTTCATATCTCTCTTGGGGTGAGGGGCAGCCTTAATTTCTCCGTCTCTTTTCACTTGGTTTCTTCTGACTTCTCCCTCTCTGTGTGTTTATTTGTGGGTGTGATTTTTTTCAACTGGGCAAAGTTCTGCTAACTACTTTTTCATTAAAGTTGATTTTATTCTTGAAGTCTGGCCACACTATTGCACCAGCCCTTTTGTAGGGAGGCCATTGGGCATTGACTTTCAAAATACAGCAAATGTTGGCATAGACTCAGCAGGCAGCTATTTCAGATCTGTGGCATGCTGGGACATTAACTGTATCCTGGGGTTTTCTCTCTAACCATGATGCCAACAAATGTCGCATTTCTAGTTAGCTTCAGCCACAGGCACCGTGTATTCCCTCTGGGGCCACTTTCAAGGATGGAGCTCCCAAACCTCTCAATTCTAGATGACGGATTTAATCCAATCTCTTCCTCTGTTATTATGAGTCACATGAGGATTATTTCCCTTTCATTTCCCTCCAGAGAATTTCCCAACAACCTTTGAGTCCAAGAACTGGTTGAATTATCCTGACAGGGAGAATTATGATAAAAGTTTCAGCTTTGCTCTTTGGCCGAATCCTCCAGGGGAGACTTTGGGCAGAGAAATATGCAGATTAGGGACAGGCAGGGTCTGTGCTCTTGAATGTCTGTCTCTCTCCTTTCCAGATGAAGCTGAGTGTTTCTCTGTGTTGAGAAAAAGCAACTGGATCATATTCCACCTTGTGAGAAGCCTTTCATTCTTCTAATTCTTCTTTAGAAAAAGAAAAGGGATTCATTGATTCGCCCCATGAATGATGGACCTCCTGCTTCTGCTTCTGATTCTGCTTCTGTCCCATCCAGGCTCTGGGAAGCTGAGAATGAAATGCCCGCAGAGTTTGGAGAACCAGGATGGAAAACAACCACAGAGCTTTTACAGCCCAGGAGATCATCTCATCAGTATAGTCATCAGTGGAGAGGAAATATTGCATATAAAGTTGCTTTTCAATGTGGCTCCTTCTCTTCAGTTTGTTTTCCATGATTGGTAAGTCATTCAGGGTGATGGAGTTCCACTCCCTCCATTCTAACACTTCCCTTCTTTTCTGTTTTTTATTTTTCATTTATTCCTATATTGGAGATTATGTCTAATTTCCTGAATGATTTTGATTTCCATGGCTTCTCTCTTTTGTCTGGTTTTTGTGAAAGAGACTCAAAAAGGGGTCTGAAAAAAAGCTGAAAGGGCTGCAGATTATTTTCCTCTCTCACTTCAATCCTTAATTTATCACTTGAATAATGAATTTTATTTAAAGTAGTGGTGGAACCAGTTGTAGTTGCTGTACCTCTGCCAATTCCCATATTTGTGTAACTGATCATTGCTTTTAGATCAATGTCGGCTTAAGGCTCAGTAGGCTTCTGGAGGATTATATATTAAAAACAGTATTTGTTGTTGCTGTTGATTATAATAACACTTTTTTACCATAGGAATTCTTATGGTTTTCTACTTGGTTTACGATTCATTTTCAACATTCAAACAGTCAACAAGAATTCCCAGCTCCTGCACAATCTCACACTTGGCTACAACGTCCATGACAACTACTTGAGCACCTTCCGCAATTCCGATGCCTTGCTGGACATTCTCTCCACTGGAGAAGCCAATGTCCCCAACTACGGCTGTGGAAGGAAGGAGAACCTTCTGTCTCTTCTTGATGCAGCTGATAGGGACATCTCCATCCAGATGTCAACATTAGGAGGCACCTACAAAGTCCCACAGGTTTGTGTGTGTTTTTCTCCATCTGGTAACGTTAGGGGTGGGTGGTGGTGGGTGAGCAATAGATGCAATCATGTCTTCTCCATGGGAAGAAAGAGCTGCTTTTCTCCATATTAGCAAAAATGTCAATATTTTACCCCATTACGTTCATGTTGAGATGAATCATAAAAGGCCTGAAATGCAAGCAATACATTCCCTGGAGAAGACATTCTACCAACTATTTGACTGATCAAAAAACATCCCTGGTTGTTGGGGGGGCCTCTATTGGCATCTTCATTTCCACATATAAATAATGCCTGCCCTATGCACTCGGATTGAAGTTGGCAATAGTAGCATTTTATCTATCTAAAAAGTGGAATAAAAAGGAGTCTAGCAATTATAGGCCAAATAGATTAGCAGATATTGTGGGTAAAATGTATGCCATGATCCTCCTAGTTAAACTTGAGAAAAATGCATTCCTTGCAGAAGAAACAGAAGGTTTAGGTAGTGAACAGCTATATAGATTTTATAATAAATATTGCATGTTAATAATCTAATGGTAACAAATTTGTCTTGAAATATCTCATTTATATCAGCGGAGTGAAACACGGTTTGCTGGCTTTCTAGATGTTAATGCATTTGTCATAATTAATAGAGAAATTATAGGAAATTGATTGCCCTCAAAATGGAGCTCAGCCTGTTGGCCCTGTTCCAGGCTCTTTCTCCGGGTCCTTGTTTGAGAGGGAGGTTTGGGCTCAATGGAGCAATGAGAACAAGGATTGATACTTACCAAGGAGGAAGGGAAGGAAGCATATTTGAACCCTTGTTATTCAGTCTAGATATTGACAATTTACTTCAACTAATAAAGGATCCCAAAACAGATCATAAATAAATGTTATTTTATTCTTTGTCAAAAATGGTTAAATTAGTGTACCAGTGAAATGCAGTGCACATATTATAAAGTACTTGGATTTTAGAAAGGCTTTGACAAAGTAAACCACCATCTACTTCTTGGTAAGCTAAAAATATGTGGGATAGACAGCATCACCCCCAGATGGACTCAGCCTGTGGTCCTCAGTGGAACTACATCTACATGAGGGAAACAAGCAGTGGGGGACCCCAAGGTTCTATTTTACCTTCAACATCTTCATCAATGATTTGGATGAGGGATAGTTGGGGATCTCATCAAATTTACAGATGACACTAAACTGACCGGAATAGCCAACAGCCCAGAAGATAGGCTCAAGATCCAGATGGATCTAGATAGACTTGAACCCTGGGCCTATCTAACAAAAGGAAATTCAATGTAGAGAAAAGTAAAGTCTTACACTGAGGCTATAAAAACCAAATGTACATGTACAGATTGGGTGAAACCTGGCTCAATAGCAGTAACTGTGAAAGGGATCTTGGAATCTTAGTGGACAATCTCTCAAATGTGAGCCAACAATGTGTGGCAGCAGCCAAAAAAAGCCATTGGAATCCTTGGCTGCATCAACAGAAGGAGAGAATCAAAATCACGTGAAGTATTGGTACCACTTTATAAAGCCTTGAAAAAACTACCCTTGGAATAGGGCATTGATGGCGAACCTTTTCGGCACTGAATGCTCTTGTGAGGGATGCAATCTGGAAGAGGAATTGCCCAGTGTGCATGCCACTGCGCATATGTGCACCTGGCAGCTCCTCTTCCGGTTTCTGCCTCACACGTATGCAATGATCAGCTAGGTGGCACGCATGTGCTCGTGGAAACTGGAAGACCAGCTCTTCCAGTTCCTGGCACTGCAATGCACACAAAGGCCAGCTGATCGTCGTGCTCACATGCACACAAGAAACCCGGAGGAGCAACGGGCAAGGCCACATGTGCAAGTCGGCATGGCTTTGGGTTCCACTTAGCTCAAGCTAAGAATCTGAAGCAGAGGACACAATTTCCCCTCCTGGGGCCTCCGTGCAACCCATTTTTGGCCTCCCCAGCCCCCAGAAGCACTCTGCCGGCCAAAAGCTTTGGTCTTACTTTGCAGTTTCAGTCCGTGGGGCTTGCGAAGGTAAGGCCTGCACTCAGCCGGTGGGTGGGGACTGGCAAGTGGGTGGGGTGATTTGGGCGGGGCAGCCTCATGGTCCCACGTGGGCTGGATTTATTTATTTATTTAGATTTCTAGACCGCCCCCTCTCCCCGAAGGGACTCGGGGCGGTGTACAGGTATAAATTTAAAAGCCATACAAACAATAGTATACATAGCTAAAATTAGATTAAATAGCCCCTGTACGAATTTATAAAAATTAAAAACTTAGACCATAAAACCAATCATAAAAATTTAAAAATAAAACTGAGGTGGGAAAGCTGGAATTGGGCCAGGCCGGCTAGCTGGAACAGGTGGGTTTTAAGTTTCTGGCGGAAGGAGCGGAAGTCCGTAGTCGTTCTAATGTCAGGGGGAAGGTCATTCCAGAGGGTCGGGCCCATCACAGAGAAGGCCCTTCCCCTAGGCGTCGCCCGCTGGCACAGCCTAGTGGACGGCACCCGGAGGAGTCCCTCTCTGTCTGAGCGAATCGGCCGAAGGGATGTATGGGGCAGGATACGATCCCGCAAATAACTAGGTCCTGTGCCATGGAGCGCCTTAAAAATGATGGTCAACACCTTGAAACGCACCCGAAAAGCCACAGGAAGCCAGTGTAGCCCGTGCAGGAGAGGTGTTATGTGGGAGTAGCTAAAGACAATAATAATAATAATAATAATAATAATAATAATAATAATAATAATAATAATAATAATAATAATAATAATAATAATAATAATAATAATAATGATAATAATAATAATAAAAATTTGAATTTATTAGCCGCTCCCTTTCCAGATAGGACTCGGGGCGGCGTACAATAGAACATATAAAACATAAAACATATATACAAACACATAAACATACATATATACAAGGACATACATGCACGGAGGAGGTAACAAGTTACATCACATTAGACAGTTAAAAATCACCGTTAAAATACCCCAATTATAATAACACAATTTAAAATTTAAAATTTAAAAAATTTAAAAGGACTGTCAGGAGGAATAAGAAAAAATTTACGCTTGAGCCAGGCCAGATAATTGAAAGAGGTGGGTCTTCAGCTGTACACGGAAGGAGCGGAGATCGGAAATAATCCTGATGTCACGGGGGAGGTCATTCCACAGGGCTGGGCCCATCACAGAGAAGGCTCTGCTCCTGGGTGTCGCCCCCCGACACTGTTTAGTGGACGGCACCCAGAGAAGTCCCTCTCTGTGTGAGCGGATTGGTCGTAGGGATGCATGGGGCAGGATGCGATCCTGCATGTAACTAGGTCCTGTGCCATGAAGCGCTTTAAAGATCATAATCAAAACCTTGAAACGCACTCGGTAGACTACAGGAAGCCAGTGCAGCTCGCGCAGGAGAGGTGTTACAGGGGAGTATCTAGTCCTCCCCATAATCACCCGCGCGGCCGCATTCTGGACCAACTGCAGTCTCCGAGTGCATCTCAAGGGAAGCCCCATGTAGAGAGCATTGCAGTAGTCCAGGCGAGATGTCACTAGTGCATGGGTGACTGTGCATAGGGCATCCCGGTCCAATAAGGGGCGCAATTGGCGCATCAGGCGAACCTGATGGAACGCCCCCCTTGCCACGGCTGTTACATGGTCATCCATGGACAGCCGGTCATCCAGGAGGACGCCCAAATTGCGCACCTGTTCCATGGGGGCCAGTTGCATGCCCCCAATGGCCAGAGATGGAAGCAACTGGTTGAACCGGGAGGCCGGAAGCCACAGCCACTCCGTCTTGGAAGGGTTGAGTTTTAGTCGGTTGCCATCCATCCAGACCCGTACGGCCTCCAAACACCGGGACATCATTTCAACGGCCTCATTGGGGTGGTTCAGGGTGGAAATGTATAGCTGAGTATCATCAGCATACAGATGATATCCCACCCCAAAACCACGGATGATCTCGCCCAGCGGTTTCATGTATGTGTTGAACAGGAGAGGCGAGAGCACCGACCCCTGTGGCACCCCACATGTGAGGGGGCTCCGGGTCGATCTCTGCTCCCCTGTCAACACACGTTGCGTCCGGCCAGAGAGGTAGGAGCCAAACCACCGTAAAACGGTGCCCCTGACTACCAGACCCTCAAGCCGGTGCAACAGGATACCATGGTCGATGGTATCGAACGCCGCCGAGAGATCTAATAGGACCAGGATAGAGGAACAACCCCTATCTCTGGCCCTCCAGAGATCATCCGCCAATGCGACCAAGGCCGTCTCCGTGCTGTGCCCGGGTCGGAAGCCGGACTGGCGCGGGTCTAGATAATCATTCTCCTCCAGGTGACGTGGGAACTGTTGTGCCACCAGACTCCCGAAATTGCCCGTGCAGCCGCATTCTGAACCAGCTGCAGCCTTCGGGTGCATCTCAAGGGGAGCCCCATGTAGAGGGCGTTGCAGTAGTCTAGCCGGGACGTCACAAGCGCATGAGTGACTGTGCGAAGGGCGCTCCGGTCCAATAGGGGACGCAATTGGCGCACCAGGCGAACCTGGCCACGGCTGTCACATGGTCGTCCATGGATTAATGGCTTCAGTGGCCTGTATCCGGCCCATGGGACATAGTTTGAGGACCCCTGGTATAGGGTCTCCTTCTTGAGCAGGGGGTTGGACTAGAAGACCTCAAAGGTCCTTTCCAACCCTTTTATTTTGTGATAAGTTCTGTTATGGGTACATATGTTTAGCATGCTAAATATATGTTTAGCATCCATCCTTTTGGAACATGCTGATTTACACTGTGATATTATCATACTTACACATTGGATTATATACCCTGTGAGGAAGACTTGGGTTCTTTTCTCATAATAATTATCTGATAATTAATAAATCAAGTTCAAAAGTTATGGTCTTTGAGAAATGACATCGTAGCCATAGATGGTCAGCCAATAGAGCAAGTGACACTTTTCCTTACCTGGGGCTGTTTTCTCTGAGACTGAATCTTGGCTCCCTCATCATCAAAGGAGCTCAGTTAGATCAAAGACATGAGTGAAAGTGGTGCTTAAATGAAAACCTCATAGCTCTCCAGCTTCCTCAGCCCCAATTATTAAAGTATCTGAGGCCAAGGTTTCCCCCATGTTCTTATATCAGTCTGATGTTTGGGGCTTCAGAGAGAAACCACCAGCAGAACCAACCCAATCACAGCCTCCGAGGAGTATCTTGGGGTGGACAAAAGGACTCCAGCTGCTACTCTCAGAGCTGATTTGGGAATTTACACAATTTCTGTTTTGTCTAAAATCAGAAAATATGGATATTGGCATTTAATCTATGGAAACTGACAGACTCTGAAAATTGTGGCTGTTAGAACAGAGAAAATGTCCATTAAAATACCAATCTTGGATTCTACTACTGACAAATTGTATTAGGAACGGAAGTCTCCCTGTTTCTTGTTCAGTTGGAGAAGAAGCTAAAAAGATTCCTCCATAATGAATCTGGGCCATAGAAGCAGAAAAAGATGCAGCTATCCTCAAAAATTATAGTAGGCCCTTTATACTACTATTACTTCAGTTGGCATTTGCATGTTAATCTAATTGCAATAAATTATAGAGGTGAAATCAGTGACGTGCGGTGAGGTTTATGGCTGGTGAGGCACTGACACAGTGGTGGGTTTCAAATATTTTTAGACTTGTGGACTTCAACTCCCAGAATTCCACAGCCAGGCATGCTCAGTTACGATTTAAAATGACAGCATGTTTCTCTCTCCCTTCCTCCCCCTCTCTCAAAGACATACACACACACACACACACACACAGACATACACACAGAAGTTGGATTGGACTATCTCTCCTACCCCCTTCCCTCTCTCACTCACTCTCAAACAAACACACACACACACAAAAGTTGGATTGGATATCTTTTCCAGTGGCTTGAAAGCAGCTCCTCTGCCATCCACCCCATTCACCTGCTGCCTTCCCAGAACACCTCCACCATTGCAAATGCAGCCTGCTGTCTGGGTGGGAAATGCCTGGAACTCAATAAAGCCCACCCACTCACCTCCTGCTGGCAGGTTGGGGTGAGAGGAGAGGCAGAGAAGCCAGAGGGGAGCCGATCCGAGCCTTCCAAAAGAAAGAGGCTGGGGAAAATGTGTGTGCTACAGCCTGCTTCTTTGCCTGGCTTCTATGGATGATTCTGCTTAACTGTTAAAAAAGCCTCTAAAAAAGCACCCTCTACTATGAGGCAGGAGAACTGTGTGCCTCAACTACGTCAGGAATTTTTAGGCTTTTAACCATTGCTTAACTCTGCTCAAGTGATCATAAAAGACCTAAAGTCAGACTAGAGGAGGTATGCAGTTCTCCTGCCTCATAGTAGAGGGCACTTTTTTAGAGGCTTTTTTTTAACAGTTAAGCAGAGTCATCCACAGTGAGGCAACAACTAGCTCAGCTTTTTCCTTTTACATTTTTTTTCTTTTCATGATGAGAGCGGTGAGGCTGTGCCTCACTTGCTTCACCTGACTGCACGTCACTGGGTGAAATACAGTAATATGATTTACATTGTTTATAGTTTTTTTAATTTATTTATTATTTTCCACTTTTATAATACAATCTTGCTAATATTCTGTCTTTAATATTTTGAACAATGTCTAATTAACAAATTATTCTAATGCTTTTATGAGGACAAGATTGGATTTATTAAAATCTAATATTGTGGACTTGATCTGGCCCCAAATATAACACAGCATTCTTCATTGTGTAAGGTTTTTGAATGCAGCTCAGAATCTGAGAAGTCCAATAAAACTCTGAAGACGAGGCTACTGATTATCAGCTTTTATTTCTGCAGAAAGCAAAAGACTGGATGACCATTTTGTCTTCCACCTTAACAGAGCAGGCAGAGAGAGAAAAACAGGCCTGTGCCAAAAACTTTTCCAAAGATCTTATAGCTCACACATTTTGCACAGAACGTCATTGCTATAGAAACATAATTTGATATCACACAGATTTCATGATTTTTCTCAGCACTCTGAAAACCATAGACTGTAGAAGGGAAAAGAAATACATTTTCTGGCGTGTAACTGAGAGCTTTGTTAGGGAATGCTGAGCACACATTTTAAGTTACAAGCAAGGCTACATGGCAGAATCCACATTTTACTTTTCACAAGAAGTCACTTTGCTAGATTAAACTTGGAATTCGCCTAGAGGTTTTATCTATGTAGTTGGCACCTTAGGTTACAATGGAGCTTCTCTCAACAGCAATTTAACAAAAGCTGAATTAGGTTACACTTCGTGTATGCTCTAATCCAGTGATAGCAAACCTTTTAGAGACCGAATGCCCAAACCACAACCCCAAACCCACTTATTTATCTCAGAGTGCCAACACGGCAATTTAACCTGAACAATGAAGTTTTAGTTTAGAAAAACAACTCATATGTGATTAACTTCTTTTCTCTGACCCCCCCCCCCCCCCGCAATAACAGCACTTTCAATGATACAAACACGTTTTTATTGACAGGTAAACATTTGCATTTGGCATGTTTTTGATTATTGCGACTTTTGCTGTTGAATGCACGCTGATAATTTTTCTAACCTTGACTCATACTTTGTAAGTTTGAGAGCAACACATGCAGCACTCAGGTCATCTGTTAGTCTAGGGGTGTCAAACTCAATTTCAATGAGGGCCCCATTGTGGTTGACTTCGGAGGCCATGGTAGGTGTACTCCCACTGCTACTTTGCTCCCTCTCCTTGGTTGCCCATGGTGTGTGCAGGAGGGCAAAGAATGTGGGTCGGAGGGAGGCCCACTCCCTCTCCTTACGAGACCTAGCTTTATAACCAAGGCATCCTCAGTGATAGTATGGGAGACCACAAGGAGAGGTCAGGAGGAGGAGACAAGAGGATGGTAAAAGCCAGCAGGGCTCCTGGTGATCAAGTGCTAAGGCAGGATTTACCTCACACCCTCTCTCTCTCTCATTATAATCTCCTTCCTTCCCTTCTTTTTCCTTCCCTCTTCATTCCTCCTTCCCCCCTTTCCTTCTTTTTGCTGCCTTGTTCTCTTCCCCTCCTTCCTTCTTTTTCTTGGTCTTTCCTGTCCCTTCTTGGATGCTCCAATGCAAAAGGGGAAACATTCCTTGCCTTGTGATCAAATGCCACTTTTGCTAGTAGTTTGTGGCCACTGAAAAGACTGAGAACAAACCAGGCTCAGTTTATTCCATGCTTGCATTTCATGGGGACAGACTACAGGACAGCAAAACTGTCAAAATGATGGCTCTGGTAGTTGATCCTCTGTTTTTTGTTTTTTTTTAATGTGCAACAGCTTTAGCATTTAAGAACAGAGCTAAGTTAGTTGCTTTACTATGAATACATAATGATCCTTAAAAGAGCTCTTCCGTAGGGACACTGCCATGGTCTAATTCAGACTGGAAATATAGCAAAGGAAACTGTTCTGACCCCCTCCTCTTGTATACCAAGACACTCCGACACAAAGTCTCTTCAAAGATGTTTATTGACATACAGGTTCCACCTTGGCAGCAATCCAGCCTGCCAAGGTCAAGATAGCACTCTGGGCAGCAATCCAGCTACAGCGACACCCCTTGGCAGCAATCCAGCTACCAAGCTCCAGATAATCACCTTAGCAGCCAAGGTCCAGGGAACAGATTGACAGTAATCCAGGTAAAACCTTTAGCAGCAATCCAGCCTGCCAAAGTACGACACAGATCTGAGCTTCTCCAACTCCAATGATCAGTTGATTCCTGCAAAGGGTGTGTCCACAAGCAGTCCCTTTATAGTCTGGAGAGGAGTCTAATGATCAGCAGCTGAGAGCCATTACCTCCGGTAATTGCTCAATTGCTCCTTACGCCGGGTAGCACGTCGGTAACGAGCATCTAATAGCTCACTGCTGTCTGACTCACTGTCCTGTGACTCCTCCCCACTGCTCCAAGGCATGACATCAGGAGCCCCCTTCCTTTGGCTTTCACCACTGCTCCATGCCTCAGGCGCCCCCTGGTGGCCAACCAGCCTCTCTGCGCCCTGCTCAGCGTCGGAACCCTGTCCAGGGTCCCCCACCTCCTCTTGAGCCGACTCAGAGGACACCTCACTGTCGGAGTCTGGTGGCAGTGGCACCGGAACCGGCTGGGCCACAACAGGAAACTATTTTCCCCACTTGCTTTGTCCTGTTAACCCCACTGGAAATAGCTGTTTGCAACTAGGGGTGGGTTATTCCCAGTTCTAATCGGTATGGTAGAAGAGGTTCCTGAAATCTAACATACATTTTAGAACCCCGTCGTCCTGTGGGACAGTACCAGAATGCCTGTCCCAGCCCCCTCGCTCATTCACCCTCCCTGTAATGTCACCGCTCACGGTTGGTAGCTTGCACGGCGTGGCTGGCCTCCCAGGACCTCCCCGAACTTGCCTAGGAGGCCTGGCCACCAGCAAAGCATGGGGGCGGTGGGCAATAGCATGCGCAGCATGGCCGGCCTCCTAGGACCTCCCCGAACTTGCTTAGGAGTAGGAGGCCGGGCTGCCAGAAAAGCATGGGTGCAGCAGGAGGTAGGTTGCACAGAGCAGCCAGCCTCCTAGGCAAGTTCCAGGATGTCATTCCCCCCCCCTGACTGGTGCCCCGCCTCCCTTCCCGGTGAAGTTTTCCAAGGTGTGGTTTCAAAAGCAGCCTCCCAACCCTTGTGCACAGCTCCCACTGAACTCTGGGAAAGAGAAGAGTCTTTGGGGAGTGAGGAGGAGGAGGAGGGAGTAGGAAGCAAGCGAGCAGGGCCGTGCAAACTGGGCAACCGGTGCTAAGAAAGCACCTCACAGCTTTTGAAGGGAGGAGGGGAGTGTCAAGGGAAGATTTCACCCTGAACTAAATGAGGTCTAGGAGTCGACAGCTTTTCCAAACAGGCATATCTTCAAGAAGCAAAAATGAAGTCCAATAACAAGTTCTAATTAAAAACTAACTTTTAATACAAAAATAAGAAATAAGGAAATAAACAAATCTATCTAATTGTTACATTTTGGCAGAAGCAGTTTGTCTCCCAGCTTCCTGGCAGACGAACAAAGATCAAAAGGAAAGAAGTATCTGGAATGTGTGATGAGTATAAACATGTTAAGCATGCGCAATAAATCATTGCTGATAAAAACTTATGACCTGCGCAGTAACTCTTTCAGTTCAGCTAGCAAACATTTAACGCAGTGACAGGGAGAAGGAAAGGGAGAATGCGGAGGCGTCTTTCAGGGATGCCAAAGCCATGGGAAACCAGCACCGCCACCAGAATCTAAAGCTTTTGGTGGCTCCAGACAGGTGAGTCAGGATCAGAGACCCAGGCAGTTTCCTTCACTACCCTTGCAAGGGAGTAGTAGGCGTTGTTTTTGCATTCCTGCCTCCGCTTGACTTCGATCTGGAGTTTACCAGTCATCTTAAAGAGAAATGGATGGTCAGACCTGTGCGGCCCCGAGCGATGTGGCTCTCTCCAGGTAAGCACCCGCTCTTCTTCCTGCTTTTTTTTTGTCACCGAGGGGCAAAAGGCGGAGTGGGGCACCCCGTTTAGCAACGTTCAACAGGGGGGGAAGTAAGTGGCTCTCCTGTTCCTCCACCTCGTAGTGCCCCCTTCCTTTAAAAAAACCAAACTTACCTGGCTAAGAGGTCAGTGCTTCACTTAGGGGAGCTCTGGGGATGATGGGTCTTATGGAGGCGGTGAACAGCTGCCCTCAGGAGGGCGAGGAGAACAGTCTCTTTGCCTTTGCGGTGGCTTGACTGGGAATGGCAAGCCTGGCTGAACTTTTAGGGGACAAGTCTCTGAATAGTTACGCTGGATAAGCATGCATAGAGTTGTGTGGTTGCACCTTACTTGAAAAGTACAAGATACAAAGACCCCAAACCAGCTGGGTTTATTCCTAAGAAAGGTTTGGTTTTCTGTGAGTTGTGGAAACTGGGAATATTTATTCTGAATGCCCCCAAATCTTGAGGCTTGAGTGAGGAAGTAATTATTATTTCTTTAAAGGTTGGGGGGAAGAGGAAAATCTGCACTTGATTGAAAGCAAAGATAAGTTAGCAACCCTTGGCAGAGAGGAATGTGAGTATGGTATGCTGTGTTGGTGGAATAATAATTCACCTTACAAAGCATTCCTGTTTGCTTGGGTAAAACAATACACCTTAGCTCTGGAAATGGCAAGTCAGCTCAACTTGACGTAAGAATAAAAGCTTATTGTTGGACTTCTACGTGTTGAAAGATAGTGCCTGCTCCTTCCTTGCGCATACTGAAAACAAACTTGAGTAGTTATGTGGATTTAATGTGATATTTTGCAAGGACTGGGAAATCTCTCATGCAGTCTCTGAACAAGAAAAATGTATTTGCATGTTAATGGGGGAAACAGGTGGGCTAATTATAATCTTAAACTATTTTTGTCTTACTATACAGATAACTTAGTGCAAAGCTGTGCACAACATCATAAAAGTTCTGTGGTTTTATCTTCCTTGGTTGATTTTGGGGAGAGCTATGGAAAGCTAAAACAAATGCTGTGTAACTAGGAAGTGTGAAGCATTCCTTTTGATTCATTGGAGAATTAAAACCAAACATTTCAAACGAGAGAAGTTTCATATCATGCAACTTTCATCAAAACTATTTCACATGCCCTTAAATCTGGGGGGGGGGGAGAGACAATAGTGAACATCTAGGAAGTAGCGTAGTAGTGGCAAATATCTTAGAATAATATTGTGATGCAACTATTTTAAATTGTTCAGCAATAATTTAACTAAAAGAACTGTGCGTACTATATATAAATTATTACTTCTTAGCAGGAAGTCTAATATTTTTTCTTTGCGTTTTCCCATTTGGCTGAGTTTTTCAGTACTCCGACATACTATTCTTTTTTATTGGTGATATATTTATTGGGTTTCAGACTCCCATTAGTTAAGAAGACAAGAACTGCAAAGCAGGTGGTTGTGCAAATATCATAAGTATTTTTGGAATGTATGTGTGATGCTACCATTGTGAATTTCTTGTTAAGAACACTTATCAAGTTTTAATATTATGACTGTCTAACTTATTTAGAGGGCGAGTGCTTACTTGTTGCAGTAAAGTACAAATGCCATAAGCAAAATACCTGTTTACTCAGAGGTATATTCCTGCTTAAATTGCTTGATAGCAGTGTGCAGAAACTTTAAATTGTATAGCTCACAGCACTAAAGAAACCTTATATAGCAGTGACTACTCTTGAGGGTCCACATTGGCTGTTTCTGCTTCCAAGTGATGCTTTTGAAATCTACTGGAACATATTAGGGACTTCTGCACTGAGAAGCAGAAGGATGGACTCTCACCTTTATGATCGGTTTTTGAGACACTGGAAAGCAGTGGGAACTTTTGCTACTTCTAAGTACTTCTAAATCCAATAAGAAATTGATTATCTTTCCTTGAGCCTCTTTATGCAGGGACAGGTGCTGATAAATCCTTCAAAGAAATGGAAACAGTGTGTGTGTGTGTGTGTGTGTGTTTGTGTGTTTGGGGGGGTTGTTTCTGTTGTGTAAGATTGGAATATAACTTATTGGCCCTGGATTTTGAGGGTGGAGGGAAGTTGCAGAAGCTGAAATGCAGTTGGGACAGACGGGGGAGTCCTATGTTTTCTCTCTTTTACATTTTCACAAATTAAACACAGTATAAAGAGTTAACAGTTGCACCGATTGTACTTTATGTTTGTGTACACAAAACAAAGAACAGGTAGTTCAGCACATGACAGCCTGTCAATCTGAAAATACTCTGAAACAAATAGGTATTGTTTCTGGTGCACATATTACAAGCCCAAGATCTTAAGAGGGTGGCCAATGCAAGTAGTTTCCCCTCTACATACACAGCATATTGTATATTATATTCTACAAAGTGGTTTAAACAACAAAGGCAAGTGTGAGAGAGCACACTGTTCTGCAAATAATCTTACTAGCCTTTTGTATGGTGCTTATGTATAGTGGTGTTAGTAGTAGCACAAAAGAAATTATACTTACAGACTGCATTTTCCTGTAGATTGTGGTATGAATTTATATTTTTAAGCAACAGGCCAGAACCTGTTCATATTAATAAGTTGGAAATCTGTTGGACATCAAGCTTATTTTAAAAGGCTAATTATGTAGAACTTTTTTTAGTAGTCTGGATTATGGAAGAATTGCAGGAAAATATTAGATAAGACAGAAACAAGCTAAAATAGGGGTGGTGGTGAATCAACTTCTTGTTTATTGCCCATGTTTTCTTACAAACTACTCTAACTGCTGCCTGGTTTTTTTTAGCAATAATGGTTACATTGAATGTGATATTAACATATAAAGCATGTGATATGGTTCCAGGATCAGAGCTTGTCTATATTTGAATGGCCTGAAGGTGTGTTAACATTCAAGGAAGCTAAAGCTGCAATCTAGGAAAGGCAGTTCTTGGCCCTCTAAGTACTTGGAAAATAGACCACCTGTGAACCATCCTTAAAACCACCCTGACTGCCATATAGAAGAAAGTATGAAATAGGCCTGTCTAAATCATTTGGTGGGATTTCAAAGCATTGGAAAGTTGTGGGAGGACTTTGGAACATCTGCTTCATTGACCAGATCTGGAGGAGTGCTCAGAGCCGTGTAAAATAACTTGCCTAGCTTTAGTACAAATGCTGGGACTGCATGGTACTTTGGATTCTGTTCCAAACAAAGTACTGAAGAGAATACAAGACTGTAAATATAGTACCCACCCACAACTCTTTAAAGTAGATATTTCATGAATCCAGGAAAAAGGTGCCGCTGCTTTAAAAGTACCAAGTAGATGCTGTGGGCTTTACATTCCTATATATTCAAAAACAGTGCATAGCCCTAACAAACATTATTATTTAATAAATTTAAGTTGTTGCCACTGCTTTGAAGTTAAATTCAGATGTATGGATGCCTCTTTCTTTTCTGTGTAATTTATACCTCTATCTTGACTGGGAATGCTGACATCGTCTTGGCCATTCCCTCCCGGTCACATGATTGCCAAGCCACTCCCACCCAGGCACATGAACTGCCAAGCTACTCCCACTCGGTCACATGGCTGGCAAGCCACTCCCACAAAGTAGGCCACACCTACAGAAGAGGTTCTAAAAAAATTTGAAACCCACCACTGTTAGCAACCCACAAGGAGGGGATAGTTTCCTAAGAGCTCACAATTCGGGAATAACGGGGGGTGGGGGAAACCCTGTGCTTTCCACACCCCATTTTGGCCCTGGAAAGCCTTCTGCACCAACCTGGAAGCAAAAAAAAAAAAAAAAAAACCCAAACCCTGCAACTGTTTGAAGGCTGAAGGAAGCCTCCAACTCAGCCAGGAAGCACTGGGGGGGGGGGGGGGGTGGCCATTCACACTCATTTCCAGCCAGCCGGAGTTTTCTGCCCAATGTGAGTCCGCCCCCCCCCCCCCCCACTGCATTCTCATGCGTCCCCCGCCCTGGCCCTCCACAAAGGCCCGAAAACCAGCTAGCTGGCAGGAGGTGCACCTGCATGTGGATGGTAGTGGAGCTGGGCTGGGGCGGCTGGAGTGCCGGGAGAGGATGCTCTGCATGCCACAGGTTCCCCATCACAGATCTAATCCTTTCAATTCCTTTTTCAGATAAATCATGTAGAAGCTTCAGAGGCTCTGACTGATAAAAGTAGATTCCCCTTTTTCCACCAGATGCTCCCCAAAGAAGGATTCCAGTACCCAGCAATTGTCCAGCTGCTCCTCCACTTCAGATGGACCCTGATTGGCCTCTTTGCTTCAGAAACAGAAAAGGGAGAGCATTTCATGAGGACCTTTACTCCACTGCTTGTCAGGAATGGAATTTGTGTGGTTATATCACAACTGTTCTCAACAACTGGACATACAGCAGCCCTCAGGGATTTCCTCTCTAAGTGGAGACAAGTCAACGTCTTTGTTCACTTCATGGAATATGATTTCATTTGGGACAGAATTCTTCCTTTCCATTTAACACTTATGCGTCTGCCAGGACCCATTGAGGGGAAAGTCTGGATCCTCACAAGTTTTGGAGGGTATCCAATAAACAAGCGCAGACTTCTCAAATACATCCATAGTATTTGGAGCTTTGGTTATCTGACAAAAGAAAGGCCAAATGATTCTGTCTTTAAACCCTTTTTCTTTGTGGAAGTAAAGTTTCAAGATCATTATTTTCATTGTTCTCTTTCAAAGAATGTCTTTTCTGTCAAAGGCCGCAGAAGATGCACCCAGAAAGCCCCACTGGAGACCCAATGGAAAAGGGACAGAGAAATGGCCCAAAATCACTACCAACCTTACAGTCTCACAAAGACTCTGGCCCAGGCCTTGAATGCTGCATATTCCTCCAGATTGAGGAGGAGAAGGAAGGAGGGAGAAAAGCTGCAGCCATGGCAGGTATGGGGGTCCCGATATGGATCCATTAATCTTAGATCCTTTGGAGAAGGAATCCAGAGGAGAAGGAGGGGAACCATCTCAACAGATCTGGCCAATTTAATTACTCAGGGAATTAATGGTTCCAAAGAGCAGATACCATGGCATTTTTATATTTAGCACTGATAATTGGAAAATGCTGTATTTTTTAAAAAACAAATTCCCGTATTTGTGGGTTTGTGATTAGCCTGGTGGTATTCCACCTTTCTTCCGTCCCCATTGCACGTGGGTCTGTGGGCAGCTGGAGAGGCCGCTAAGCCCCCCAATGCTCCTCCAATGAAAGGGAGCCTGGCGTGGATCTGGGCGCTTTATTGGGAGAAGAGGGCAGGTGAAACTGAGGAGATGCAAAGAGTGGAAATCAAATAGAAAGACCAGATAGGCAGCATTCACTAACAGCCAGCAAAGAAGCAGCTGGAACCTCCCCAGCGATGCTCCGTGTGAGGGACAGAGGCCGTCTCCGGATGACCAGGGGTAATAATAATAATAATTTATTTATTAAATTTCTAGACCGCCCCCTCTCCCCGGAGGGACTCGGGGCGGTGTACAGGAATAAATTTAAAACATACATACAATCATACACATAGGTAAAAATCAAATTAAACAACCCCTGTACAATTTATAAAAATTAAAAAACAGACCCTAAAACCAATCCTAAAAATTTAAAAAATAGAACTGAGGTGGGATAGGTGGAATTAGGCCAAGGCGGCTAGCTGGAATAGGTGGGTTTTAAGTTTCTGACGGAGGGAGCGGAGATCCGTAGTCATTCTAATGTCGGGGGGAAGGTCATTCCAGAGGGTCGGGCCCATCACAGAGAAGGCCCTTCCCCTAGGCGTCGCCTGCTGGCACAGCCTAGTGGACGGCACCCGGAGGAGTCTCTCTCTGTGTGAGTGAATCGGCCGAAGGGATGTATGGGGCAGGATACGATCCCGCAAATAACTAGGTCCTGTGCCATGGAGCGCCTTAAAAATGATGGTCAACACCTTGAAGCGCACCCGAAAAGCCACAGGCAGCCAGTGCAGCCCGCACAGGAGAGGTGTTACGTGGGAGTAGCTAGAGACTCCCGAGACTGCCCGCGCGGCCGCATTCTGAACCAGCTGCAGCCTTTGGGTGCATCTCAAGGGGAGCCCCATGTAGAGAGCGTTACAGTAGTCTAGCCGGGACGTCACAAGCGCATGAGTAACTGTGCGAAGGGCGCTCCGGTCCAATAGGGGACACAATTGGCGCACCAGGCAAACCTGGTGGAATGCCCCCCTGGCCACGGCTGTCACATGGTCATCCATCGACAGCCGGGTATCCAGAAGGACGCCCAAATTGCGTACCCGATCCACGGGGGCCAGACGTTCGCCCCCAATGGCCAGTGATGGGGTAAGCTGGTTGAACCGGGGCGCCGGTAGCCACAGCCACTCAGTCTTGGACGGGTTGAGCTTGAGTCTGTTACTTCCGATCAAGATCCGTACGGCTTCCAGACACCGGGACATCACTTCGATAGCATCGTTGGGGTGGTTTGGGGTAGAAATGTACAGCTGGGTATCATCTGCGTCCAGATGGTAGTCTACCCCAAACCCACGAATGATCTCGGCCAGCGGCTTCATATATGTATTGAACAGGAGAGGCGAGAGGACCGACCCTTGTGGAACCCCACAAGAGAGCGGCCTCGAGGTCGACCTCTGCCCCCCTGCCAATACAAATTGCACTCGGCCAGAGAGGTAGGAGGAGAACCACCACAAAACGGTGCCCCTCACCCCCAACCCCTCCAATCGATGCAATAGTATACCATGGTCGATGGTATCGAAAGCCGCCGAGAGATCTAATAGGACCAGGATGGAAGAGCAACCCCCATCTCTGGCCCTCCAGAGATCATCCACCAACGCGACCAATGCCGTCTCCATGCTGTGGCCGGGCCGGAAACCGGACTGGCGCGGGTCCAGATAATCATTTTCCTCCAAGTGGTGCGGAAACTGTTGTGCCACCACACTCTCTACAACCTTCGCCAGGAAGCAAAGGTTGGAGACGGGACGGTAGTTGGCTAGCAGAGCTGGGTCCAGGGAAGGCTTCTTGAGGAGGGGCCTCACCACCGCCTCTTTCAGGGCGGCCAGCAGAAACCCTTCACTCAAGGAAGCGTTGACTAACTCTTGGAGCCAGCCTCGTGTGACCTCCCAGGATGCCAGTACAAGCCAGGAGGGACACGGGTCCAATAAACATGTGGTGGCTCGCAGTCGCCTACGCAACCTGTCCATATCTTCGGAAGCAACAGAGTCAAACTCCTCCCAGAATGGGACCTCACGACCCGCCTCCGACGTCCCTTCCAGACCACTAGTAGGGACCAACTCGCTTCGAATCTGAGCGATTTTGTCCTGCAGATACTCCCCAAATTCCTCTGCTCTGCCCTGCAGAGGAGCTTCCCGCGGCCTCTGTTGGAGGAGGGAGCGGGTCACCCCAAACAGGGCGGCAGGGTGGTTATCTGCGGACGCAATAAGAGTGGCACAATACTGACGCTTGGCCACTCTTAACGCCACAAGGTAAGTCCGTAAATGGGCTCTTACCTGAGTTCGGTCAGATTCAGAGCGTGATGATCTCCATCTGCTCTCTAGGCGTCTCTTGTGGCGCTTCATCATCCTCAGCTCCTCGGTGAACCAAGGAGCATGGGTGGTTCGCTGCCGCAAGAGAGGCCGCAAAGGCGCCACCCGATCCAAGGCCCCAGCGGCCGCACTATTCCATGCAGCCACTAGGTCCTCCGAACGGGTGTGGGTCAGGGCTACAGGAAATGGCCTGAGCTCCGTCTGGAACCTATCAGTTCCATCAGGCGTCTGGGGCGGAACCATCTTGGGCACTCTGGTTCTGCCTCCCCGCGGTGGGGAGTAGTGGCTGGAAAGTCGAGCCGGAGCAGTGAGTGATCAGACCATGACAGGGGGGTGATAGCTAACTCCCCTACTCCCAGATCACTCCTCCATTGGACAGAGACAAAAATAAGATCCAGTGTGTATCCTCTCTCATGTGTGGGGGCCTGAATTATTTGGGTCAGGTCCATGGCTGTCATGGAAGCCATGAACTCCCGAGCTACTTTGGATGCCTCTCCTACCGATGGCAGGTTGAAATCACCCATGACCAATAGTCTAGGCGTTTCAACTGCCATCTCGGCGATCACCCCAAGGAGCTCTGGCAGGGCTGCTGATGCATAGTGAGGAGCCAGGTATACAATTAGCAAGCCCAACTGCTTCCCTGGGCCCCACTTCACACACAGGGATTCACAACCGGTTATCTGAGGCACAGTGGTCTGTCTCGGCTCAAGACCTTCCCTCACAATGACCGCTACCCCACCACCCCTGCCTAGTGCCCGTGACTGATGAAATGCGCAGTAGCCTGGCAGGCACATTTCCACGAGGGGGAGGAATCCCTCGTGGCCCAGCCAGGTCTCCGTAATTCCAGCCAGGTCCGGCTCCCCCCCCGACACCAGGTCGTTAATGAGGGGGGCTTTGTTAACAACGGACCTGGCATTGCATAGCATCAGCCTCAGGCCCTGGCTCTGTAGGTCCTGACCACCTAGATTGCGGGGGTTGGGACATATGACCGTCCGTACCCAACGACTGCGGTCTCCCAAAAGGTGATGCGATCTCTGTCTACCCTCGCACCTGCCCCTCCCCACGACCGTTGGAATGGAAAGACACTCTTCTGGAGTATCGCTACTCCCCCCCCTTAATGGCTCCGCTCCTTTCCTTAACTCCACCCGCCGGCTTGGCACTGGTCCCACCCTCAGCCCGGCTAACCCCTCCCCCCACCCTAGAACCCCGTAAAAAACGAATTAAAAATTTTGCTAAAAACCCCCTGAGGCCGCGCCTCGCCCACCTCTCTGGATTAATGTATCCCTCATCGAGGTGGGCCCTTGTAAGAGCAGAGGGGCAGACCTGCGAGAGGGGGGACTCCCGCAATAGAATTAGGTCTGCCCTTGAGTACATGGCGGAAACGTACATGCTCTGTCCTGCCATCGTTTGCTCGTCCTGCTCTCTCCCGGGAGGGTCCCGTTGCGACCGTCGCCACTGCCGTAGCCTTGGGGGGGCTCCCCACCTTGCTGGGCTCGCGAGGGAGGGGGCTGCTGCATGGTCTTGTTATCCCGCCTCCTCCCGTTGCTGGCTGTGGCTGCTGCACGGGGAGCCGGGGCCGCGGCAGTTGGAGAGGGCCCCGCGGCGGCGGCACCCGAAAAAGCCAAAAATGTCAGAAATGCTGGTCCTATAGTCCCGTCTCCTCCTGTTGCTGGCTGTTGCTGGCCCGTTACTGGCCATTGTCCCGTCCCGTCTCCTCCCATTGCCTCCCGTTGCTGGCCGCGCCGCATGGGGAGCTGAGGGCGTGGCGCCGGAGAAGGCCCCGCAGCGGTGGTGCCCGAGGCAGCCGGCTGGAAGGCCGGAGAAGGCCGGAGAAGGCCCGCGGCAGCACCGCCCAAAGAAGCTGGGCAGAAGGCCCCGCGGCGCTGCCGCCCAAAGCAGCTGGGCGGAAGAAGAACAGCGGTCCCCGAGCGTCCCTGAGGTCCGAAAAAAGGGCCCCACAATCCTGCTGGTGCTGGTCTCCCCGCCGCTTTCCAAGGAGTGCCGGGGTGGACTGGGTAGAATTAAAAAGATGGTAAAGCCGAGGGAGAGTTACAAGATTATTGCTGCACAACGCCTCTTCATCTCAGCTGCATATGCCTGTTTGGCTGTTTGCTCCACAAATGGCAGCCGCCAAGATCCACAGAGCTCAACAGGCGCCCCCGACTCTGCCTCGGGATCTTCTTTTGAGCCGGAGGAATGCCAGCTTTGGTTGTCCGACATGGAGGCTCTTCCCTCTCCGCTCTTTCGCTCTTTCGCCAGAACGCCGAGGCCACCGGAACGCCGAGACCACCGGAGCTCCTCTCCTCCACTATAGGCGGAAGAAGACCTTTGTTGGCTGTGTGGATTGAAGAGGTCACCATATTTCCAGGAAGCATGGGGGAAAAAATGGGGTCTCGGTCACAACGGCTGCTTCCGTCTTCTCCAAACGCTGGGAGAAAATGGAGTCTGGCCTCAGATCTTATAGTGAGGCTTATCTGCCCCCGGCCACTAGGTGGGGCTACAGCAACACCAGCACAACAGTTACCGTATTTTTCAGAATATAAAACGCACCTTTTTCCCTCAAAAAAGAGGCTGAAAATCTGGGTGCGTCTTATACATCGAATGCAGCATTTTTTTGCCTCCTGAAGCCCCGCCCCCTTTTCCAAAATGGCCGTGTATAACCTTATGGAGACTTTCAGAGAGCTCCTGGGGGCTGAGGAGGGCACTAATGAGCAGAAAATGGACCATTTTTGACCCCCCCCCCAATCCCCAGCAGCACTCTATAAGCCTCCATAACGCTATGCATGTAATTTCTTTGACAAAAAACGGGCTTGTTTTTGACAAAAACGGGCCATTGTTTGTGCATTTTTGCTCCCCACAGGAGCACTCTGCAAGCCCCCCCCCCCCAAGGCTATTCATGACTTTTTTTTAAAAGGGGGGGTGCGTTTTCACAAAAAGGAGCTGTTTTGGGGAGGTTTGCAGAGTGTAATTTTTTTTTCCCTTTTAGAAAGTTCTTTAATTGGTTGATGAGAATTACATTGATCAAGTGCTGTGCCAGCAGAAACAAAGTCTTAGGTGCTGCAGATTGTCAGCGATTTCCTTCTCCAGCACATTGATAAATACACCAGGAAACACCTACCTACCTACCTACTCTCTCTCTCTCTCTCTCTCTCCCCCTACCTACTGTATTTCTCTTTCTCTCCCTCTACCTACCTACCTACTTTAAAAAAAAAAGCCTCTTCAAAACCTTGGTGTGTCTTATACTCCGATGCATCTTATACTCTGAAAAATACAGTACATGTTTATAAATTAGAAAGAGACCCTGAGACCATCTAGCCCAACCCCTCCTCTCTGCAGGAATCCCAGTTCAGTCTTTGCTCTCAGACGATCCATGAAGAGGAGACTGAACTTCTCTGCTTTACTGGCTCAACTCTAAAACAGCTGATCCTTTTATCATATTTTTTGTCTCATTCAGTTAAAATCTCCTCTCTTGTAACTGAATTCACTTTTTCCATGTCTGACACTCTGGAATAAGAGTGAGCGGATCTTACACTCGTGTGTAAGAGAAGTCAGTTATTGGAAGAGGGTTGTATCCAGTGGTGGGATTCAAATCTTTTTACTACTGGTTCTGTGGGCATGGCTTGGTGGTCTTGTGACTGGGTGGGTGTGGCTTGGTGGTCATGTAACTGGGTGGGTGTGGCTTGGTGGTCATGTGATTGGGCGGGTGTAGCCAACTTGACATCACTCACGTCAAGGGGTACCTTGCCTGGCTTCTCCTTCCATCAACCAGATACAATTTCAAGGAGATACAATTTCCAAAATACACAATTTAATCCTATGTACTGTATATATGCCATATGTGTACATACATATTACAAGGTATAGTATGTGTATAGGCACACAAAAAGATATATTATCTACTTTATACACTGTATGTCACTGCGTTAATTGTTTGCTAGCTGATCTGAATAGTTACTGCGCAGGTCATAAGCCTTATCAGCAATGATTTACTGTGCATGCTTCTTAACACGTTTCTTCATGCATCACAAATTCCAGAGACTTCTTTACTTTTGATCTTCTGTTTGTCTGCCAAGAAGGTGGGCGATTATTGCTCTTGCCAAAATGTACCAATTAGATAGATTTGTTTATTTCTTATTTTCATATTAAAGTTTGTTTTTAATTAGAACATGTTATCAGGTCTTTTTTCGCTTTTTTCTGAAGATATACTGTTTGGAAAGCCGTCGATTCACACCTCGTTAGCTCAGGGTGAAATTTCCCCTGACACTGTATGTGTATGTACACACACACACACACACCTCTCTTCTATTTTTTTTAAAATAATTTTTATTGTTTTTCTCTTTTCACCATATGTTACAATCATTATATCAACAGTTTGTACATTGTTATATCGTCTTATCTATACATGTTTTTCTCTCTTTACCATATATTACAGTCATTATATCAACATTTGTACCTTATTATGTTATCTTATCTATACATTTTTATGATATTCTACATATTTACATACTTTTATATACAGTTCTATATTTATTTATGTATATTGTTTTCGGCTTAATTATTTTTCTTATTTTCCAACCATTCATACTAATTATTCCAAATTTCGTAGTATTCTGATTCTTCTTTGTCCTTTAATTTTAGAGCTAATTTGTCCATCTCTGCACAGTCCAAGGTTTTTTATCACTAATTCGTCCGGCGGTGTATTATTTTGTTTCCAGCATTGGGCAAAAGCTATTCTAGCTGTGGTTAATACATGTGTTAGTAGATATTTGATTTTTTTTTTTTTGTATATTTCCCTTTGATTATTCCCAGTAAGAATGTTTCGGGTTTGTATTTTATTTGTTCCCCCGTGACTTCTTGCGCCCACTTCCAATTTTTTTCCCAATATTTTTAAGATTCCGGGCAAGACCACCACATATGATAGAAGGTCCCTTGTTCTTTTTTGCATTTCCAACAGATCAGTTTCAAATTTGGATATATTTTAGCCAATCTCGTTGGTGATAAGTGCCAACGGTAAAACATTTTGTATATGTTTTCTTTCAATGTTGCTGATCTTGTAAATTTATAATTTATGTTCTAAATTCTTTCCCAATCCACTAGATCTATATTGTAACCGAAATTTTTGGCCCATGCTATCATACAGCCTTTAACTCTTTCTTCTTCTAATGTTATTTCTAGCAAATATTTATACATTTTCGTTATGAATTTGTTTTCCGGGCCAATTAGGATTTTATTTATTTGTTGCAATTCTGTATATATTCCATATTCTTTTACATCTTTTTTGTATCTTGATTGTAATTGAAGGTATGGCCACCAGTCTATGTTTATATTGTTCTCTTTTAATTCTTGGTTTGTTTTCAAATTCCCCTGGTTATCTAATATTTCACTGTATCTAATCATTTTTGATAGATCTAGCGTATTGGGATGTATCATAGCTTCCATAGTATGTACACACACACACACACACACACACACACACACAAACACACACACACACACACACACACACACAGCTCTTCTAAAACTATACACATTCAACCTCCGTTATTGCGTTTGGAAAAACACACCCAGAGTCCACTTTCTGGCACACATTTAACTATCACTTCTGCACATTAGAACATTACACAGGCCTTCAGATGTTCTTCCCTAGCCTGCACATGACTGTTAGAGCCAGGAGATCTCATGGATTGAGTAAAATGTGGCAAAACTCACTTAACAACTCTCTTGCTTAGAAACCAGAATGTTGGGCTCAATTGTCATAAGTCAAGGATTGTGTCTGCCTTTCTCTGCATGGCAGCCTTGTCCTAGTAAACTCCTTCCCTTTTCTGGCAATTTTCCTCTCTGTTAGAGGCACCAAAATAATCCAGAGGATATAAGGTCTCCAGCTGGAGCAGGGGGTTGGACTAGATGGCTTCCAAGGTCCCTTCTGACCCTATTAGAGCAGGGGTTGGACTAGAAAATGACCTCCAAGATCCCTTCCTGCCCTTTCAAACATTGTTGTGCTGTTTGAAAGAGTCTTCTGAAGCCATGGTTTGTGTCCTTCCTTCCTTTCATTTTCTCTCTTTCCCTCCCTCCCTCCCTCCCTCCCTCCCTCCATGTATCTATTGACCCATCCATCCAACTATATCTCATTCACTTCCTCCTCCCTCCTCTCTTTCTTTCTTTCCCTTCCTTCCATAACTCCCTCTTTCTTTCTCTCTCTTCTTTCCTTTCATTTCCTTTTCTTTATTTTTCCTTTTCTTTCATCTCTCTCTTTCTCTCTCTTTCTACCCCTTCCTTTCCTCCTTCCAAAGCTATGAGATCCACCTGAAACAAAAACTCCTTTGGATGAAATTGCCCATTTTACACACACACACAAATGCACACACTCTTCCAATCAGCTCTGCGCCTCGCCTCATTGTTTGATTTTAATGGCGCTGCTTTGCCTGGGAGTTTTCTGGGCTCTGGAAGGGGCAGCAGGGGGGGTTGGGTTCCCCAGAACTTCTTTGGGAGAAGCGTCATTCTGAACTCCGCGTTGGGGGCGTGTGCGTGGGGTGTCCACTGAGGGGCTTTTAGCCGGAAGCACCTCTGGCCAGGGGGGAAATTGGAGTGGCTCGGGTGAGCCAAGAGGGACGATTGAAATCTGTTGGTTGAGCTGCTCAATCCCCCCCCCCCCCGGTTGGGCCTGGCCAAACTTTCCTCCCTCCCTCCGGTCACCGCGGAGCTGCTGGAGCCTCTCCCCCAACACGCTGCCCAGTTATGGGCCCAGCCTGTCCTTCCCTGCAGTATTCGGGGGGGGGGGGACCCTCTGTTTGGGGGTAGAATTTGGCTGCAGATACGCAAAGGGGTGGGCAGCCTTGGAGGGCCTATTCACCCTTCCCCTTTTCCTCTCAGCCCTGCAAAACCAGAAATCTCCCCTCACTCCAGGCAGCAACTGAGACTGTGCAGGGGGAGAGGGGGGCAGGAGAAGAAGATCTGAAAGATCCCAATTCTGCAGCAAGAGGAGTTTCTGCAATGGGGAGGGGGGGGGTAGCCCCATCTTCCAAAAACCTTTAGCCATAATTGCCATCAGAGCAGATGTTGAAGAGGGGGTCAAGGAGGAAATGGGTCCTCTGACTCTCCCTCAGACCCCCACGAAGGAAGGAAGGAAGGAAGGAAGGAAGGAAGGAAGGAAGGAAGGAAGGAAGGAAGGAAGGAAGGAAGGAAGCAAAGGGGAGGGAAAGGAAAGGAAAGGAAATAGGAAAGAATGAAAGGATGAAAAACGGAGGGTATGGGAAGGGAAGGAGAAAGGAAAAGAGAAAAGAAGGGAAAGAGGGAAAAGGTGAAGAATGGCCGCTGCTAGAGTGGTCAGGAGCAGCCTGAGGTGGGCATTCGGAAGCAGACCAAGATGAGCAGAAGGCCATGGCAAAGACAGGCAAACAGACTGGGCTGCGTGGCCACGTGGTCGAGGCAAGGGAGCAAAACAGCAGCTGCAGCAATGACTCTAAGGCACCAGCCAAGGCCTACAAGGCAAGTGGTGGTGGGGAGAGACGTGGCCAGGCAGAATTTTTACTATCGGTTCACTAGAACTGGGCCGGACCATCTGAATCCCACCACTGGCTGCATCCTCCCTTCCCCAACCGAGAGATTGTTTCAATTGGAAAGGGGGCTCCCAGACTCCTCTTGATCTTCAGCTCTTCTCCTTGCTGTCTTTCCTCAAAGCTAAGAGCAGCTCCTTTCAACTCTTCCTTGGCTTCATTGTCTTTCCCTGAAGTTCATGTAGATTGTGTGCAAATTCTCCTCCAAGCTTGGTGCCTGCAAGGGGACCTGGTCCTTCAGTTGGGGTCTCCCCAAACCAGAACGTACACTTCCTCAGATTCTTATGGCTGCATTTGCCTTCTTTCCATGAACATCTCCCTGCTGACTCAGATTCTGTTTCCAGTTAACTACGATTTTGAGATCATTTTCACAAACATACATATACAATTTGGTATCCTTAATGTTTCTTCCAGTCCATCATTCATGTTCTTATATGAGACTCTATTGTTAGTCAAGTCCTAGTAGATAAAAATCAGATCCTTTTCTACTGCTTTTTACTTATGAACCCTTCCCTATGTGCTAATCATAAATATTGTTTCTCGAAACTTGATATTCCTCTTATAAAATTTTATTTTATTCAAAAAGGTAAAATACAAGTTTTGGAAAATAAAACTATTACAAAGACAAAACAAAACTAGATAAAACATTAAAAACAGAGAAAGACATGCATCTTGTCTCCCCAATTGAATACAATACAGCAATAATAGTTTCTCCCACTTGCAAAATAGACCCACAATTATAAACTATATATCTACTGGACTTGTCATCTATCTGCTGTATATAAAAAACATAGTTAACAGGCAATCCAACAATAAAGTTAAATTTCAAAACTTCAAAATTGTCTGTTATCTGCTATTGTATTTAACTCACAGAAAATTTCTACCACAGACCAACACAATCATTACCTCTGATCCATCCATAATCTGTCCAGGTTAAACATCTTTGTTTGATTCTTATAATAAAAATACATTTCCTTAAAATTTTAATTAGAATCTTTCCCAACAACTGCTTTCCATTCCCCAAAGTTATAGGATGTCCTGTAAATGCAAACACAACTCTTAAGACTTGTTTTCCAGTTAAATATGACAAGTCCATTCCACAATCTCCCTCAGTCTTCTTGAAAGAATCCATTTCATCAGTCATCTGTTCTGTCCACTTTGAGTCTTCAGGGTCCATGGCCTCTCCAGCCATCTCCAAGCAGCCTCCCTTCAAACCAGACTCCTCCTTCAGGGATGCCAGCAGCAAGTTAAGTTCCAGTCCATCCATCCAATCCATCCGATTCAACAATTGTTGCTTGCTTCTAATTATCGCCTTTACGTTGATTTAAAACCATTGTTATTTTATCAAACTTTTAAAAATGAAGTTTCAAATAAGGCTTCTAAGTTGAAAGACTTTATATTCTTTAAATCACATCAAATTAGCTTACTCTAAGATCCTATTAACTACCGTTTTAATGACAACATAGAATAATTGATGACCAAAGGCAAATTTGTATCCATCACTTTTAGGTGTCATAAGAAAGATTAAAAAGGGTAAAATATCATTTGAGTATCATTTTGAAGACAGTTTTTATCCACTTAGTTATCGTACAATCCACCCCTCCGGTTTCTAATCCTCTCCCAAAATTATTTCTGAGTCCTTTACTGAAATCCAGTTCTATCACCAGAGTTCCCACAATCTACTTAGGAAGTGTAATGATGTGTGAGAATGACTTTTGGGATGAGGGGAAGAGAGGCTGCCTAGGGAAGGATCAGATAAGGGGGGAGAATCCTGCAGCTGCATAATGGGAGAGAAAGAAACTAACTTTTCAGACTGAGAAAAGAGCTGGTGGGAGATTTGTTCTTTCAGATCTGCAAAAAAAAATTTAATATTGTATTACAATCAAGTAGAATTAGTACAAGTAGAAGTGTTTTCCCATCAGGATGACCAGGGAGAAGATTAGCCTGGCAACTTTCTTCTTGATCAACCCATGCTTTCTGGGAAACCTGTTGTTTTCAAAGAGTTTATGGATCATCTTTTATTTCTCTGTTCATTTTATTTGCCATTTGCTCTAGAATGTTCCCTATAATTGACCAATTGTGTCAATTATATTTTCCTTATATTTTGTCAATAAATGATTGACAAATTTTTCTCAAACTTTTTCATTCACTTATGAAGATAATGGCAGTATTTGTATCCTATTTAATCATTTTTGGAGATTATTTATTTATTTATTTATTTATTTGCACTTCTAGACCACCCCCTCTCCCAAAAGGGACTCGGGGCGGTGTACAGTCCACACAGCAAATACATCATCCACAGTAAAATTCATTAAATAGATAAACAGATGAATAAATAAATAAATAAATATGGAGGAGGTTAAAAGAATTAAAAGAACTGTACAGCAAGAATATAAATATGGCTTTAAAACCCCTAAAATCAATTAAATTTAAAACAATACCCTTAAAATACCAGTTAAAAATATATTTCCAGGAGGTAACAGTTATAACCGTTATAATTATGCCAGGCCAGCTAATCGGAACAGGTGAGTCTTCAATTTTTGTCGGAAGGAGCGGAAGTCCGTGGTGGTTCTAATATCGGGGGGGAGGTCATTCCAGAGGGTTGGGCCCATCACAGAGAAGGCCCTACTCCTTGGCGCCGCCCGCTGGCATTGCCTAGTGGACGGCACCTGGAGAAGCCCCTCCCTGTGAGAGCGAATTGGCCGCAGGGATGTATGTGGGAGGATGCGATCCCGCAAGTAACTAGGTCCTGTGCCATGGAGCGCTTTAAAGATGGTGATCAGAACCTTGAAACGCACCCGAAAAACCACAGGCAGCCAGTGCAGCTCGCGCAGGAGTGGTGTTACGTGGGAGTATCTGGTACTCTCCATGACAACCCGCGTGGCCGCGTTCTGGACTAGCTGCAGTCTCTGGGCGCGTCCCAAGGGAAGCCCCATGTAGAGAGCATTACAGTAGTCTAGGCGAGACGTCACCAGCGCATGAGTGACCGTCCGTAGGGCATCCCGGTCCAGTAGGGGGCGCAATTGGCGCACCAGGCGAACCTGCTGGAACGCCCCCCTTGCCACGGCTGCCACATGGTCATCTATTGACAGCCGGGTATCTAGGAGGACGCCCAAATTGCGCGCCCGTTCCACAGGGGGCAATTGCTCGTCCCCTATGGCCAGCGATGGAGTCAGCTGGCTGAACCGAGGTGCCGGTAGCCACAGCCACTCAGTCTTGGAAGGGTTGAGCTTGAGTCTGTTGTCCCCCATCCAGACCCCGACGGCTTCCAAACACCGGGACATCACTTCGACAGCCTCGTTGGGGTGGCTTGGGGTTGAGATGTACAGCTGGGTATCATCAGCGTACAGATGATATTCAACCCCAAAACCACGGATGATCTCGCCCAGCGGCTTCACATATGCGTTGAACAGAAGGGGCGAGAGGACCGACCCCTGCGGCACCCCACAAGAGAGTGGCCTCAGGGTCAACCTCTGCCCCCCTGTCAACACATATTGCATCCGGCCGGAGAGGTAAGAGCCGAACCACCGTAAGACGGTGCCTCCGACTCCCATCCCCTTCAGCCGGCGCAATAGGATACCATGGTCAATGGTATCAAAAGGCGCTGAGAGGTCTAATAGGACCAGGATAGAGGAACAACCTCTATCTCTGGCCCTCCAGAGATCATCAACCAATGCGACCAAGGCTGTCTCTGTGCTGTGTCCGGGTCGGAAGCCGGACTGGCGTGGGTCTAGATAGTCGGATTCATCGAGGTGACGTGGAAATTGCTGCGCCACCACATTCTCAACAACCTTCGCCAGGAAGGGAAGGTTGGAGACTGGACGATAATTAGCTAGCTCCATTGGGTCAAGTGAAGGCCTCTTGAGTAAGGGCCTCACTACCGCCTCTTTCAAGGCAGTTGGTAAGGATCCCTCACCCAATGAGGCGTTCACCAGGCCCAGAAGCCAGCCTCGTGTCACCTCCCAGGATGCCAGTACCAGCCAGGAGGGACACGGGTCCATTGAACATGTGGTGGGTCGCAGCCGTCCACGCAACCTGTCTAAGTCCTCGGGGGCAACAGAGTCAAACTCCTCCCAGAGTGGTCTCACAAGACTCGCTGTTGACGGCCCATCCAGTCCACTGGAGGGGGCCCATCCGCTTCGGATCTGAGCGACTTTGTTCTGCAGATATTCCCCAAACTCCTCTGCTCTTCCCTGTAAGGGTGCCCCCCGCGTCTCTTGCGACAAGAGGGAGCGGGTCACCCTAAACAGGGCGGCAGGGCGGTTATCTGCAGACGCAATGAGAGCGGCACAATGTCTGCGTTTGGCCGCTCTCAATGCCACAAGGTAGGTCCGTAAATAGGCTCTTACCTGTGCTCGGTCAGACTCGGAGCGTGAGGACCTCCACCTGCTCTCTAGACGTCTCCTATGGCGCTTCATCACCCTCAACTCCTCGGTATACCAAGGAGCCCGGTATTCTACAATTAGACAATTGTAGAAGAAAGATTCAATGTGGGCTAAGAAACAAAGTTTTCTGCTTTTCAAATTCCTGGATGTTCCCATTCTAGTTTCATCCCTTTCTGGAAAAGAATGAATTTTGGAATATTTCTGACTGGAAACTGTACTTGGACCAAAATGGAGAGATAAGAGCAGATATAGGCATTCATGGCTTCTTGGTTCTTCCCAAGGAGGGTCCAAAGATGGAGATTCTGGCGTATTTTAAAAGGCAGAGACTTTCTATCAAACAAGATGTTCTTTCACGGCTAAAGTTGCTCAATAAGGTGAGATAAATTTTGGTGTCTTTTCTCTGTTTCCCAAAGCCTGAGGTCCCATTTCAAGTGGGCAAAGCCTAGAGTCTCCAGGGTGGTTGGCATCCCATGCCAGTTAGTGTCATCTGATTGTAGTTCTTCAACAGACGGGACCTAAGTGGAGGGGCTTTGCCATGTTTTATGGAAATCTTTCAAGATCTTAATGGTCAGAGGTTTCTTTCTTCATCACAGTTTTATTCTTTATTGAAAAACCTAATGGAATAGAAATTTCCTAAATTTTACAATAAATTTTATTCTCTATTTTAATATGAATATATCATCATATGTAAATCTTTTTTCAGTTCGATCCCTGCTGACTTTATTAAGTAGAAAAGTCCTTTATTGTAATGTTAAATGCCAAAAGCAAAAGGGAGGAACTAAATGAAGAATCTGCCAGTAGTTAGTTATACCTCCTGCATCTTCTTAGTAGTGGTCACGTATTTCATATTTACTTACATGAAGACCAGAGGCTATTTGGCTAATGTCAGTGTCTTTCTCTATTTTCCATGAATGTTGACTACTAACACTGTTAGATATTAACATATATCGTGGCAAGTCTCCTCTCTGGTCCGCTGCTATAGCGGGAAACAGGTATCGTTCTGATTGGTCGAGGGGCGTACCCGATCCCTATAAAAGGGGAACCCTCCGACCACAGAGCAAGCTGGATCACTACTACTACTAATAAAGAGCTGTTAAGTCACTCCGTGTCCGCAGTCTGTTCTCTCGTTGCCCAGATCTAACATTGGCGACGAAGGTGGGATCGAGAGGCAGATAGGACGAAGAACGCTACCTCCAGAATCTCCGGATTTGATCCAGCCTAGGAATTCGGCAGAAATTCCGGCAGCCATCTCAGGTCACCGCAGCGCGGCAAATTCAAACGAAAGAAGATGGCGATGCACACTCCCCCCGCTCCATTCGACCCAGCGAACGACGAATGGGAAGCCTTCATGATTCGTTTCGAGTGTTTTCTCGAAGCGAATGAATACACGGGGATCACCGACGCCCGGAAGAAAAACATCTTCCTCGGCTACTGCGGAAAAGAAGTCTTCAACACGGCCAGAGACCTCACCGTGCCTACTCCAATACAGGCAGTATCGTGGACAGTGTTGCAACAGGCTCTACAAACTCATTACACGCCAAAACCTTCCCGCCATGTTTGCCGCAAGGAATTCAACACGCGGAACCAGAAGGCGGGAGAATCCATCAATCAATATGTTGCAGCCCTGCGTAAAGCAGCAACTCACTGCGAGTTCAGGGATCTGGACGAGCATATCTTAGCGCAGCTTATCTGTGGGTTAAGAGACATTTCACTACAAAAGAAGCTGTTGGCAAACCCGAATTTAACCCTACAGATAGCTCTCAACGAAGCAAGAGCGTCAGAGTCAGCAGAGAAATCATCGGTAACCATACAACGAGGTTTCAGCGTAAACCAGCCAATACCAAGGCAAACCAGAGTTCACTACGAGGACGAAAGCCCCGACTACGAGGATCCCGAGTTCGAGGACAGTCACCTGATGCGAAGCAGTCACATGAGGCCTGGGGGGAGACCCGGATTCCGTTTGCAAGTTGCGGAGGGAATCACCCCAGGTCTACCTGTAGGTTCAGGAACGTTGTTTGTTCGCACTGCAACAAACTTGGGCACATCGCACGAGTGTGCCGGAGCGAAGTCCCTGCCTCACGGCAGCCACCCATGTACCGCCAACAGAAGCCCAACCCAGGGGCTTGGCGAAATCAAAAAGGGCGCCCAGAGAGAAATCCACAAGTGTTTACCCAGAGAGAAAATTCCCAAAGAGCTGAGCGAGCGTATCCCCAGAGAGATTACACACAAAGAGCTGAGAGAGCGTTCTATCAAGACGCTCAACGAGAGTATTTTCAGGATACAGATGCTGAGATAGAGTTGACCCAGAGAGAGGAATTGCGAACGTATCTCACAACAATAAGCCAGGTCCGCACCAAGCGGCCTAAAAAGCTGAAAGTCACAGTCCTCTTGGAGGGCTCACCTTGCGAGCTGGAAGTTGACACAGGATCGTCCCTGACGATCATTTCATGGGCATCCATGAAACAGGCTATCCCTAGCCTCAAAAAGAGCCAACTACGCGTTCCAGACATCCTGCTACGAGACTACCAGGGGAACCGAGTCCCCATCGTAGGCCAAGGCACGTTCCAGATCCGTTTCAAGGACATCGTAGCCCAGCTGCCGGTGACCATCGCCAGCGCACCATTACAAAACCTCCTAGGACTGGATTGGTTTGAATCCTTGGGGTTGGAAGTCACCGGAATCAACGCTGTGGAAAACAGCAGCGCTGAGCAGATTTTTAAGGAGTTCGAGGATGTGTTCAGCCCCGGTCTTGGTAAGTATGTGGGTAAACCGATTGCATTCAATTTAGACCCCAAAGTGGCGCCAATCCGACTTAAACCGAGACGAGTGCCTTTTGCACTCCGCCCAAAAATAGATAAGGAAATAGATAAGTTAGTGAAGCAAGGAATCCTTGAGCCGGTGGATCACGTGCGCTGGGAAACGCCCATCGTGACCCCAGTCAAACCAGACGGATCAGTCCGCATCTGCGCAGACTATAAATGCACAATTAATGTCGCGCTACAACAAAGCGCATATCCTGTGCCTGTAGTACAGCACTTATTGCACTCGTTGGGGCCAGGAAAGATATTTGCAAAATTAGACATGGCACAAGCTTACCAGCAACTGCCCGTTGATAGCGCCACAGCGGAGGCCCAAACTATAGTGACGCATAGAGGAGCATTCAAATGCAACCGGCTACAATTCGGTGTGAGTATTGCTCCAGGATTGTTCCAGAGCATCATGGAACGACTTTTGCAAGGGATACCGGGAGTCGTCCCCTATTTTGACGACATCTTGGTGTCCGCTGCAAACGAGGAGCAATTAAATAAAAGAGTCAGAACTGTTTTGGCCAGAATCAGAGAAAAGGGTCTCCGCCTCAAAAAGGAAAAATGCCAAATTAACGTTCCTAGCGTAGAATTCCTGGGTTATAGAATCGATGGTCAGGGAATACACCCCACTTCAAAGAAAATTAAGGCGATCCAGGACGCCCCCACACCACGAAATCAGACTGAGTTGCAGGCCTTCCTCGGACTACTTAACTTCTACAGCATTTTTCTGAGACAGAAGGTGACCGTTGCTGAGCCACTACACCGTCTACTCCAGAGGAACACACCATGGAAATGGGGACGATCCGAAGCAGCAGCTTTCGCCGAAGTAAAGCGCCTGCTCACCACTGACTCACTGTTAGTCCAATACAGCCAGACACTACCGCTGGTATTGACCTGCGACGCATCACCTTTTGGAGTCGGCGCAGTCCTCAGCCACCGGATGCCCGACGGAAAAGAAGCACCCATCGCCTTCTACTCCAGGACTCTTTCATCGGCCGAGAGGAATTACAGCCAGATGGACAGGGAAGCGCTAGCTGCTGTAGCTGGAGTAAAACGTTTCCACGAATACCTCTACGGCCGCGATTTTGAACTGATTACAGATCACAAACCGCTGTTGGGACTTTTGGCGCGAAACCGCCCCACTCCAGTCTCCCTTTCTCCACGCATGACCAGGTGGACTGTTTTCCTGGCTGTGTACTCATACAAATTAATTCATCGACCGGGTTCCACTCTAGGACACGCAGACGCACTCAGCCGTTGCCCACTACCGGACCTTTTGCCAGACCCCACTCCCGAAGTACCGGTGCTGCTCATTGATTGTTTGGACTCAGGGCCGGTTTCTTCCTACGATGTTGCAAGGTTTTCTTCTAAAGACATGTTAATAAAGCAAGTTCAAACTTGGGTTTGGAGTGGGTGGCCGAAGGGAAACGTGGGCCCGGAATTCAAAGTGTTTTGGTCAAAACGGGATGAACTATCAGTGTTACAAGGTTGCTTATTGTGGGGGGATTGAGTTGTTATTCCGTATGCTTTACGTAGGAATGTATTAGATGCTTTACATGTGGGTCATCCGGGGATTGTTAAGATGAAGGCGTTAGCAAGAAGTTACGTTTGGTGGCCAAACATGGACAAAGAAATAGAGGAATGGGTGGCCACTTGCGACCCATGCCAGGAATCGAGACCAGCACCCCCGGAAGTGCCCGCCACAGAATTGGAGAAGCCTAAAGCACCCTGGTCGCGAATACACATTGACTTCGCAGGGCCATTCCAAGGTCAGACTTTCCTTATAGTTGTGGATGCATACTCGAAATGGCTAGAAGTAGTCCTAATGACTTCAACCACGGCAGAGGCAGTCATTAAGGTTCTACGGCGACTTTTCGCCACTCATGGTCTGCCCGACCTCCTGGTCTCCGATAACGGGCCCCAGTTCACGGCCATGCAATTTGAGACATATCTATCAGGTCAGGGAATTCGGCACGCCCTCGTCGCGCCATTCCATCCAGCATCAAATGGACAGGCGGAGAGAATGGTGCGATTCGCAAAAGAGGCCCTCGCTAGGATGGGCCCAGGTGATTGGCAAACACGCATTGACCATTACCTCTTAATTCAGCATATTACCCCAAGCGCAACAACGGGTAGGAGCCCCGCTGAACTACTCATGGGCCGCCGTCTACGGTCTCACCTGGACCGTCTTCACCCAAATTACTCTGCCACAGCTCCCCCAGACTCCACAAGCAAAATTCGGACCTTTAGCATAGGGGATTCAGTATACGCCCACAACTATGCAGGGGGAACATTGTGGATGCCGGCAAAGGTCATTGGCATCACGGGTCCACGATCGTATCTGTTGGAACTGGAAGATGGGCAGAACTGGAAAAGGCACATCGATCAACTTCGGGGTCGCCTAGCACACTCAGACCTTCGAACCGAAGACGAGAGCTACCTGCCAACGCAAAGTCAGCCACTCGAGAGCCCCATCATAGAGAACTACGACACCTGCGAACCCAGGTCGGAACAAAAGATCGAGCACGAAGCAGAGCAACCCCCAAACAACGTAACCGAGCAGACTCCAGAACGCCCTAGCAACGAAGGCACGAAACCCCCCGAACGTGAAACAGAAAAAGCATCCGATCCTGCAACCACTTCTAACCAACCCGAACTGCGACGCTCCTCCCGAGTAAGGCAAACTCCAACATACCTAAAAGACTATGTTACCAACCGCAACGTTCCGTCTAGGAGGGGAGGGGTGTTAGATATTAACATATATCGTGGCAAGTCTCCTCTCTGGTCCGCTGCTATAGCGGGAAACAGGTATCGTTCTGATTGGTCGAGGGGCGTACCCGATCCCTATAAAAGGGGAACCCTCCGACCACAGAGCAAGCTGGATCACTACTACTACTAATAAAGAGCTGTTAAGTCACTCCGTGTCCGCAGTCTGTTCTCTCGTTGCCCAGATCTAACAAACACATTTTCTTTGGCATTCCTTGTTTTTCTGCTCAGTCCCTGCCTCAGTCCAACTGTGCGGAAAATTGTCATCCTGGATTTGTCAAGAGGGCTCGAGAAGGAGAGCCAGTTTGCTGCTATGACTGCGTTCCTTGTCCAGAGGGGACCTTCTCCACTCAGGAAGGTGGGTCACACTGAGGAAAATGGGAGGCTTTGTGGAACTGGATCCATCCAGAACATTTTCATGAAAGTGCAAGTTAAAAACACAAGCTCACCTTTTTTTTAAATTTCTAACATGCACAATTTCTTATCTAAAAGGAAGTAAATCAAAAAGTCTTTGAAGGAGGGGCTGGGAGGAGATGGGAGGAGGGGGTGGCAGACTGGGCAAGTTTTACTAATAGCAGAGGAAACATCTCTCCTGCTTTCTAGTCTGGACATGTGCTGCTAAGTTCACCTTTCTAGGAAGATCTGAGTTCTTTGAAACTTGATGAATTGTTTTAGGTCCACCTTCTGAAAGACCTTGCAATTCACTGTATATTGGATCCTCCCCTTGAGGATCACTGAAAAGGTGTCACTGGTCCATAATGTGTTGCTGTGGATAGGTATGGGAGCAACTCATTGCACAAATATTCTGCCAGTCATGTAGATCAATCATCCATCAATCAATCAGAGTAGAGATGGAAAGGACCTTGGAGGTCTTCTAGTGCTACCCCCTGCTCAAGCAGGAGACCCGATACCATTTCAGACAAGTGACTGTCCAGTCTCTTCTTAAAAACATCCAATGTTGAAGCACCCACAACTTCTGGAGGCCAGCTGTTCCCCTGGTTAATTGTTGTCACTCTTAGGAAATTTCTCCTGAATTCCAGCTTACTTCCAGATGTTACAAGACACTGTAGGTATCCTCTAGATCAGTGATGGCGAACCTATGGCACGCGTGCCACAGGTGGCACGCGGACTCATTTGTCAGGGCACACGAGGCGCTGCCCTTTCAGCTGGCCAGCACACATGTGCATGCTGGCCAGCTGAGTTCACCCTTTTTTAAAGCCATTTTTCGCCCTCCCCAGGCTCCGGAGGCTTTATAGGAGCCTGGGGAGGGAGAAAACAGCCTCCCCCGCCCCCCCGGAAGCCCTCCCGAGGCGTCAGGGAAGCCTCTGGATGGTCCCTGACGCCTTCGGAGCACTCAAAACGATCCTCCGAGCAAACCGGAAGTGACTTCTGGTTTGCTTGGAGTGTCGTTTTGAGCACTCCGAGCCAAAAAACGTGACTTCCAGTTTGCTCGGGCGTCCAGGGGGGCGGGGGAGGCTGTTTTCCCCCTCCCCAGGTTTCTATAAAGCCTCTGGAGCCTGGGGAGGGCGAAAAAAGCATGTAAAAATGGGAGGGGGAGCGCCAGTAGTGCGCACATGCGTACTGGGGGTCGCGCATTGCATTAAGGGTGCGGCACGCCCACACACGAACCCCCCTGCGCTCCCCCCACTTAAGGCACGCAAGCCAAAAAAGGTTCGCCATCGCTGCTCTAGATCCAGTATATTAATTGCCATGTGGCAGGACTCTAAATATTTGTAGAAAAAGATTATATGATTCATTATTAACCTGTAATAATGTAGCTTCTATGAATTACATTACACATTACACCAGAAATAATTAACACCCTAGGACTTTCCTCACCTTCATATACCTAGCTACTTAAAAAAAAATTACATCCTTCTTATGCTATTTTTAATGAAAAATAAAAGGAACGAAATATTAAAGAAAATTGATTTTTGGTTTCTCAGATACAGAAAAATGCACCAAGTGTCCAGATGACAAATATCCAAATATGGACAAAGTCCAATGTATCCCCAAAGTTATAGTCTTCCTGTCTTATGAAGAACATCTGAGCATCATCCTGGTCTCTTTTGCCCTACTCTTGTTCCTAACTACAGTCCTTGTTTTAATTATCTTCATTAAATATGGAGAAACTCCTATTGTCAAAGCCAACAACCGGGACCTCTCCTACATCCTCCTGGTCTCCCTCCTGCTTTGCTTCTTGTCTCCTTCTCTCTTCATTGGTCAACCAAGGAAAGCCACCTGCCTTCTCCGACAAACGGTCTTCAGCATCATCTTCTCAGTTGCTGTTTCTTCTCTCTTGGCCAAAACCATCATGGTGGTGCTGGCTTTCCTGGCCACAAAACCAGGAAACCAAGTGAAGAGATGGTTGGGGAAGAGCTTGGCCAACTCTATCATCCTCTCTTCTTCTGCAGTCCAAATTATCATCTGCTCCATCTGGCTGGGAGTTTCTCCCCCCTTCCCTGACTCTGACCTCCACTCCCAGCCTGGAGAGATCATCCTGCAATGCAACGAAGGGGCTGTTGTCATGTTCTACGTCACCCTCAGCTACATGGGCTTCCTGGCTGCCATCTGCTTCACGGTGGCTTTCCTGGCCAGGAATCTGCCTGGGGCCTTCAACGAAGCCAAGCTGATCACCTTCAGCATGCTGGTCTTCTGCAGTGTCTGGGTGACTTTTGTGCCCAGCTACCTGAGCACCAAAGGGAAATACATGGTGGCTGTTCAGGTCTTCTCCATCCTGGCCTCCAGTGCTGGTCTGCTGGGCTGCATCTTCATCCCCAAGTGCTACATTATCCTTCTGAGGCCAGAGCTGAACACAAAGGAGCATCTCACAGCCAGAATAAATGTAAAAACATGAGATATAATACCATTATGATATTGGAAGAATTGTTAAAGTTTATTTTATTTGAAAGGAGATATTCTTTCCATTTAGATAGTATGCAGGAGTCAAAGAAAATATTTATATGTTTCAAAATGGGAAATTATTGAATTGTTCTAGCTCCCTTCCCTTTCAACTTAATAAACCTTGCTGAAAGCCATTCAGAGGAATTTGCTGTTCAGCAACAGTTACTGAATTTGACACCTTTAAAAATAATTCAGCAACTTCTTCCTACAGCTAAAAGTATGTATGTGTGTGTGAGAGAGAGAGAGAGAGAAAGCGCAGGAAAAGAGTTCAGGAGGAAACTGTGGGAACCAAGAACCAGCATGGTTGCCTGATCCTCTCCCTGAGAATTCCAGAATGATGTGAAATGCCATGTTTGACTGGCTGTCAGCTGGGGAGGGAAATCGAATATATAATTCTTTCTTGATTTCCTGATAAAACCTCCTTTGCAGAACGTGTTCAGCAGAACAGCTGTCTGGGATTTCAGTTTGGGATTGTTTTTATTTTGGTAGGAACTTCACACCAAAATAATAAAAACAAAGTAAATTAAAAAATGTGTAAAATTTCCACTGTATTTTTTTTTCTTTGATCAACCAGAGAATTAAAATAGCGGTTTTCACACCCTTTAATTTCCCACTCTACAATTTCTACCTAAAGCATTTTCTCTGCTCCTCTTCCAAGCTTGTCTTGTTTGTGAAGGGCTGGAGAAGATGTCCAGAGAAAGGGGACCTTGAGACTCTCCCCTGGAGGTTGGAGGGATCCTGTCTAAAGGCAGCCGCATCATTGACCAGGTCACAAACCTTCAATGCTGCATAATATCCATCGGGGCCCAAGAAGGGGCTGAATTAGGGGGTGGGGGACTTTGAGGTTTCTAGGACGAGGCACCCATGGAAGCTCTTCTGCTCCCCATCACACAGATTGCTGATCAGTTGGTAATCAATGTTTAGGTCTATGAATGGCTCCTAATTGGGAATAGGATCCCTTTGCAATTTCATTTTAAGGAGGTGAGAAAAGATCTGATGGACCAGAAGAAGGTCAGTCTAAGATTCACAGGGACCACACAGAGGCCTCTGGTTCTCCCACAAGCAGAAGAAGGCAGAGACTTCTGGCTTTGCTCAACATGGAACAGACATTTTTGCACTTTATTCCATCACACACCACAATATTGGACACTCGGACATCTCACACTCTAGGAATCCCCAATTCTGGTATCCCAAATTAATCTGAGAAAATATTTCCAACTTTCACAGCCCCATTCAATAAGAACTAAGGTGGGACTGGAACTCAGGAGTCTGCTGGTGATTGGCCCAAAGTCCCCCAGGAAGTTTTCATGCCTCAGGGAGGATTAGAACTCGAGTCCCCTGGTGATTGGCTCCAAGTCGCCCCTTTGGCTTTTATTTGAAGGTAAATAAATGTAAAAACATGAGCTATAACACCATTATGATATTGGAAGAATTGTTAATGTTTCTTTTATTTGAAAGGAGATATTCTTTCCACTTAGATAGTAGGCAGGAGCAGGCAATTTGGGCTTTCACCGGGCCTTTCCTGGAGGTCACCAAAGGAACCGGTTTCTTTCTACTCCTAAGTGGGCCCCACTTCCCTTGGACTCAGAAGAGGAGGGAGGGGCAGGAAAGGCCGGACTGAAGAGGGGAAAGTCTAAGAAACCATCCTCCTTTTTTCCATCTCCTGCAGAGGGGAGTGAAATGCTCCTTCCCTCCAGGAGCCCCTCCTGCTTCTGGAAAGCCCCCTTCTCCCTTCTTTCTGCCCCTCCACTTGGCTTCTCGGAGCCCCCACAACTTGGCTTCTCTCTCTCTGGGGAGACAAAGGCATCCCAGGAAGCAGTGACGTGCAGTCAGGGGAGGCAGGGGAGGCGGAGCCTCACGCTCTCATCATGAAAATCAAAAAAAAATTACTCCGGGAAGCCGTGAAAGTGGCTGGGAGAGGCGCGTGGCTTGGTTTAGCCTCCCTGGACATCTGAGCAGCAGCCCCAAGTATGCCAATCTCGCCATTTTTTGCATCGGGCGAGCCCGGGATCCTTGCAAGGGAAATGGGACCACGTGTGCAGGAGGCTCCTCAGCTCCAGCCTCAATCAGCGCAGCCGCGGTCCCCTTCATGTTGATTTAGGAAGGAGAGGAATGGAACCGCGTGTGCAGGGAAAGGGAATCACAGCTGCGCTAATCTGAGCCTGTGCGCTGCTGAGGAGCCGCCTGCACACATTTTCCCATTCCCCTTGCAAGGATCGTGGGCTCGCCAAATGCAAAAAATGCCTAGGTAACAACGTCAGTGCTAGAAGGGGGTGGGGGTGGGGGAAAGGAGGAGAAAGGAGCAGTTTCTCTTCTCAGAAATGTCTTTTTAGTGGAGCTGCGGCAGCCTGTCTGTCCCTTTCTGACATTTCTGAGAAAAGAAACTTCTCCGTTTGGGCTGCGTCCGTGCGTTCGGAGCAACCACGTGGTTTGATGACGTCACCAGCCTCACCAGTCATAAACATCACCGCACGTCACTGCCAGGAAGAGAGACCAGGCTCCTTCTCCAGGTGCCTGAAGGTTGCAGGGCTTTGGATGGGGGACAAAACCTTCAGCTGAACCTGGCAGGAGTGAATGGGGGGCCTGAGTTCTTTTCTCCTTCTGGTTCTGGGACTTTATCTTCTCTGAAGATGGATGGATAGATGGAGGGGGGGGCAGCAGCCCAGACCCCCCCCCCAGGGCCTGATCTGGGGGTCCTTCTGGATCCACAACTCCTGCCTGAGGAGCAGGGGGGGCAGCCGTGGTCAGGAGGGGCCATGGAAGAGTTTGAGGTTTTGCAGCTCCTTTTTCTGGGCCACATGGCTCCCTTCACAGCCACTCAGACCCTGCTCGCCCCCAGGATGGACTACCGCAGTACTGTCTCCGTGGGGCTGCCCTTGGAGAGCATCCAGGGACTCCGACTGAGGCAGAAGGCAGATGCGAGGACAGTTGTGTCTCTGCTTAAACAGCCCTGGACAATGAACGGGAGGGCCTCCACTTACAACGGTTCTTTTAGTTCAAGTTAACAACAGCACTGAAGAAAGAGACTTATGACCGTTTTTCACGCTTACATTTACTGCAGTATCCCCATGGTCACGTGATCAGACGTTTGGCAACTGTCTCATATTTATGACTGTCGTAGTGTCCTGGACTCATGGGATGGCCTTTTGGGACCTTCTGGCCAGCAAAGTCAGTGGGGAAGCCAGATTCACTTAACAACTGTGGTAAAATTGGGGCAAAATGCACTTATCGGCTGTCTTATTTAGCAACAGAAATTCTGGGCTCCATTGTGGTCGTAAGTCGAGGACCATCTATAGGCTTATTTGGAAGCCTCCTCCCAAATGGTGAAACAATATTCAACACAAAGACCCACAATCACACACAAAGGGCCAGAGTGTGACTGTGACAGAAGGGGAGGAATGGAGGCAGGTGGGAACTCCTGGGACTTTGATGCCTTCAGACGGAGCCCCTTCCTCACCCGGGATGAGACCCCAGTTAGATCCCACAGGGAGACACACACACACACATAGAGACAGATAGACAGACAGAGCCTAAAAGGAAAGAAATTCCCGCACTAGCTCCGATTGTGGATCAGAAGGGATAGGAACCCCCCCCCCCCCCCCAGCGACCCCAACGGCAGCCTGCCATGCGGTTCGCTCCCCTTCCTAGGGATATTCCTCCCGGGCCCTCCCTCCCTGCCGGACCTTCTTGCAGCTTCTTGGTTTGGGGGTGCGTGGCGGGGGGTGTCACTGTGTAGGTGTAAAGGGGGGAGAAGCTGAGGAAGCATCCTCCCCCCCATTCCGTGACTTTTCATCAGGTTGGGGAGCGAAAGCAGCAGAAATGGCAAAAGGCAGATGCGCATGCTCAGTTCCCTTCTGAAGCTCGAAGGCTGCCAGGACTTTGCCACCTGCGGCGCGAGCCCTCTGGTGGTCGCCTTCGGCCATGGCAGCTTTTTCCGAGTCAAAGGCAAGAGACGCGCCAAAAGAGGTGTTAAGTCCTAGAGCGGAAAGGAGAAGCGGCTTCCTTGCAACAGATCCTCCCACCTGGAATTCTCTCTCCCTCCCATTCAGGAGCAACTGCGGGCAACGTTCTCTGGCGCATGCTCCCTTTGTCCTCTGAAGCGACCTAGGCGGCTTCTTCCGGGCGTTGTGGGAGCGAGGCACGGAGGCGTCCCTCGAGCTGGGGGTGCAGGGTGTCTCCGGGGGGAATGAACTGCTGGGGAGGGGTCGCTGGGGGGGGCTTTTGGGTGAGGGGGGTGCGGGGGGGCACCAAGGGGTCTTCTGTTCTCCCCCCTTTGGCAGTGTGGGAGGGGGAGAGGTCTGTAATGAAGAGGGGATTATGGGTTCTGTGGTCCAGGATATCTGTGGGAGGTTGGAGTTTATGACACAAGAGCTCATCTCACGAGAAAGGCCAACTCCAATTGAGGCCCGGTAGTCCGCTTCCTCTATGCCCGTCTGATCTGGGGCAGCACAAGGATTAAGCCTAGAGAGGTGTTACGTCCTAGAGCAAAAAGGAATACAAGCGTCCTAGCAACAGATCCCCCCACATGGAATCCCCCCCTCATCCAGGACAACTGCTGGCAATTTCTGTAGCGCATGCTCCGTTTGTCCTCTGAAGCTGCCGAGAGAGCTCTTGCCCTCTTGCTTGGGGGGGGGCTTTTGGGGGGACATATTTTTCAATCGTTTACAAGATAATAGGTGTAAAAATACAGATGAGTACACACACACACACACACACATACACTCCCTCCCTCCATATTACAGGTTGCAGAGTAGAATCTGCATAACTCTCCAGCCCAGCGAAGGGACGTCCCTCTTCCACATCTAGACGAAGTAGTCCCTTCCGATTTCCCGTCCCTCAACTCTGATTGTGCCTGGAGACTGATGACGCTACAGAAGGGAGAATTTGTATTGGTCTGCTGGGGCTTCGCCGGATCCTGGGAAAATGCGATTCGCTGGTTGTAGCCTGCATTTCTCTGCACATTCCGCATTTCTCAGGCATTGCGTCGTCAGAAGGCCCGTTCTGGGCTCGGCAGCGCGTGCGTGTATCTCCCTGGCCTGATGGTCCAAGCCCCAGAGGAGGAATCTGGAAGGGGTGTGGAGCGTTTGTCTCGGATTTCGGAGATGGGAGGGCCGGCCCAGAACTAGCAGCAGCACCAATGAGAATTCTCCTTGTTTGAGCGTCATCGGTCTCCGGGCAGAGTCCTTTGGGGCTTCAGCTGAAGGAGAGGGAGGCGGGGAAAGTGGGAGGGGGGATCCTGGCCTGAACAACCTACTGAGGCTTCTTCTGTGCTTGGAACGCTCTCCTGCACTGGGTGAAGTAGAGGGAGACTCTGCCAGGAGACAGATGACACTGCAGAAGGGAGAATCCCCATTGGTCCTCCTCCTTTCTGGACCCTCCCAATCCCGATGTTCGAGGAAGCCCCATTCTGGGCTCTGCAGAGTTTCTGCAATTCCATCACTTTGGGTACAGAGAGAGCCACCGGGGAACTGGACTGCCTGAACCAAAGAGGTCCATGGGATTTTTCTCATGCCGGGGGGGGGGGGCACACCCTCAGGAGGGGGTTGGGGGACAGGCCGAGACAATTCAGCCAGTTCTCATAACTGCTCATACAATTAACAACCCATTTTAGGGAACCCGTGGGAATTGTCTGAATTCCATCCCTACCTGGTTCCATGTTGGGCCAAGTGATATTCCTAGCGTGTGAGATGTCCGAGTGTCCAATATTGTGGTGTGTGATGGAAGAAAGTGAAATTGTGCAAAAATGTCTGTTCCATATTGAGCAAAGCCATAGGTCTGTGCCTTCTTCTGCTTGTGGGAGAACCAGAGGCCTCTGTGTGGTCCCTGTGAATCTTAGACTGACCTTCTTCTGGTCCATCAGATCTTTTCTTACCTCCTTAAAATGAAATTGCAAAGGGATCCTATTCGCAGTTAGGAGCCATTCATAGACCTAAACATTGATTACCAACTGATCAGCAATCTGTGTGATGGGGAGCAGAAGAGCTTCCATGGGTGCCTCGTCCTAGAAACCTCAAAGTCCCCCACCCCCTAATTTAGCCCCTTCTTGGACCTGGATGGATATTATACAGAATTGAAGGTTTGTGACCTGGTCAATGATGCGGCTGCCTTTAGACAGGATCCCTCCAACCTCCATCTGGGGAGAGTCTCAAGGTCCCCTTTCTCTGGGCACCTTCTCCAGCCCTTCACAAACAAGACAAGCTTGGAAGAGGACCAGAGAAAATGCTTTAGGTAGAAATTGTAGAGTGGGCTATTAAAGGGTGTGAAAACTGCTATTTTAATTCACTGGTTGATCAAAGAAAAAAAAATACAGTGGAAATTTTAGACATTTTTTATTTACTTTGTTTTTATTGTTTTGGGGTTCCTACCAAAATAAAAACAATCCCAAACTGAAATCCCAGACAGCTGTTCTGCTGAACACTTCCTGCAAAGGAGGTTTTATCAGGAAATCAAGAAAGAATTATATATTCAATTTCCCTCCCCAGCTGACAGCCAGGAAAACAAGGCATTTCACATCATTCTGGCATTCTCAGGGAGAGGATCAGCCATCCATGCTGGTTCTTGATTCCCACAGCTTCCTCCTGAACTCTTTTCCTGCTTGCTCTCTCTCTCTCTCTCTCTCTCTCTCTCTCTCTCTCTCTCTCTCTCTCTCTCCCTCCCTCCCTCCCTCCCTCCCTCCCTCCCTCTCTCTCTCTCTCTCTCTCTCTCTCACACACACACACACACACTTTTAGCTGCAGGAACAAGTGCCTGAATTATTTTTAAAGGTGTCAAATTCAGTAGCTGTTGCTGAACAGCAAATTCCTCTGAATGACTTTCAGCAAGGTTTATTAAGTTTTAAGGGAAGAGAATTAGAACAATTCAATAATTTCCTATTTTGAAACATATAAATATTTTCTTTGACTCCTGCATACTATCTAAATGGAAAGAATATCTCCTTTCAAATAAAATAAACTTTAACAATTCTTCCAATATCATAATGGTATTATATCTCATGCTTTTACACTTATTCTGGCTGTGAGATGCTCCTTTGTGTTCAGGTCTGGCCTCAGAAGGATAATGTAGCACTTGGGGATGAAGATGCAGCCCAGCAGCCCAGCACTGGAGGCCAGGATGGAGAAGACCTGAACAGCCACCATGTATTTCCCTTTGGTGCTCAGGTAGGTGGGCACAAAAGTCACCCAGACACTGCAGAAGACCAGCATGCTGAAGGTGATCAGCTTGGCTTCGTTGAAGGCCCCAGGCAGATTCCTGGCCAGGAAAGCCACCGTGAAGCAGATGGCAGCCAGGAAGCCCATGTAGCTGAGGGTGACGTAGAACATGACAACGGCCCCTTCGTAGCATTGCAGGATGATCTCTCCAAGCTGGGAGTGGAGGTCAGAGTTAGGGAATGGGGGAGAAACTCCCAGCCAGATGGAGCAGATGACAAGTTGGACAGCAGAAGAAGAAAGGATGATGGAGTTGGCCAAGCTCTTCCCCAACCATCTCTTCGCTCGGTTTCCTGGTTTTGTGGCCAGAAAAGCCAGCACCACTGTGATGGTTTTTGCCAAGAGAGAAGAAACGGCAACTGAGAAGATGATGCTGAAAACCGTTTGTCGGAGAAGGCAGGTGGCTTTCCTTGGTTGACCAATGAAGAGAGAAGGAGACAAGAAGCAAAGCAGGAGGGAGACCAGGAGGATGTAGGAGAGGTCCCGGTTGTTGGCTTTGACAATGGGAGTTTCCCTGTATTTAATGAAGATGATTAAAACAAGGGATGTGGTTAGGAACAAGAGCAGGGCAAAAGAAACCAGGATGATGCCCAGATGTTCTTCAAAAGACAGGAAGACTATAACTTTGGGGATACATTGGACTCTGTCCTCATTTGGATATTTATCATCTGGACACTTGATGCATTTTTCCACATCTGAGAAACCAAAAAGCAATTTTCTTTAACATTCTGTCCTTTTATCTTACAGTAAATACCTTCTTTGTATAACAACTGATACCATGGACATTTTCCAAGAAGTATTTCTTAATGATTTCATTAAAAAGAGCATAAGAAGAATATTTCCTTTATTATATATGTATATGTATTTGAAGTTGAGGGAAGTCCTAGGATGTTAATTATTTCCTGTGTAATGTGTAGAATCTTCAAAGGGAGCTACATTAATAGAAATTAGTAATGAATCATATAATCTTTTTAGGCAAACATCCTGAGTCCTGCCACATGGCAGTTAATATAATGGACTTGGAGGATACCTACAGTATCTTGTAACACTTAAAAACAATCTTGAATTAAGGAGAAACTTCCTAATAGTAAGAACAATTAGCCAGTGGAACAGCTGGCCTCCAGAGGTTTTGGGTTCTTCAACACTGAATGTTTTAAAGAAGAGACTGGACAGTCACTTGTCTGAAATGGAATAGGTTCTCCTGCTTGAGCAGGGATAGAAGATCTCCAAGGTCCCTTCCAGCTCTATTCTCATTTATTGATCGACATGACTGGAGAATATTTGTGTAATGAGTTCCCCCCATAACTATCCACAGCACCACATTATGGACCAGTGACATCTTCTCAGTGATCCTCAAGGGGAGGATCCAATATACAGTGAATTGCAAGGTCTTTCAGAAGGTGGACCTAAAACAATTCATCAAGTTTCAAAGAACCGAGATCTTCCTAGAAAGGTGAATTTAGCAGCACGTCCAAACTAAAAAGTAGAAGAGATATTTCCTTAAAACAGTAGTAAAGCTTGCTCAGTCTTCCACCTCCTCCCAACTCTTCCCAGCCCCTCCTTCAAAGTTTTTTTTTATTTACGTCCTTTTTAAATAATACATTGTGCAGGTTAAAAATAAAAAGGATCTGGTGAACTTCAATCTGTCTTTTAACTTGCACTTTCATGAAAATGTTCTGGATGGATCCAGTTCCACAAAGCCCCCCATTTTCCTCAGTGTGACCCACCTTCCTGAGTGGAGAAGGTCCCCTCCGGACAAGGAATGCAGTCATAGCAGCAAACTGGCTCTCCTTCTCGAGCCCTCTTGACAAATCCAGGATGACAACTTTCCACACATTTGGACTGAGGCAGGGACTGAGCAGAAGAAAAGGAATGCCAAAGAAAAGATGTAAGGACTCTCCGTCCATGGAAAATGGAGGGAGAAATGGATGGAGACAAGTAGCCTCTGGTCTTCACTGAGGTAAATATGAAATCTCTGACTACTTCTAAACAGATGCCGGAGGGATAACAACAGGCAAATTCTTCATTTACTTCCTCCCTTTTGATTTTGGTATTTAATATTACAATAAAGTACTTTTCTACTTTAAATTTTATTAACAGATTGAATTGGGGAAAAAAGTAAGTATGATGATATATGTAAATGATTTAGGAAACTTTTATTCCATTAGATTTTTTAATACAGAATAAAACTGATGAAGAAAGAAACCTCTGACCAGTAAGATCTTGAAAGGTTTCCATAAAACATGGCAAAGCCCCTCCACTTAGGTCCCATCTGTTAAAGAACTTCCATTAGATGATACCAACTGGCATGGAAGGCCAACCACCCTGGAGACTCTAGGCTTTGCCCACTTGAAAGGGGACCTCAGGCTTTGGGAAACAGAGAAGAGACACCAAAAGTTATCCCACCTTATTGAGCAACTTAAGCCCTGAAAGAGCATCTTGGTTGATAGAAAGTCTCTCTCTTTCAAAATCCCCCAGAATTTCTCTCCTGGGATCCTCCTTGGGGAGAACCAAGTAGCCCAAAATGCCAACATCGGCTGTTATCTCTCCATTTTGGTCCAAGTACAGTTTTTTATCAGAAATATTCCAAAATTCATTCTTCTCCAGAAAGGGGTGAAACTAGAATGGGAACATCCAGGAATTTGAAAAAGAGAAAACTTTGTTTCTTATCCCACATTGAATCTTTCTTCTACAATTATCTCATCTCCAAATATTGTTAAATAGGATACAAATACTGCCAATATCTTCATAAGTGAATGAAAAAGTTTGAGAAAAAATTGTCAATCACACACTGACAAAATATAAAGAAAATATAATCCACACAGTTGGTCAATTATAGGGAACATTTAATAAAACGAACAGAGAAAAAAAAAGATGATCCATAAACTCTTTGAAAACTACAGGTTGATTACCTGAAAGATGGGTTGATCAAGAAGAAATCTTACAGGCTAATCTTCTCCCTTGTAATCCTGATGGAAAACACCTCCAGGTGTGCTAATTCTGCTTTATTGTGACTTTAACAAAAAAATTAAAATCTGAAAAAACAAATCTCCCACCAACACGTTTCTCAGTCTGAAAAGTTAGTGAGGATCCTTTCTGAATTTCTTTCTCTCTCATTATGCAGCTACAGGATTCTCCCCACTTATCTGATCCTTCCCTAGGCAGCCTCTCTTTCCCTCATCCCAAAAATCATTCTCACACATCATTACACTTCCTAAATGGATTATGGGAACTCTGGTGATAGAACTGGATTTCAGTGAAGGACTCAGAAACAATTTTATGAATTTTGTGGAAACTTGAGGGGTGGTATGATAACTAAATGGATAAAAACTGTCTTCAAAATGTTACTCAAATAATTTTTAACAATTTTAAATCTTTCCTATAAAAACCTGAAGGTGATGGATTATAATTTGCCATTGGTCATCAATTTTTCTGTTATTAATACGGTAATTAATACAATCTTAGAGTAAGCTAATTTGATGTGATTTAAGAATATAAAGTCTTTCAACTTAGAAGCTTTATTTGAAACTTTATTTTAAATTTCATTTAAAAAGTTTGATAAAATAACAATGGTTTTAAATCAACTTAAAGGCAATAATCATAAACAAGCAACGATCGTTGAATAGGGTGGATTGGATGGATGGACTGGAACTTAATTTGCTGATGGCATCCCTGAGGAAGGAGTCTGGTTTGAATGCAGGCTGCTTGGAGATGGCTGGAGAGGCCATGGACCCTGAAGACTCAAAGTGGACAGAACAGAGGACTGATGAAATGGATTCTTTCAAGAAGATTGAGGAAGATTTGGGAATCAACTTGTCATATTTAAATGGAAAACAAGTCTTAAGAGCCATTGTTTTTCCATTTACAGGAGGTCCTATGACTTTGGGGAATGGAAAGCAGTTGTTGGGAAAGATCCCAATTAAAATTTTAAGGCAATGTATTTTTATTAAGAATCAACCAAAGATGTTTAACCCTGGACAGCTTCTGGATGGATCAGAGGTAATGATTGTGGTGGTCTGTAGTAGATAAGAAGCCCCTATAAATATTCTTTGAGTTAAATGCAACAGCAGATAACACAGAAGTTTGAAGTTTTGAAATTTAACTTTATTGTTGGATTGCCTGTTAACTACGTTTTTTATATACAGCAGATAGGTGACAAGTCAAGTAGTTGCAAATAGATGTGTAATTTATAATGGTGGGCCTGTTTGCAAGGGGGAGAAATTATTATAGCTGTACTGTATTCAACTGGGGGACAATATGCATGTTTTTGTCTGTTTTTAATGCACAGACATTTTTTTAAAAATGTGTTGTCTACTTTTGTTTTCTCATTGTAATAGTTTTATTTTACTTTTTTGAATAAAAAAATTTATAAGAGGAATATCAAGTTTCCAGAAACAATATTTATGATTAGCACGCAGAGAAGGGTGCATAAGTAAAAAGCAGTAGAAAAATATCTGGTTTTTAGCAACTAGGACTTGACTAACTATAGAGTCTCATATAAGAACATGAATAATGGACTGGAAAAAAGATGAGGGATACCAAACTTGATATGTATGCTTGTGAAAATGATCTCAAAATCGCAGTTAACTGGAAACAGAATCTGAGTCAGTTGGGGGATGTCCATGGAAAGAAGGCAAATGCAGCCGTAAAAATCTCAGGAAGTGAATGTTCTGGTTTGGGGAGACCCCAACTCAACGACCAGGTCCCCTTGCAGGCACCAAGCTTAGAGGAGAATTTGTACAAAATCTACGTGAACTTCAGGGAAGGACAAGGAAGCCAAGGAAGAGATCAAAGGAGCTGCTCTTAGCCTTGAGGAAAGACAACAAGGAGAAGAGCTGAAGATCAAGAGGAGTCTGGGAGCCCCCTTTCCAATTGAAACAATCTCTCCGCTGGAGAAGGGAAGATATAGCCAGTGGTGGGATTCAGCAACTTCAGGCTCCTCGGTAGTAAAAATTCTGCCTGGCCATGCCCTGCCCCACCACTACTTGCCTCGCACGCCTTGGCTGGTGCCTTAGAATCATAGCTGCAGCTGCTCTTTGGCTCCTTGGCCTCAACCACGTGGCTATGCAGCCCAGCCTGTTTGCCTGCCTTTGCCGTGGCCTCCTGCTCGTCTTGGCCTGCTCCCAAATGCCCACCTCAGGCTGCTCCCGACCACTCCAGCAGTGGCCATTCTTCACCTTTTCCCTCTTTCCTTTCCTTTCCTTTCTCTTTTCCTTTTTCCTTCCTTCCTTCCTTCCTTCCTTCCTTCCCTCCTTCCTTCCCTCCTTCCTTCCTTCCTGGGGTTCTGAGGGAGAGTCAGGGGACCCCTTTCCTCCTTGACCCCCTCCCCAACATCTGCTCTGATGGCAATTATGGCTAAAAGGCCTTTGGAAGCTGGGGCTACCCCCTCCCCCCTCCCCATTGCAGAAACTCCTCTTGCTGCAGAATTGGGATTTTTCAGATCTTCTTCTCCTGCCCCCCTCCTCTCCCCTGCACAGTCTCAGTTGTTGCTTGGAGGGGGGGAGATTTCTGGTTTTGCAGGGCTGAGAGGAAAAGGGGAAGGGTGAACAGGCCCTCCAAGGCTGCCCACCCCTTTGAGTTTCTGCAGCCAAATTCTACCCCCAAACAGAGGAACCCCCCAACCCGAATACTGCAGGGAAGAGTAGGCTGGGCCCATAACTGGGCAGCATATTGGGGGAGAGGCTGCAGCAGCTCTGCGGTAACCGGAGGGAGGGAGGAAAGTTTGGCCAGGTCTAATCAGGGGGGGGGGGGAATTGACCAACTCAGCCAACAGATTTCAATTGTCCCTCCTGGCTCACCTGAGCCACTCCAATTTCCCCCCTGGCCAGAGGTGCTTCCGGCTAAAAGTCCCTCAGTGGACACCCCACGCACACGCCCTCCAACGCGGAGTTCAGAATGATGCTTCTCCCAAAAAGGTTCTGGGGAACCCAACCCCCTCCTGCTGCCCCTTCCAAAGCCCCAAAAACTCCCAAGCCAGGCAACGCCACCTCGCTCTCAGGAGAGGGGGAGAGAATGGATGGGAGGAAAGAAAAACACAAGGAAGAGGGAGGGATATCCAGAGGAAAAAGGGAGAGGCCCTCACCCCATTTCAGCCTCCTCCCAGGTGGCCCACAAGGTTGAAAAGCTTCTGATTCCTCACTCTCACTCTCTTTTTCTTTTTTCTTTCCATCCCCTCCCTCTCTCTTGCTCTCTCTCTCTCTCTCTCTCACACACACAAACACACTTGTCCCTGCAAGTCCCCCTTCTCTGCCTGCTCCAGAGAGAGAAGCTTGCCTGCGCAGAAGAGGTACCAATCAAAGCCCGTCCCAGTAAGTTAATCAGCCGGGCTTTCCTGGGATGCGAGCGATGCTGCCGGGCGCTTGGAAAGGACTTCGGCCAAGGGCCAACCGCTAAAATCAAAGAATGAGGCGAGGCGCAGAGCTGGTTGGAAGAATGTGTGTGTGTGTGTGTATGTGTAAAATGGGCAGTTTCATCCAAAGGAGTTTTTGTTTCACGTGGATCTCCTAGCTTTGGAAGGAGGAAAGGAAGGGATACAAAGAGAAAGAAAGAAAGAGAAGGAAGGGGTAGAAAGAGAGAGACGAAAAGAAAAAAGAAATAAAAAGAAAAAGAAAGAGAGAGAAAGAAAGAGGGAGTAGTGGAAGGAAGGGAAAGAAAGAAAGAGAGGGAGGGAGGAGGAAGTGAATGAGATATAGTTGGATGGATGGGTCAATAAATACATGGAGGGAGGGAGGGAAAATGAGAAAATGAGAGGAAGGAAGGACACAAACCATGGCTTCAGAAGACTCTTTCAAACAGCACAGCAATGTTTGAAAGGGCTGGAAGGGATCTTGGAGGTCATTTTCTAGTCCAACTCCTGCTCTAGTAAGGTCAGAAGGGACCTTGGAAGCCATCTAGTCCAACCCCCTGCTCCAGCTGGAGACCTTATATCCTCTGGATTATTTTGGTGCCTCTAACAGAGAGGAAAATTGCCAGAAAAGGGAAGGAGTTTACTAGGACAAGGCTGCCATGCAGAGAAAGGCAGAGACAATCCTTGACTTATGACAATTGAGCCCAAAATTTTGGTTGCTAAGCAAGAGCGTTGTGAAGTGAGTTTCAACACATTTTACTCAATCCATGACATCTCCTGGCTCTAACAGTCATGTGCAGGCTAGGGAAGAACATCTGAAGGCCTGTGTAATGTTCTAATGTGCAGAAGTGATAGTTAAATGTGTGGCAGAAAGTGGACTCTGGGTGTGTTTTTCCAAATGCAATAAGTGAGGTTGAATGTGTATAGTTTTAGAAGAGCTCTCTCTGTGTGTGTGTGTGTTTGTGTGTGTGTGTGTGTGCATACACATGCAGTGTATAAAGTAGATAATGTATCTTTTTGTGTGCCTATACACACACTATACCTTGTAATATGTATGTACAACTATGGCATGTATACATAGGATTAAATTGTGTATTTTGGATGTTCATTAGTAGTAAATAAATAGACAGGGAAATTGTATCTTGTTGACGCAAGGAAAGGCCAGGCAAGGTACCCCTCGTCGTGAGTGATGTCAAGTTGGCTACACCCATCCAATCACATGACCACCAAGCCACACCCACCCAGGAACATGACCACCAAGCCACACCCACCCAGTCACATGACCACCAAGCCACACCCACCCAGTCACAAGACCACCAAGCCATGCCCACAGAACCAGAAGTAAAAAGATTTGAATGCCACCACTGGATACAACCCTCTTCCAATAACTGACTTCTGTTACACACAAGTGTAAGATCTGCTCACTCTTATTCCAGAGTGTCAGACATGGAAAAAGTGAATTCAATTACAAGAGAGGAGATTTTAATTGAATGAGACAAAAAATATGATAAAAGGATGAGCTGTTTTAGAGCTGAGCCAGTAAAGCAGAGAAGTTCAGTCTCCTCTTCATGGATCGTCTGAGAGCAAAGACTGAGCACCCATCAGTCAGAGAAGCTTGAACTGGGATTCCTGCAGAGAGGAGGAGGTTGGGCTAGATGGTCTCAGGGTCTCCTCCTAATTTATAAAGGTTTATAAAGGTTGTCATGCCACAACATGTACCATATTTTTCAGAATATAAGATGCACCGCAGTATAAGACGCACCAAAGTTGAAGAGACAATTTTTTTTAAAAAAAGTATGTAGGTAGGTAGAGGGAGAGAAAGAGAGAGAAATGGAGTAGGTAGGTAAGGAGAGAGAGAGAGAGAGAGTAGTTAGGTAGGGATGTAGGCAGGTAGATAAAGGGATAGAGAGAGAAATAGAGAGAGATATAGAGATAGAGAAATACAGTAGGTAGGTAGAGGGATAGAGAGAGAGAAATAAAAAGAGAGAGAGAAAAATACAGTAGGGAGGGAGGGAGAAAGAGAGAGTAGGTAGATAGGTAGATGTTTCCAGGTGTATTTATCCATGTGCTGGAGAAGGAAATCGCTGACAATCTGCAGCACCTAAGACTTTGTTTCTGCTGGCAAAGCACTTGATCAATGTAATTCTCATCAACCAGTTAAAGAGCTTTCCAAGAGGGGGGGGCAAGTTTTTACACTCTGCAAACCTTCCCAAAACAGCCCGTTTTAATGAAAACGCCCCCCCTTTTAAAAAGTCATTAATTGCCTTGGAGGGGCTTGCAGATTGCTCCGGGGGGGGGGGGCAAAAATGAGCAAAAATGGCCTGTTTTTTGCAAAAAGAAGCCCGTTTATTATCAAAAAATTGCATGCATAGCCTTATGGAGGCTTATAGAGTGCTGCAGGGGGTTGGGGGGGCAAAATGGTCCATTTGTTGCTCATTACTGCCCTCCCCAGCCCCCAGGAGCTCTCTGAAAGTCTCCATAAGGGTATGCACGGCCATTTTGGTGAAGGGGGCGGGGCTTCAGGAGGCAAAAAATGCTGTATTCGATGTATAAGACGCACCCAGATTTTCAGCCTCTTTTTTGAGGGAAAAAGGTGCGTCTTATATTCCAAAAAATACGGTAACTGTTGTTGCTCTAGCCCCACCTAGTGGCCGGGGGCAGATAAGCCTCACTATAAGGTCTGAATCCAGACTCCGTTTTCTGTCAGCCTTTGGAGAAGACGGAAGTAGCCGCTGTGACCGAGATCCCTGGTCATCCGGAGGCTCCCTTTCATTGGAGGAGAATAGGGGGGGCTTAGCTGCCTGTCCAGCTGCACACAGACCCACATGCAATGGGGACGGAACAGAGGTGGAATTCCACCAGGCTCATCACAAACCCACAAACATGGGAATTTATTTTAAAAAGAATGCAGCATTTTCCAATTAGCAGTGCTAAATATCAAAATGCCATGGTATCTACTCTTTGGAACCGTTAATTCCCTGAGTAATTAAATTGGCCAGATCTGTTGAGATGGTTCCCCTCCTTCTCCTCTGGATTCCTCCTCCAAAGGATCTAAGATTAATGGATCCATATTGGGACCCCCATACCTGCCATGGCTGCAGCCTTGGAGACCCCAAGATCTTTTCTCCCTCTTTCCTTCCCCTCCTCGATCTGGATGAATAGGCAGCATTCAGGGCCTGGGCCAGAGTCTTCATGAGACTGTAAGGTAGGTAGTCATTTGGGATCGCTATTCTGTCTCTTTTCCTCTGGGTCTCCAGTGGGGCTTTCTGGGTGCATCTTCTGCGGCCCTTGACAGAAAAGACGTTCTTTGAAAGAGAACAATGAAAATAATGATCTTGAAACTTTACTTCCACAAAGAAATAGGGTTTAAAGGCAGAATCTTTTGTCCTTTCTTTTCCCAGATAACCAAAGTTCCAAATACTATGGATGTATTTGAGAAGTCTGCGCTTGTCTATTTCATATAGTGCAAAATTTGTGAGGATCCAGACTTTCCCCTCAATGGGTCCTGGGAGACGCATAAGTGTTAAATGGAAAGGAAGAATTCTGTCCCAAATGAAATCATATTCCATGAAGTGAACAAAGACGTTGACTTGTCTCCACTTAGAGAGGGAATCCCTGAGGTATACAGTATATCCAATCTTTGAGAACAGTTGTGATATAACCACACAAATTCCATTCCTGACAAGCACAGGAGGGAAAATCCTCATGAAATTCTCTCCCTTTTCTGTGTCTGAAGCAAAGAGGCCAATCAGGGTCCATCTGAAGTGGAGGAGCAGCTGGACAATTGCTGGGTACTGGAATCCTTCTTTGGGATCCATCTGGTGGAAAAAGGGGAATCGACTTTTATCACTCAGAGCCTCTGAAGCTGTTATATAATTGATCTGAAAAAGGAATTGAAAGGATTAGAGCCATGATGGGGAACCTGTGGCATGCAGAGCGTCCTCTCCTGGCACTCCAGCCGCCCCAGCCCAGCTCCACTAGCATCCACATGCAGGCGCACCTCCTGCCGGCCAGCTGGTTTTTGGGCCTTTGTGGAGGGCCAGGGTGGGGGATTGCGTGAGTATGCAGTTGGGGGAGGGGAGCGCTTACATTGCACAGGAAACTCCCGCGGGCTGGAAGTGAGTATGAATGCCCCCCCCCCCCAGTTTTCCTGGCTGAGTTGGAGTCTTCCTTCAGCCTTCAAACAGTTGCAGGGTTTGGGGGAGTTTTTTTGCTTCCAGGTTGGTGCAGGAGGCTTTCCAGGGCCAAAATGGGGCGTGGAAAGCGCAGGGTTTCCCCCCTTGTTATTCCCAAATTGTGAGCTCTTAGGAAAGTATCCCCTCCTTGTGGGTTGCTAACAGTGGTGGGTTTTAAAATTGCCAAGGGCCAAGGCGAGGGATGCATGAGTATGCAGTTTGTGTGTGTATGTGTGTGTGTGTGTGTGCTCACATTGTGCAGAAAACTGCGCTGGGCTGGAAGTGAATGGTCTGGGCCTCCAGTGCTTTCTCGCTCAGTTGGAGGCTTCCTTCAGCCTTCAAACAGTTGCAGGGGTTTTATTTTTTATTTTTTTTGCTTCCAGGTTGGTGCAGGAGGCTTTCCAGGGCCAAAATGGGGTGCAGAAAGCACAGGGTTTTTCTTTCTTTCCATTTTGGCCCTGGAAAGCCTCCTGCACCAACCTGGAAGCAAAAAACCCCAAACAAGCCCTGCAACTGTTTGAAGGCTGAAGGAAGCCTCCAACTGACCCAGGAAGCACTGGAGAGCCAGGCCATTCACACTCACTTCCAGCCCACCAGAGTTTTCTACCCCAGGGCAGAAATGAAAACCTGTCCTGTGGAGCCCACTGCCACTTGGGCGGAGGAGGACGACGACACGAAGAAGAAGAGGAGGAGGAGAATGGCGAGGCTTTGCTCGGCAGGGAGCAGGTCAGGTGGGGCTGGCTGGCTGGCTGGGGAGGGGGCAATCATGGTGCTTAGGTGGCAGCAGCCTGTATGCCCCAACTGTGCTGGGGGGGAAATAAGAGGCCCTGCTTGAATGGGGATGAAAGTCCACACACACACCCTGCCTCCCTGCTCAGGTGTCGGCCACACCAGTTTGGGTACCCTGGCTGAAGGACGCTTTCTCTGACACACACACACACACACACACACACACACACACACACACTTAGATTACTCTCTTACCCTCCCTGTCTCTGTCTGGCCCCATTTGCATGCTCAGCTGTCGCCCACACCATTGGCAGCAGTTTGGGTGCCTTGGCTGAAGTATGCTTTCTCTGCCAAGCATACTTGGATTGCCTGTCTCTGTCTGGCCCCATTTGCTGCTCCTTGAGACAAAGAAGCCTCATTAAGTAGCTAAGTGGAAAGTAGTTGGGGGCAGCGGAGGAGCAGGAGACCTTCAGGTAACCACTTTCCCCACCCACCCACCCCCGAGAATGAAAGTTTCTGGATCCCTGACTCTGCAAAAGAAGATGGGTGCCTGAATCTGCACAATATTATAGCACCCAGGAGCGTCCATTCTCGGCACAAAAAGCATTTCCCAGCCAACTCTCCTCTCCCTTCTTCAAAGGCAAAGAAGCCGAGAAACAAGAGAGGAGACAGAGGTTTGGAAAGTAAGTGAGTCCTTGTTGCAGGCAGGGAGGGAGAAGCAGGAGGTATCTTAGTGGGTTGGGGAGGCCTTGAGGGTCTCTTCTATCACTAGGACCCCCATGGCCTTCCCCACCCTGAGATACAATACAATAGCAGAGTTGGAAGGGACCTTGGAGGTCTTCTAGTCCAGTGGTGGGCAACCTTTTTTTTCAACTGAGCCAAATCTCGCCAAAACCACGATTGAAATTTACTTTGAGAGCCACATTTTTAAAACCGAAAATACATAGGATGGTACACTGTTTTTAGTTTCAATAAGTTTTTATTGAGAATATTCTGCATGCAAGTATCCACATAGGTCGGGAAGATACAAATAACACAACTAATAAAACAAAAACTTTAGAACGATATTATTTATTGATAACGTTAAATTCCGTAAAATTTGCCTTACAATGTAGAGAAAATTACATCCTGACATTGACTGACAAAGTCACAACCACTAATGTGAACATTGGCCTTGCATTTCCTTGGATAGTTTGAGTAAGTCAGGTTTGTATGTTGTTGTTTTTAATTTCATCTCTCTCTCCCACTTTCTTTCTTTTTTTCTTTTTCTTTCTCTCTCTCTCTCTCTGGCTCTTTGCCTCTCTCTCCCTCCCTCCCCCATCTCTGTCACTCTGTGTGTGTGTGTGTGTGTCTGTCTCTCACTCACTCTGTGTGTGTGTGTGTCTGTCTCTGTCTCTCCCTCTGTCTCTCTCCCCTCCCTTCCTCTCTCTCTGTCACTCTGTGTATGTGGGTGTGTCTGTCTCTCACTCATTCACTTAATCACTCACTCTGTGTGTGTCTCTCTGTCTGTCTATCTTTCTCTCCCTCCCTCCCCCTCTGTCTCTGTGTGTGTGTGTGTGTGTGTGTGTCTGTCTGTCAGTCTCTCTCTGATTCCCTCCCTCACTCCCTCTCTCTGTTCCTCTTTCTGTCTGTCTTTCTCACTCACTCACACACACACACACACACTGTGGTCACCTTGTTGAGTGTTCCAATCACATTTGAAACACTCAACAACTGGCCTGCATTTATGGTATTTTGCAGCATTCTGCAGTCATAGGACCAAAATTGGTTGTCACTCGCCCGGGCTTTTGCAGAAGCTTCCCTCCAAAGCCCGAGAGGAGGGAGGGAAGCGGGCACCCGGCACACAGAAGAGCCGCATTAAAGGGTGTAAAGAGCCGCATGTGGCTCCCGAGCCGCGGGTTGCCCACCACTGTTCTAGTCCAACCCCCTGCCCAGGCAGGAAACCCTATACCATTTCAGACAAATGGCTATCCAACATCTTCTTAAAGACTTCCAGTGTTGGGGCATTCACAACTTCTGGAGACAACTTCTGTTCCACTGATTAATTGTTCTAACTGTCAGGAAGTTTCTCCTCAGTTCTAAGTTGCTTCTCTCCTTGATTAGTTTCCAAGCCTCAGGTGCCTTGGAAAATATTTTGACTCCCTCTTCTTTGTGGCAACCCCTGAGATATTGGAACACTGCTATCATGTCTCCCCTAGTCCTTCTTTCTATGAAACTAGACATACCCAGTTCCTGCAACGGTTCTTCATATGTTTTAGTCTCCAGTCCCCTAATCATCTTTTTTGCTCTTCTCTGCACTCTTTCTAGAGTCTCCACATCTTTTTTACATCGTGGTGACCAAAACTGAATGCATTATTCCAAGTGTGGTCTTACCAAGGCATTATAAATTGGTATTAACACTTCACGTGATCTTGATTCTATCCCTCAGTTGATGCAGCCTAGAACCGAGTTGGCTTTTTTGGCAGCTGCTGCACACTGCTGGCTCATATTTAAATGGTTCTCCACTAGGACTCCAAGATCCCTTTCACAGTTACTACTGTTGAGCAAGGTACCCTATACTGTACCTGTGCATTTCGTTTTTGTTGCCTAAATGTAGAACCTTACTCTTTTCACCATTGAATTTCATTTTATTAGATAGTGCCCAATGTTCAAGTTTGTCAAGATCCTTCTGTATCTTTAGCCTATCTTCTGGAATGTTGGCTATTCCTTCCAGCTTGGTGTCATCTGCAAATTTGATGAGTTCCCCATTTATTCTCTCATCCAAATCATTGATGAAGATGTTGAAGAGTACTGGGCCCAAAACAGAACCTTGGGGTACTCCACTGCATCCCTCCCTCCATGTAGATGCAGTTCCATTGAGGACTACACGTTGAGTGCGGTTGGTCAGCCAGTTATGAATCTATCTGGTGGTGGTCATGGGCACATTGGTATCCTTGAATTCTGAGCTCTTAGGAAAGTTTCCCCTCTTTGTGGGTTGTAAACAGCTGTTTCCAGTGGGGGGGGGGGAGGAAAGGACAAAGCAATTGGGGAAATAGTTTCCTTTGCTATATTTCCAGTCTGAATTAGACCATGGCAGGGTCCCTACGGAAGAGCTCTTTCAAGGATCATTATGTATGAATAGAAAAGCAACTAACTTAGCTCTGTTCTTAAATGCTAAAGCTGTTGCACATAAAAAACAGAGGAGCTCTGATCAACTACCAGAGCCATCATTTTGACAGTTTTGCTGTCCTGTAGTCTGTCCCCATGAAATGCAAGAATGGAATAAACTGAGCCTGGTTTGTTCTCAGCCTTTTCAGTGGCCACAAGCTATTAGCAAAAGTGGCATTTGATCACAAGGCAAGGAATGTTTCCCCTTTTGCATTGGAGCATCCAAGAAGGGACAGGAAAGACCAAGAAAAAGACAGAAAGAGAAGAAGAGAGCAAGGAAGCAAAAAGAAGGAAAGAGGGGAAGAAAGAATGGAGGGAAGGAAAAAGAAGGGAATGAAGGAGAATATAATGAGAGAGGGTGAGGGTGTGAGGTAAATCCTGCCTTAGCACTTGATCACCAACAGCCCTGCTGCCTTTTACCATCTCTTTGTCCCATCCTCCTGACCTCTCCTGGTGGTCTCCCATCCTATCATTGAGGATGCTTTGGTTACAAAGCTAGGTCTCGTAAAGAGAGGGAGTGGGCCTCCCTCTGACCCACATATTTTGACCTCCTGCACACAACATGGGCAACCAAGGAGAGTGAGCACAGCAGCAGTGGGAGCTGGCCATGCCCACCATGGCCTCCAAAGTCAACCACAATGGGGCCCTCATTGAAATTGAGTTTGACACCCCTGGACTAACAGATGACCTGGTGCTGCATGTCTTGCTCTCAAACGTATAACGTATGAATCAAGGTTAGAAAAATTATCAGCTTGCATTCAACAGCAAATGTCATATTAATCAAAAGCATGTCAAAGGCAAATGTTTACCTTTCAATAAAAAGGTGTTTGTATCATTGAAAGTGCTGTTATTGGGGGGGGGGGTTCAGAGAAAAGACGTTAATCATGTATGAGTTGTTTTTCTAAACTAAAACCTCATTATTCAGGTTAAATTGTGGTGTTGGCACTCCGAGATAAATAAGTGGGTTTTGGGTTGCGGTTTGGGCATTCGGCCTCTAAAAGGTTTGCTATCACTGCATTAGAGCATACACAGAGTGTAACCTAATTCAGCTTTTGTTAAATTGCTGTTGAGAGAAGCTCCATTGTAACCTAACGTGCCAACTACATAGATAAAATTTCTAGGCAAATTGCCAAGCTTAGCCTAGCAAAGTAACGTCTTGTGAAAAGTAAAATGTGGAATCTGCCAAGTAGCCTTGCTTGTACCTTAAAATGTGTGTTCAACATTCCCTAACAAAGCTATGAGTTATACTCCAAAAAATGGATTTCTTTTCCCTTTTACAGTCTATGATTTTCAGAGCGCTGACAAAAATCATGAAATTTGCGTGATATCAAATTATGTTTCTATAGCAATGACGTTCTGTGCAAGCTATAAGATGTTTGGAAAGGTTTTTTGCCCATGCCTGTTTTTTTCTCTCTCTACCTGCTCTGTTAAGGTGAGAGACAAAAAGGTCATCCAGTCTTTTGCTTTCTGCAGAAATAAAAGCTGATAATCAGCAGCCTCATCTTCAGAGTTTCACTGGACTTATCAGATTCTGAGCTGCATTCAAAAACCTTACACAATGAAGAGTGCTGTGTTATATTTGGGGTCAAATCAAGTCCAAACTATTATATTTTATTAAATCCAATCTTGTTCTCATGAAAGCATTAGAATAATTTGTTAATTAGACATTGTTTAAAATATTAAAGACAGAATATTAGCAAGATTGTATTATAAAAGTGGAAAATAATAAATAAATTAAAAAACGATAAACAATATAAATCATATTACTGTATCTCACCCCTACAATTTATTGCAATTAGATTAACATGTGCAAATGCCAACTGAAGTATTCCATTCCAATAAAGGGCCTACTATAATTTTTGAGGATTGCTGTATATTTTAATGCTTCTAAGGCCCAGATTCTTTATGGAGGAATCTTTTTAGCTTCTCCAGTTGTACAAGAAACAGAGAGACCTCAGTTCCTCATACAATTTGTCTGTAGTAGAATCCAAGATTGGTCTTTAATTGAAGTTTTGTCTGTTCTAACAGCCACAATTTTCAGAGTCTGTTAGTTTCCATAGATTAAATTTTATGCCAATACCCATATTTTCTCATTTTAGACAAAGTAGAAATTGTGTAAATTCCCGGGGGGTGGGAAAAGAGACGAAGGCTTTACAAAAAAAAAAAAAATACTGGGATTGAGAAATATATGGAAAAAATGGAATTTGAAAGGATGTCTTTTTTCCTTAGATTTCAAAACATACCTGAAACAGAGGGTGAAGACTTAAGGGAGACTATGATAACAATGCTAGCAGATTATATTAAAAGAGATAAACAGCAGCTAGGGTGGGATATTGACCTGATATATAGAATCAATTCAGCATATGCTAGAATACACAATGTTCCAAGGGAGGTTCATGTTACATTTTTTAGAAAGACTACAAGAGATGAGATTCTAGGAGTTCAAAGGGGGGAACCTTTAAGATATAAGGACAAAGAAATAACCATTCTGAAAGAGATACCAAAAAGAATAAGAGATAAGAGGAAGAAATTCTTCTTTCTAACTAAAAAATTGTATGAAAAAAATATCTGGTTCAGGTGGATAATTCCAGAAGGCTTGTTGATTTTCTGGGAGGAGGGTAGAGTGAGAATTAATACAGTGGTGGAGGCAGAAACCTATATGGAAAAACACAAGAACCTCCTAGACGAATCAAGAGACAGCGCACAAGACACGAAAGGGGGAGGAGCCATGGCTCAGCCAACAAACGGGAGAGGAGGCAGCAATGAGACTTAGGTCACAGAAATGAATTAAAAACACATTGCAATTGTTAATATAATGAAATGGTTAGAAGTGATATAAAGTATGGTTGAAGATGTTAAAGAATTGGAAGTAAACCTAAACTGCTAATATGTATGTAACAATGATATTTTGATATATATAAAATAAGAGAAAGATGTAAGATCCCGGGGAAGTACCACCTGATGTAGCTGTCAAATTTTTTTTCCACATTTATGTACCCTTTTCCCCAAAATATTTTAAAAAACCAATAAAACTTAAAAAAAAGAAATTGTGTAAATTCCCAAATCAGCTCTGAGGGCAGCAGCTGGAGTCCTTTTGTCCACCCCAAGATACTCCTCAGAGGCTGTGATTGGGTTGGTTCTGCTGGTGGTTTCTCTCTGAAGCCCCAAACATCAGATTGATGTAAGAACATGGGGGAAACCTTGGCCTCATATACTTCAATAATTGGGGCTGAGGAAGCTGGGGAGCTATGAGGTTTTCATTAAAGCACCACTTTCACTCATGTCTTTGATCTAACTGAGCTCCTTTGATGATGAGGGAGACAAGATTCAGTCTCAGAGAAAACAACCCCAGGTAAGGAAAGGTCTAACTTGCTCTATTGGCTGACCATCTATGGCTAGGATGTCATTTCCCAAAGACCATAACTTTTGAACTTGATTTACCGGTATTAATTATCAGATAATTATTATGACAAAAGAACCCAAGTCTTCCTCACAGGGTTTATAATCCAATCTGTAAGTATGATAATATCACAGTGTAAATCAGCATGTTCCAATAGGTATTTAGCATGCTAAACATATGTACCGATAACAGAACCTATAACAAAATAAAAGGGTTGGAAAGGATCTCTGAAGTCTTCTAGTTCAACCCTCTGCTCAAGAAGGGGATCCTATACCAGGGGTTCTCAAACTACGTCCCACAGGCCGGAAGCAGGCCACTGAAGCCATTAATCCAGCCCACGTGGGACCATGAGGCTGCCCCGCCCAAATCACCCCGCCCACTTGCCAGTCCCCACCCACCAGCTGAGTGCAGGCCTTACCTTCGCAAGCCCCACGGACTGAAGCTGCAAAGTAAGACCAAAGCTTTTGGCTGGCAGAGTGCTTCTGGGGGCTGGGGAGGCCCCGGGAGGGGAAATGGTGCCCTCTGCTTCAGATTCTTAGCTTGGGCTAGGTGAAATGCAAAGCCATGTCGACTGGCACGCGTGGCCTTGCCCGTTGCTCTTCCGGGTTTCTTGTGTGCATGTGAGCACGACGATCAGCTGGCCCTTACATCCGCGGCAGTGCCAGGAACTGGAAGAGGAGCTGCCTGGTGCACATGTATGGACCAACATGCACACTGGTCAACTCCTCTTCCAGATTGCATCCCTGACAAGAGTACTTGGTGCCAAAAGGGTTCGCCATCAATGCCCTATTCCAAGGGTGGTTTTATCAAGGCATTATAAAATGGTACCAATATTTCACTTGATTTGGATTCTATCCTTCTGTTGATGCAGCCTAGGATTGCAGTGGCTTTTTTTGGCTGCTGCCACACATTTTTGGCTCACATTTGAGAGATTGTCCACTAAGAATCCAAGATCCCTTTCACAGTTCCTGCTATTGAGCCAGGTTTCACTTAATCTGTACCTGTACATTTGGTTTTTCTAGCCTCAGTGTAAGACTCAGGGGTTGCCACAAAGAAGAGGGGGTCAAACTATTTTCCAAGGCACCTGAGGGTAGAACAAGAAGCAATGGGTGGAAACTAATCAAGGAGAGAAGCAACTTAGAACTGAGGAGAAACTTCCTGACAGTTAGAACAATTAATCATTGGAACAGCTTGCCTCCAGAAGTTGTGGAAATCTTTAAGAAGATGTTGGATAGCCATTTGTCTGAAACGGTATAGGGTTTCCTGCCTAGGCAGGGGTTTGGACTAGAAGATCTCCAAGGTCCCTTCCAACTCTGCTGTTGTATTACTTTACTTTTCTCTATACTGAATTTCCTTTTGTTAGATAGGCCCAGGGTTCAAGTCCATCTAGATCCATCTGGATCTTGAGCCTTTCTTCTGGGCTGTTGGCTATTCCTGTCAGCTTAGTGTCATCTGTAAATTTGATGAGTTCCCCATCTATCCCTCATCCAAACCATTGATGAAGATGTTGAAGAGTACTGGTCCTAAAATGGAACATTGGGATCCCCCACTGCTTGTTTCCCTCCATGCAGATGTAATTCCATTGAGGACCACAGGCTGAGTCCATCTGGGGGTGATGCTGTCTATCCCACATATTTTTAGCTTACCAAGAATTGGATGGTCGTTTACTTTGTCAAAGCCTTTCTAAAATCCAAGTACTGGAAACTATGTGCACTGCATTTCACTGCTCCACTAATTTAGTAATTTTTGTCAAAGAAAGAAATAACATTTATTTATGATCTGTGTTTGAATCCTTCATTTGTTGAAGTAAGTTGTCAATATGAAGAGAGAGTAACAAGGGTTCAAATATGCATCCTTCCCTTCCTCCTTGGTAAGTGTCAATCCTTCTTCTCATTGCTCCATTGAGCCCCAACCTCCCTCTCAAACAAGGACCTGGAGAAAGAGCCTGGATCAGGGCCAACAGGCTGAGTTCCATTTTGAGGGCAATCAATTTCCTATCTAATATTTCTCTGTTAATTATGACAAATTCACTAACATCTAGAAAGCCAGCAAACTGTGTTTTACTTTGCTGATAAAGATTAGATATTTCAAGACAAATTTGTTACCAATATTAAATTATTGACATGCAATATTTCTTATAAAATCTATATAGCTATTCACTACCTAAAACCTTCTGTTTCTTCTGCAAGGAATGGATTTTTCTCAAGTTTAACTAAGAGGATCCAGGCATACATTTCAGCCACAATATCTGCTAGTCTATTTGGCCTATAATTGCTAGAGTCCTTTTTATTCCACTTTTTAGATAGATAAAATGCTACTACTGCCAACTTCAATCCGACTGGATATTATTTATATGTGGAAATGAAGATGCCAATAGAGGCCCCAGCAACCAGAGATATTTTTTGATCAGTTAAATAGTTGGTAGAATGTCTTCTCCGGGGAATGTATTGCTTGAATTTCAGGCCTTTTATGATTAATCTCAACATGAACATAATGGGGTAAAATATTGTCATTTTTGCTAATATGGAGAAAAACAGCTCTTGAATTCCATGGAAAAGACATAATTGCATCTATTGCTCACCCACCACCACCCACTCCTCACTTTACCAGAGAGAGAAAAACACACACAAACCTGTGGGACTTTGTAGGTGCCTCCTAATGTTGACATCTGGATGGAGATCTCCCTGGTAGCTGCATCAAAAAGAGCCAGAAGGTTCTCCTTCCTTCCACAGCCGTAGTTGGGGACATTGGCTTCTCCAGTGGACAGAATGTCCAGCAAGGCATCTGAAGTATGTAAAGTGCTGAAATAGTTGTCATGGATGTTGTAGCCAAGTGTGAGATTGTGCAGGAACTGGGAATTCTTGTTGACCGTTTGGATGTTGTGAATGTATATTAAGCTATCTGGAAAACCATAAACATCCCTATTGTAAAAAAAATGTTATAATGGGCAGCAACAAATACTTTTTAAAAATATATATGCCTCCAAAAGCCTACTGAGCCTTAAGCCAACATTGATCCAAAAGCAATGTTCAGTTATACAAATATGGAAATGGGCTGAGGTACAGCAACTACAACTGGTTCCACCACTACTTTAAATAAAATTCATTATTCAAGTGATAAATTAAGGATTGAACTGAGAGATAAAAATAATCTGCAGCCCTTTCAGATTTTTTTTTCAGCCCTATTTTTTGATTTGTTTCTTTCACACAATCAGACAAAAGAGAGAAGCCATGGAAATCAAAATAATTGAGGAAATTAGACATAATCCCCAATATAGGAATAAATGAAAAATAAAAACAGAAAAGAAGGAGAGTGTTAGAATGGAGGGAGTGCAACTCCATCACCCTGAATGACTTACCGATCAGGAAAAACAAACTGAAGAGAAGGAGCCACATTGAAAAGCAACTTTATATGCAATATTTCCTTTTCACTGGTGACTATACCGATGAGATGGTCTCCTGGGCTGTAAAAGCTCTGTGGTCGTTTTCCATCATGGTGTCCCAAACTCTCTGGGCATTTCATTCTCAGCTTCCCAGAGACTGGATGGGACACCAGCAGCATCAGAAGCAGAAGCAGGAGGTCCATCATTCATGGGGTGAATCAATGAATCACTTTTCTGTTTCTCAAGAAGAATTAGAAGAATTCAAAGGACTCTCACAAGGTGGAATATGATCCAGTGTCTTTCCTGATTGAAACACAGAGAAACAATCAGCTTCACTTGGAAAGGAGAGAGACGTACATTCAAGAGCACAGACCCTGCCTGTTCCCAAAACTCCATATTTCTCTGCCCAAAGTCTCCCCTGGAGGATTCGGCCAAAGAGCAGAGCTGAAACTTTTATCATAATTCTCCCTCTCAGGAGGGATCCCTGGATAATTCAACCAATTCTTGGACTAAAAAATTGTTGGGAAATTCTGTAGAGGGAAAAGAAAGGGAAATAATCCTCATGTGATTCATAATAACAGGGGCAGATATTGAATTAAAGCCGTCATCTAGAATTGAGAGATTTGGGGTCTCCATGCTTGAAACTGAGCCCAAAGGGAATACACAGCACCTGTGGCTGAAGAAACAAATAAATCTGAGATTTGTTGGCATAGTAATAAAAGACAAAACTCCAGGGACCAGTTAATGCCTGTAAAGTGGGATAAAATATGGATTAAAATATAAGAATGGAGACGTGGCATAAAAGGAACAGTTAGATGCTTGCTTAAAGGGACAGGGAAATCTCATCAACCTTCAACCACAACATGTTCCAGCAAATGTCCCTATGTCAAAAGTCCAAAACCACAAGGTTCAAATAAAGTTCGTTAATGGCATGTAGCCCATACCTGTAACAAAAGGAGAAGTAAGACCCCCATCTCCTTATAAGGCTTTTTCCTCAAGGTAACCAATAAGAAATGAGTTAAGTGTTTCCGTTGTAGGTAGTTATCACCTAGCCCTCTCCCAGAAAAATGAAATATCCTAGGAAATATTGATAAGGCAGAATATTATATTTTCCTGGATGTGAAAAAAGGGAGAAACACATTTTAAACACAAAGTAAATTCCTACAGCTTCCAGCCCATCCCCACTTTGTCAATGGGCCATTAAGAAGACCAAGCTAGTCCACTTTACATAATAAAGAGTTCTCCTCTTCAACTCCAGAGTGATGGGATAAGGCAGGATAATATAAGCCTTTATTCAACTGACCACATGGCATCTGAACTCAATCAAACCTGGATTCAAAACAGCCTAGAAGGTTGCCCCTGCATGGGCCCATGTGAGTCTGACAACCAATCAGAATACATTTCTTACACAGGAACAGGAAACAGAGAGGTGGGACTGAACAGGTTATAAAAAGCCTAGCAAGCCCCTCCATTTTCCCTTCTCTTCCCTTCTTTTCTTCTCCACCAACATTGAAGCATGTGATCACCTTTTCTGTTCAGGACTCAAGCCATGCCCTCCTGTCCACCATTAAAACCATCTTTCCAAGCAGCCTCCATGTCTCCAGTGTCTTTTTCCCCACTTGGAGCCGAACCCAGAAGGACATTTCTTTTAACACCGTGTTACATTGTCTTTGAGAATGTATAAGAATGTGTGCTTCGATAATAAAGGTTGTTCAGAATTTGCAATGCTAGCTACGTGCTAACTTTCTGAACCTGGCTGCCAAATAAACTTTTCCTGTATCCTGAGAAGTCTAAGCCTGTCATTTTCTGCAACAATTCTGGCGACCGTGGCGGCAGGACTTAGAGCAATATTTCGCTGAGGACGAACAGACCGACTAGTGCCCCATCGAGGCCATCTCGCCCTTCTTCAGGCGCCACGGAGATCTTTCTCTGGAAGGGGGCCGATGACCCCTCTTGGGCATCCGGAGGACACCACCGATCCAAGAATCTGACCAGGATCAGGACAAGTTAATAAAATTTACGCCGGCTGAGAAAGAAGACGCCTGCAGGCAAGTATTAAAAGAATTGTGGACCCACTCGGTTAGGAGTGGAAGAGGGGGCCCGATCACCCCCCTGAGCCCGGGATAGCATCCCTTCCAAATGGAACCGGCGTATCCTAATGAGGCTCTAGGTTTGTGTGGGTGGTTAAGTCATCGCAGTTCCTGAAGGCGACCGTGGTATTCCGGCACCCCAGGTCGGTGACAGTGTCTTAGAAATAGAACATGGGAAGGTGGGGAGCGTTCCTCGAACGCCTCTCCAATGCATGTTGAGGGGGGGAAAAGCCTTGAGAGAGTTTTAGTAAAAAGTCTCTGGCAGAGAAATTACCCTCACCCCTATTATAAAAACCTCAAGGAGGAAAGAAAAAGCTTTGAGAGAGTCTCAACGAAACATTTAGTTCCTCTCTGTTTTAACTTGCATGCTTGTCCTTGATGATGTGTTTAAGTGTTTTTTTGTTTTGTTTTAAAAAAAGAACAAATGGTCCCATTAGGTGGGGCCAGGAGAAAGAAAACCAAAAGGTTATCGAAGTGGACCACAAACCTGGTCCAAGGGATCAGTTGAGATAAAATCTCAAATTGCCCTAAGGGAATTTTATTGCCAGAAGCTGAGGGGGAGCTACGTAAGGTCTGGATATATGCTCCATTCTCAAGAGAAAAGAATAAGTCTTTTGAATAAGCCTTTGCAGAAGGATCATGAAGAAAAAAAAAACCCAGACTGAACATGGTTACTGAAGGAACCAGATTAGGAACCTAATACATTCAGCTGCAAAACTATTGGACCTTAGTTTTGTTAGGATTCAAACAAAAGTTAAGAATTTAGGGAAGGTCTATTAAATTCAACAGAAACAGGATGAAAATCCAGGGGAATTCCTAGAATGCATTTATCAAACCTTCAGGCAATATACCACATTGGATCCTGAGGTTGAAGAAAATAAGAGAATGATCAATATGATCTCCAGAAGATAGGCTAAAGATACAGAAGGATCTTGACAAACTTGAACATTGGGCATTATCTAATAAAATGAAATTCAATGGTGAAAAGAGTAAGGTTCTACATTTAGGCAACAAAAACGAAATGCACAGGTACAATATAGGTGGTACCTTGCTCAACAGTAGTAACTGTGAAAGGAATCTTGGAGTTCTAATGGACAACCATTTAAATATGAGCCAGCAGTGTGCAGCAGCTGCCAAACAAAGCCAACACATTTCTAGGCTGCATAAACAGAGGGATAGAATAAAGATCACTTGGAATACTGCATTCAGTTTTGGTTACCACGATGTAGAAAAGATGTGGAGACTCTAGAAAGAGTGCAGAAAAGAGCAACAAAAAAGAGGGAGTCAAAAACTCTTCTCCAAGGCACCTGAGGGTAGAATAAGAAGCAATGGGTGGAAACTAATCAGAGAGAGAAGCAACTTAGAACTGAGGAGAAACTTCCTGACAGTTAGAACAATTAATCAGTGGAAGAGCTTGCCTCCAGAAGTTGTGAATGCCCCAACACTGGAAGTCTTTAAGAAGATGTTGGATAGCCATTTGTTTGAAACGGTATAGGGTTTCCTGCCTGGGGTTGGACTAGAAGACCTCCAAGGTCCCTTCCAACTCTGTTATTGTATTGTGTTGTACCTTCATTGGTCACTCTGCAGATGACATTAGGGAAAAAAGGGGGGTCAGGAAAGGCATCTCTGAACTTGTGGAATGAGCATACAAGGGCTCAAAACCTCAGATAAGAAGGAACTTCGAAAGGCAAGAGGAAACACATTTTTCTCGCCAAGGCTCTTGGATAGAGTGGGAGGCAAGGGGACCTGCCGGAAGAATTGTCGAGGAGCTTGTTGCGGGGATCGGTAGTTAGAGGCACACATGCTGTTAATCAGATTGCTGCAGCCTGTCTCTGTTGTGACAAAACAACCCAAAGACAGGATGGAAACTTCCTTTGGAAGTCCTTGTACAGGGCTCCCAGGTGCTGTGTGGCAAATAGATGTCCCCACAATTTTCCCAGAAAGTGAGATTTAGAGATCTCTTGGTTTTGTGTGTACTAAAAGACATTGTGCCAAGATTTGGAGTGCCTTTGAATAGGGCCTCAGATTCTGGCCACCATCAGATGAATCAAGAGCCCCACCCAGATGCAAACGATGTGTTAATGAAAGTCTCCATATATCCGGATCTTTAAAAATATGCCAGCGCGGGCTGGGAGATCCACCTAGAACCCTGGCTGAATGCAAACAATGTATAGACAAACATCTCTATACATTGTCTCTATACATCTTGATCTTTAAAAATATGCCAGCGCGGCTGGGGGGTCAAGATAGAAATGGAACACCCAGGGCAGAGACAGGTATTAACCATCTAGTGCTTAAGGAGATAGAACAAACGGGCATAACTTTGAGCAAAAGTGTTGGAATCCAAGTTTTGGATTCACTGGACTCAAGTTAAGCCAGCTGCTGATGAGTTTTGGGAGCAGAGGAAGAAGCCCATCCTCTAGTGATATGCTTAAAGAAATGCCCCCTAAAAACTGCCCTACCGGCAATGGGCAGAATTACGGGGCAGAAGAGGCCCTACTGAAGTCACCCCCTGGAACTGACTTCTTGATGTACGGCTGAAGATTTGAAGGAGGAAGACAATGTTTCATTTATTAGATATAAGATGTATTAGAAAGTGTGAGCACCTGTCAGGAAATGGCAAGCCAAGTATTCATAGTCATAACTGTACTATCTCTCGCTTTAGTGAATGTACTTATTTGTTGAATTGCATATTCATCCCTCAGGAATTGTCCCCTCCAGAGGAAGACAGGTTCTGAGGCTAAGATCATTAATTGTAATCAAGAGGAAAATGAATCATCTGATGACACTTATGTTTGAGGAACCGTGGGAATGGGTTCCCTGCAGTATAATAGGAGTTTTTGGATTGTGAGTGATATGTTTAGCAAATAAGATTTGGTTTTGTGGATTGCCCAAAGCTGATATTGCCATTCCTTAAACTATATATAACCTCTGCCTTCTCCCTGACATGGTGATTCAGTAGGATAAAAGAATTGTGTTAGGAGAAGTTTTGCGTGAGGGTCAATTATGAGCCTTTTGTGGCTCTGGCTGTTATTGGCAATGAGCTTGTTAAGTGATAACGTTTTGAATGTTGTGAAAATATCCGAGCAACCCCTCTTGCTCTTGAAGAAAGATCTGTGGATGCTATAAATCCCGAAGAACAGGGTGGAATCAAGTTACAGGATGTGGTACAGGTCTGCTTCCACCAACAATGCATCACTTATGCTTGGGGACAGAACCGTAAGCCAATCCCAACACCTAAAGTCAATTATTTGACAAACCCTGTAAGAAAAAGGGCAAAGCATAGGGAAAACAGATCCCTGCAACAATTGAGAAAAGGGGAATCTGACCACTGGAAGCTGCCCCAAGGCCATTCCAGCCACCCCGACTTCCCGTTTGGCTTTCAATACAATTCACCATGGGATTTTGTGTTCATTTTCCCCCTGGAAACACCAGTTCCCACTATCTCTTTGAAGGACCAGTTCTCAGAGATAGGCAAATGTACCCTAACCAAGAAGTTCCATTACAGCCCCTAACTGGTATGTACTTGGCAGGAACCTTACAGGTCTGGACTAATGAAAAGAACCTCCGAGCCCATGCCTTTTCTATGAACATAGGAGTGTGTGTAGGGGAAAATGGAGTCTTCTTCTTATGTGGGAAAAGCTTGCTGTTTCCATATGAATAAATCAGGAGCAGTCCGGGTGTGATCCAAGAACTACGAGATCGAGCTTCTTCTATTGGTCAAAAAATACAAGGAACAGATGTGTGGTTCTCTTGGCTACCGGGAACAGGATGGATTAAGCAAATGCTATTTCTTTTATTATGTGGAATCGCAAGTTTAGCCTTCCTCCCCTGCATAATACCATTGCTTAAACAGCTCGTTATGAGGTCTGTAAAAGAAATGCGATCTGAAAAGGAATTGATGTTAATGGAAAGCCTAATTCCACATACCCTCAAGGAAGATGAAGTCTCAGATACTAGTTCCTATATTCAAATTGCCCTCTTAGAAGTAGAGAAAGTGATTTTGGAAGATAAGCCCTAAGATGTGTATTCTTGTATCCTTGCTTTTTTGCTATTCTGTATCCTGCATGCTTATATTGTTAATCTAACAGGCTAGACTCAATTGTGGGCCTTAATAGAGTCTAGAAGGTGGGAAATAAAGGAGAATAAAATATGGATTAAAAATATAAGAATGAAGACCTGGCATAAAAGGGACAGTTGGAAACTTGCTTAAAGGGACAGGGAAATGTCATCAACCTTCTACCACAACATGTTCCAGTAAAAGTCCCTATGTCAAAAGTCCAAAACCACAAGGTTCAAATAAAGTTTGTTAATGACACGTAGCCCTTATCTGTAACAAAAGGAGAAGTAAGACCCCCATCTCCTTATAAGGCTTTTTCCTCAAGGTAGCCAATAAGAAATGAGTAAAGTGTTTCCGTGTTACACTGTCTTTGAGAATGTATAAGAATGCGTGCTTCGATAATAAAGATTGTTCAGAATTTCCAATGCTAGCTATGTGCTAGCTTTCTGAACCTGGCTGCCAAATAAACTTTTCCTGTATCCTGAGAAGTCTAAGCCTGTCATTTTCTGCAACAATTCAGTATAAGAAAAAAAAATTATTGATGCCCAAAGAAACCTCTCAACTTGTGGTAGGGTAGAAACAAGGAGAAGGCCACCAGCTCAGGGAGGAGGAGAAAGGTTTTCCAAGCAGGAGCATCTTCTGAAGGGAAGGGCCCTTCAGGCTGTATTTCATCTGTGACTTCCTGAAGGGCCATTCAGAGGACCTTCAGGTGTCTCTCAGGATACCCACCCCAGGAAACATGGGGGCCACAATTCAATGGGGCTTCTCAGCCCCGTATGAGATAGAAGACACTAAGAGATATTCAGGTCACTGTTGAGTTAGATTGGCTGATGAGTCATGCAATGTGGCCCTTTTACGCCTGGGATTTGAGGAAGCTCCTTTGTGGGTTTTTCTTCCAATCTCCTGAAGAAGAGATTAACTTTGCCATTCTAGGGAATGACTCCATTGGCTTCTGTCCCTCCTGTCTTTGCTTCTCTTGGACCCCCTGTCCATCTCAAGCAGAGGCAGTTGTCTGAGTGGCAGCTTTGACAAGGCCTCCTTTCATCCCCTTTACGGTTCCTGTGAAAATGTCTTATGAGACAGCTATATGACTCTTTTGCATCTTACTAGTTTTGTCAATGCCTCCCACAACCTGGGCATCCTTTAGATGTGGGAACTTTAAATCTTCCAGATTTCTTAGCAAGCTTGGCTATTGCTCCAAATTCTGAGATTTGACCTTTACACACTAACCCTAAACTTGCCAAATGCAGTTCAAGGTAAGGGACTGTAAGTAAAAGAAAAATGGAAAAATTCTGAAAGAAGAAAATAATAGGAGTTGAAAGCAGATTGGATGAGATTTTGAGATCAGTGAAGGTCAGCTAGATCATGCTGTGACTTTCTTTGATTCAGAGATTTGGGGTGGGGCAGTTTCTAATCTTCAAGTGTGTTGACCACCCGCAAAATAGGTGGATCACCATCTACCCCCACTGTGGAAACCACCACCATCTCAGCTGCAGACCTCACAGCTCACCTTTAAAAAAACTAAGAAATTCCAGAATCATGTAGGATCGCAGTGTCATACATGAATACAGAAGGCAACAGAAAGTGCAGAAAGGAAAAAAAATGTATCCACTCTATAACTTTCTCCCTATTTACCCAATGATATAGTCCACAGGCGTTCACTTTCCTGTCTCTTAGTCAGCTCTCATTGAAAAATTGATATGGCTAGGAAAGTTGGAAAATGAAATTTCACTTCCAAAACAAGCAATTTAAAAATTTGAAACACGACTCCAAGTTAGGATCCATCTATGAGAATCTAATATAAGAGAAAATTCCTAATCAGCGCAATACTTAACATTAGGCTGGTTTAAGGGTATTGATTGCTTCCTGGGTATTAGGAGATGGGAGCACTGGAGTTAAGTGACATCAGCCTAGAGTGTCATCAACCTCCATAGCTCTGGGTGACCTTCCACCACAGACTCTGGAGAAAAGAGGCCATGTTGAAGGAGAGCAGAAGTTAATTCCCTTGTATTACTTGAGCTACTGTATTTTTCAGAGTATAAGAAACGCTGGAGTATAAGATGCAGCAAGGTTTTAAAGAGGAAAAATTTTAAAAAAGTTTTTGCACTCTGCAAACCTCCCAAAAACGGCCCGTTTTTTGCAAAAACAGGCCCGTTCCCCCCCCAAAAGGACATGAATAGCCCTTAGGCGGCTTGTAGAGTGCTCCTGGGGGGGGGGGACGAGCAAAAAAGGGTATGGACAGCCTTTAGGAAGCTTATAGAGTGCTGTTGGGGGCTGGGGGGGAAATGGGCCATTTTGTTGCTCATTTCTGCCCTCCCCAGCCCCCAGGAACTCTCTGAAAGCCTTCTAAAAGCTATGCATGGCCATTTTGGTGAAGGGGGCGGGGTTTTGGGAGGCAAAAAAATGCTGTATTCAGTGTATAAGACACACCCAGATTTTCAGCCTCTTTTTTGAGGGAAAAAGATGCGTCTTATACTCCAAAAAATACGGTATGTTCATCCAGCATCACCTTCTGCACATGTTCTGACAGGAAGAATCGCAACCACAACAGAACAGTTTCCCCAGGGGTGTTTCTGTGACTTTTCACTCACATCCTTTTCTCCAGCTAACGCTCCTCACATGGAGCTGCAAAGAAGTTCGGGATCCCCAGTGGAAACGTTGCTTCTTCCTATAATAATCACCTCTTCTGCTAGGTCTCCAGGAATTGCCTTTGATGTAAACACCGGAATGAAGCAACATGGATGCGATCTTTCATCAGAAAAAGATAAATTCCTTAGGTTAGATTCTGTCTGGCATATGTTTTCAGACAGACAGGAGCTGTGCTCTTGAGTGGAGTTTTCATTCTTTTCCGTGGGAGGCTTTGTTTGTCTCTGTCTGAATCAGGAAAGCCAATAGCATTTCCATCTCGTGGGAGTGCTTTGAATTCTTCTAATTCATCTTGATATTTCTGTGAACAGTTGGGATTTAGCTCGGTGAATTATGAACCTTCTGCTTCTGATGATGTTGGTGTCCCAGGCAACTTCTGGAAGGCTTAGAAGGAAGTGCCCACTGGGTTTGGAGCACCAGGATGGCAAACAACCATGGAGCTATTACAGATCAGGAGACCATCTCATTAATATGATCATTAGTACTTCAGAAATATCTCACATAATGAGGCCTTTCAATAGTGCTTCTTCTAGTCAATCTCATGTGTAAGTCATTCAGGGGGATGGAGTTGCATTCCCTCCATTTGCAGTCCTAACCCTCTCCTTCTTTTCCTCTTATTTCACTGACTTTTATATCACAGGACCTGTCCAATTTCGTGAATGATTTTGATTTCCATGGCTTCTCTCTTTTGCCTTATTTTGTGAAAGAGACTTAAATTCAAAGATAGGACTGAAAAAAACCTGAAGGAAGTTGGCATTATTTTCCTCCCCCTGCACAATCCTGGGTTCATCATTTGACTACTAAAAATAACTGATGATTGGTTTTGGATCAATGTTGGCTTAAGGTTTAATAGGCTTTTGGAGATAAAGAGGAGTGGGTATTTTTTTTAAAGCATTTGTTGTCACTTTTTATATTAATAACATGAACATTTTTTAACAATAGGATTTCCTTAGGTTTTCTAAAAACCCTACGCTTCATTTTTGCCATTCAGCTGATTAACAAGAACCCCCAGCTCCTGCACAATCTCACCCTGGGCTACATCATCCATGACAACCATTTGAGCAGTTTCCGCACTTCAGATGCCTTGCTGGACATTCTCTCCACTGGAGAAGCCAATGTCCCCAACTACGGCTGTGGAAGGAAGGAGAACCTTCTGGCTCTGATTGACGGAGCTAACAGGGACATCTCCATCCAGATATCAACATTAGGAGGCACCTACAAAGTCCCACAGGTTTGTGTGTATGTTTCTCCCTCTGGTAAATTGAGTGGGGAGAGGTAGTGGATAAGCAACAGAATTGTAACTTCTCTATGGAATTCAAGAGCTGCTTTTCTCCATATTAGCAAATATGTCAACTATTGTTTTACCCTGTTATGTTCATGTTCACATTCATCATCAAAGACCTGAAGAATAATAATGTCTCAATTCCTTGCAAAGCAACAAAATGGGGTTAGGTAGAGTTAAAAGTTATATAAATTTGCATAGTAATTAAATAATCTAATATTGACAACAGATTGATCTTGAAATATCAAATCACAAAATCACTGTTGTGTAAACCATGGTTTGCTGGCTTTATAGATGTTAGTGCAGAATTTGAGACAATAAATTGAGAAATATGATGGAGGAAATTGCCCTTAAAATGGAGCTCAGACTGTTGGCTCTGATCCAAGCCCTTTCTCCAAGCCCTTGTTTGAGAGGGAGGTTTGGGCTCAATGAGAAGGACGGATACTTACCAAGGGAGAAGGAAAAGATGCATATTTGAACCCTTGTTATTCAGTCTAGATATTAATGAATTAGCAAGAGTAATGAAAGATCCTGAAGTACTAAGTACTAAATCTAAGGTGCTAAATAAATATGGGTAAACCTGGTTTATTCGGATACTTTATTATTACTGTATTCATGACTTGGATTGTGTAAGCTGTTAATTAAAAAATTAAGAAAGCTCCCACTGACATAATCGTTCAATGATTATTGATAAATCAAAGTCAAAAGTTATGATCTTTGGAAAGTGTCAAATTGGCCATAGATGCCTATTTGAGTGCGAGCCTTACTGTACTATTAAAGCTACGAAATCTGGCAGACTCCCAAAATTATCTGTGTTACAGCTGCAAAATTTCAATTAAAGACATCTTGGATTGTACGAGTACCAAATGATATTAGGAGCTGTGGTCTCCCTGTCTCTTGTAAAACTGGAGAACAAATCTATTCATGGAATTTCAACTATTTAATAAAGATCAATATTTTGGACTCTGCATTAGGTAAATGACATATTGGGATTCATGTATTAAAATCACAGATTTCCCAGGCGATCAGAATTCAAAAGTTAAATATAATAAAGCTCCGTATTTGATCAAAAGAGTTCAGTGTGTGGGTCTGATTGTGATAAATTGTAGAGTTGATGCAGAAATGATTTACATTCTTTAATCTTATTCCTCCTTAATTTATTCTTGTATTCTGTTTTATATACTGACTTATTAATATTCTGTGTTCTACATTACGCATTATTAAGGCTAATCAAGAATATATTGTGAACCAGGTTGGAGTCATTAAAAACAAATATTTAGGACTTGTTCTGACTCCAATTATAACACAGCCTTCTTCATTGTTTTTTTAGATCAGTGTTGAACCTGTTTCAGAGGCTCTGAGTGAAAAAAATCAATTCCCCTTTTTCCACCAAATGCGCCCCAAAGAAGGGGTCCAGTACCCAGCAATTGTCCAGCTGCTCCTCCACTTCAGATGGACCTTGATTGGCCTCTTTGCTTCAGACACGGAGAAGGGAGAGAATTTCATGAGGACTTTCACTCCTTTGCTTGTCAGGAATGGAATTTGTGTGGTTATATCACAACTGTTCTCAACAACTGGACATACAGCAGCCCTCAGGGATGCCCTCTCTAAGTGGAGACAAGTCAATGTCCTTGTTCACTTCCTGGAATTTGATTCTTTTTGGTTCAGAATTCTTCCTTTCCATTTAATACTTATGCGTTTGCCAGGACCCATTGAGGGGAAAGTCTGGGTCTTGACTGTATTGGGTAATTTCAAAATTAGAAGGCCCAGACTTCTCAGATACGTCCATAGTATTTCAGTCTTTGTTTTGCAGCAAAAATATAGGCAAATATATTATGCATTTGAGCCCTATTTATTTTTGAAAGCCCAGATTGAAGATCATTATTTCCACTGTTCTCTTTCAAAGAACGTCTTTTCTGTTAAAGGCCGGAGAAGATGCACCCAGAAAGCCCCACTGGAGACCCAGGAGAAAAGGAACAGGATCCGGATAAGAAATTTCCCCTATTTGTATAGTTTCATAAAGACTCTGGCCCAGGCCTTAAATGCTGCCTATTCCTCCAGATCAAGGAGGAGAAGGAAGGGGGTGAAAGAGAGGCTGGAGGCTCCAAAGTTGGAGCCATGGCAGGTACGGGATCAGGACATTTTAGCTTCCATCCCTCTATTTTTATGTAAGATACCACAATTTGTCAAGTCCAAATGGCTAAATGTTACATATTTTTATTTGATTTGATTTAGTTTACGCACCTTTCTCTGTTGAGAAATCATAAATATTATTTCTAGAAGCTGGTAATTTTTTAAAAGTGATTTAAATAGTTTTCTCTAAGTTGAAATATATCATTCATCACAAAATAATCATTTATCAATTCTATCTGCCTGTATTAATGAGTATATTGAATATTACATAAGCAAGGATGATTGTTATTCATATCTCCCCAGTTCTATGAGGAACATTAAAAATTATTTCAGTATAATTTGTAAGATTGCCTTTCTACTAGCTAACTCTCACTTAACTAAATTAATAATCATGACTTTATGAAGATGTTTAATAGTTTCATGAAATCAAGTTACATTGCAAGCATTCCCACAATCTATTAACAAAGTATAATGATATTTGGGAATGATCTTGGGGAAGAGATACTAATTAACAAGAGGGAAGAGAGTCCTCAACTGCATAATGGACAGAGAAAGACATTCAGAAAGGATCCTGCCCAACTTTTCATGTTGTAGAACAATGGGGGGGATTATTATTTCAAGTTTTTCATAATGTAGCTGTATAATACATTAGAATTAGCTCCTCTGGTCATGTTTTCTGTCTGCTTCCCTGGAAGAAGATTAACCTGGGAACTTACTTCTAGACTAATCCATGCTTACTAGTAATCACCCAGTTGCTTTCAAGGAGTTTATGAAGAAGCTCTTTGTTGGTTTGTTTGTTCGATTGTGTTGTGACTGCTCTAGAATGTTCTATATAAATGACAAGGTTTGCCAATTATGTTTTATTAATATATGATCAACAAATTTTGCTGAATGTTTGTTTTTGAAGATAGTGGTAACTCTTGTTCTCCAAACTAGGAATGTATACAAGTCAGACAATTGTAGAAGATAGATTCCAATGTGGAAAGACTGTGTGGGATAAGAAACCAAATTTTCTACTTTTAAAAATTCTGCATCTTTCCATTTTAGTTTCATCCCTTTCTGGCCAAGAATGAGTTTTGCAATTTTTCCACCTTTAATTTTTACTTGGACCAAAACGGAGATATAACAGCAGATCTGATCATCAGGAGCTGGGTGGTTCTCCCCAAGATGGATTTTATCACCCAGCAACTGGGGAGCTTTGAAAGGCAGAGACTTATTATCAACCAAGATGCTCTTTCATGGCTAATGTTGCTCAACAAGGTGAGTGTCTATGGAGATTTTCAGTCATCCAGGTCATGGCTCTCCCAAAAGTCCCTTTTCAAGAGGCAACAGGACTTTCTGGTTTTTCCTTGAAGACATTTTGTTTCTCATCTGCTGATTGCATACTTGGCTCCTCGCTATACTTCAGCAGCCCTGCCAGAGCTCCTCGAGGTGATTGCGGAGGTGGCAGTTGAGACCCCTAGACTATTAGTCATGGGGGACTTCAACTTACCATCGACGGGTGAATCATCCGAGGTAGCCCAGGAGTTCATGGCTTCCATGACAGCCTTGGACCTGACCCAAATAATTCAGGGCCCCACACACGAGGGAGGACACATGCTGGACCTTGTTTTTATCTCTGGTCGATGGAAGAGTGATCTGGGAATAGGGGATCAGGTGATCACTCCCCTGTCATGGTCAGATCACTCGCTTCTCCGGCTGGACTTCCCTGACGCCACCCCCCATCGCGGGGAGGCGGAACCAGAAGATCTTAGATGGTTCCGCCCCAGGCGACTGATGGAACCAGATAGGTTCCAGACGGAGCTTGGGCCACCTCCTGTTGCCCTGACCCGCTCCCGGACGGAGGACCTGGTGGCCGCATGGAACAGTGTGGCGGCCGGGGCCTTGGACTGGGTGGCGCCCTTGCGGCCTCTCCGGTGGCAGCGAACCACCCTGGCCCCTTGGTTTTCCGAGGAGCTGAGGGTGATGAAGCGCCACAAGAGACGCCTAGAGAGCAGATGGAGATCCTCTCGTGCCGAATCTGACCGAACACAGGTAAGAGCCCATTTACGGACCTACCTTGTGGCACTAAGGGTGGCTAAACGTCGATATTATGCCACCCTTATTGCGTCTGCAGAAAACCGCCCTGCCGCCCTGTTCCGGGTGACCCGCTCCCTCCTTTCACAGAGGTCGCGGGAAGCCCCTTTACAGGGGAGGGCAGAGGAATTTGGGGAATATCTGCAGGACAAAATCGCACAGATCCGGAGCGAATGGGTCCCCTTCAGTGATCGTGAGGAGACACCGGAGGCGAGTCTTGAGGTACCTATCTGGGAGGAGTTTGACTCTGTTGCCGCCAAGGATATGGACAGGCTACGCGGGCGACTGCGGGCCACCACATGTTTATTGGACCCGTGCCCCTCCTGGCTTGTACTGGCAACTTGGGAGGTTACACGTGACTGGCTCCTGGGTCTGGTGAACGCCTCGCTGGAGGAGGGGTTCCTGCCAACCGCCTTGAAAGAGGCGGTGGTGAGGCCCCTACTTAAGAGGCCTTCCCTAGACCCAGTTGAGTTAGCCAATTATCGTCCTGTCTCCAACCTTCCCTTTTTAGCGAAGGTTGTTGAGAGTGTGGTGGCGCAGCAGTTCCCTCGACACCTGGAGGAAATTACTTATTTAGACCCGCGCCAGTCCGGTTTCCGACCCGGTCACAGCACAGAGACGGCTTTGGTCGCGTTGGTGGATGATCTCTGGAGGGTGAAAGATGGGGGCTGTTCCTCCATCTTAGTCCTGTTAGACCTCTCAGCGGCTTTCGATACCATCGACCATGGTATCCTATTGCGTCGTCTGGAGGGGATGGGGATGAGGGGCACTGTTTTGCGGTGGTTCTCCTCCTTCCTCTCCGTTCGGACGCAATGTGTGTTGGCGGGAGAGCAGAGGTCGACCCTGAGGCCACTCACGTGTGGAGTGCCACAGGGGTCGGTCCTCTCCCCTCTCCTGTTCAACACCTACATGAAACCGCTGGGCGAGATCATTCGAGGATTCGGGGTTGAGTGCCATCTGTATGCAGATGACACTCAGTTGTACATTTCTACCCCGAACCACCCCAACGAAGCCGTCGAGGTGATGTCCCGGTATCTGGAAGCCGTGCGGGTCTGGATGGGCGACAACAGACTCAAACTCAACCCTTCCAAGACGGAGTGGCTGTGGCTACCGGCGCCCCCCTTTAGCCAATGTGTTCCATCTCTGGCCATTGGGGGGGAACAACTGCCCCCAGTGGATAGGGTACGCAATTTGGGCGTCCTCCTAGATTCCCGGCTGTCGCTAGATGATCATGTGACGGCCGTGGCTAGGGGGGCGTTCCCCCAGGTTCGCTTGGTGCGCCAATTGCGTCCCTTACTGGAGCGGGACGCCCTTTGCACAGTCACCCATGCCCTAGTGACTTCTCGCCTTGATTACTGTAACGCTCTCTACATGGGGCTCCCCTTGAGATGCACCCGAAGGCTCCAGCTGGTCCAGAATGCAGCCGCGCGGGTTATTATGGGGAGTACTAGGTACTCCCATATAACACCTTTCCTGCGTGAGCTGCACTGGCTACCTGTGGCCTTTCGGGTGCGTTTCAAGGTGTTGATCGTCATCTTCAAAGCGCTCCATGGCTCGGGACCTAGTTATTTGCGGGATCGCATTCTACCCCATACATCCCTGCGACCAATCCGCTCTCACAGAGAGGGCCTCCTCCGGGTACCTTCCGCTAAACAGTGCGGGCGGGCGGTGCCTAGGAGTAGGGCCTTCTCTGTGATGGGCCCAACCCTCTGGAACGACCTCCCCCCCGATATTAGAACCACCTCTGATCTCCGCTCCTTCCGCAAGAAACTCAAGACCCACCTGTTTCGAGTAGCTGGTCTGGCCTAATTATAATTATAATCGTAACTGTATTTAACATCTATTACTAACTTTCCTGGATGGCTTTTTAAATTTTATATTGGGGTTTTAAATGGGTTTTAAAATTGTTTTTAATTATTTAAACTGGTTTTGGGGTTTTATATACAGACAGTGTGTGTGTGTTGTTTTTGTTCTATGCCTTATGTTATTTTCTGTTGTTTTGATTATGAATTGGTCTGTACACTGCCCCGAGTCCCTACGGGGAGTGGGGGCGGTCTATAAATTAAATAAACCTTAAACCTTAAACCTCATCTGAGAAGCTTCTTCGGTTGCCTGTTGAAAAAGCACCTTTGGGACAATGAGGTGAGTGAAATACTGGTGTCTTTTCTCTGTTTCCAAAGCCTTAGAACCCATTTCAAGTTTGCTAAGCCTAATCACCATGGTGGATGACCTTCAGGGAGAACTGAATGTGGGGAATGGGGATTTTCTCAGACTGCTTGGGAGGCTAATGAAGAAAGCTCCTTCTGATGATGAAATATGTGTAGAGCCACCCCCAAAAGGGCCACTAGAGTCTCGATTCCTCTATCCCCTTTTCACAGGAACCCATGCTCTTCCCTGCTGCATAGCCACTGGCAGGTGTCTCAATGTCCGTCATTCTGGAGGTCAGTCTGCTCTAATCTCTCACCCAGGCACCTCCACTCGCCCAGCCCAGCCTTCTTCCACCAGGGACAGGTCTGTGCCTCTTTGCTCACTCACTCGCCTAGGTCAGGTCACCCCCTTCATGTCTGGTTGCTGGCTCCTTCACTGCCTGGGACAGCTTGATTCCACTGCCTCCTGGCTTGCCAGGCCTCCTTCCTCTCTCTTTTCTCCTCAGTTATTTTCTCCCAAAGCTTCTCCTTTTATCCCCTTCTCTCCTTTCCCCGCCTCTTCCTCCCTCCAGGGCTATTCTAAAAATTCAACTCCCGATTTTTAACTTTATTTGAGATAAATGCACCCCCTCACCTTTCATGATTCCAGCCAACTCTCTCCTCAAGAGTGTCCCTGCCAAAAACCACACAGACCCCCCCCAAAAAAACCCTTTTTTCTCCCTCCCTCCCTCCCTCCCTCCCTCCTTCAGCAGGACTTCCCCTGCTGCCTATGGAGCAACATTGTACTTCTGTCTGGTTCAAAGAACCTGGGATCCACCCGGGGTGACAATTCTTTAGGGCATGGATGATGGTCCTCTTGTGTCCCCTCGGTGTTTATCATCTCCATAAAAGTGGCGAGGGAGGCCATCAAGAGCCAGGGATTGTGGTGCTGATGGCCCCAAGTTCTCTTCTTCCTTGTCCTCAAATATAGAAGAAGGCGGCAATTCTGCTGAGCGGGGCCTGAGTTCAGGATTGGACTGAATCCAATGAAGTTTATTCCAGAGTGGCTGGAAGTCCTGTAGGTCCCAGGGGGAAATAAGCCCTGGAATTAGAATCCAGCTCCTCTAACATTATATGCTGCTAGTCTCCTTATGCAGGGTAACTCTGGGAAGTTCACAATAGTGTATTATTTGCATAATGTCTCATATTGCGCAATGCCCCTACCCAGACAACTGAAGCGCTGAAACATTTCATTGCACCAAAGAAAAGCCCTTCCTGACATTGAAGGAGAATTTGAAAGGAAATGCTATTTAGATTTGGCCTTTGGTTTGTCTCTTCATCTGAAAACCCTTGAATGACATTGGGCATCCTGTGAGTTAGTTACCTTCAGTCTCTCTGGAGGGGGGGGGAGTGCCTGCAAATTTAATTAACAATAAAGGTGGGTCTATCTTTCCATACTGGTTGATGTTACCTGACTCTAGTTCTTCAACTCGAAAAATTAGAATATCGTGCAAAAGTTCATTTATTTCAGTAATGCAACTTAAAAGGTGAAACTAATATATGAGATAAGACTCATTACATGCAAAGCAAGATAGTTCAAGCCATGATTTGTCATAATTGTGATGATTATGGCATACAGCTCATGAAAACCCCAAATCCATAATCTCAGAAAATTAGAATATTACATGCAATCAATAAAACGAGGATTGTACATAGAACAATATTGGACCTCTGAAAAGTATAACCATGCATATGTACTCAGTACTTGGTTTGGGCCCCTTTTGCAGCATGGCATGAAAGCTGTCAGCCTGTGGGATGAAGTGCTCCAAAATCTCCTGGTAAATGGCTGTGTTGACCCTGGACTTAATGAAGCACAGTGGTCCAAAATCCTGTTGCTCAATGGTCCAAAGTCCTCTTTTCTGATGAGAGCAACTTTTGCATCTCATTGGAAAACCAAGGATCCAGAGTATGGAGGAAGAATGGAGAGGCACACACTGCAAGATATTTGAAGTCCAGTGTGAAGCTTCCACAGTTTGTGTTGATTTGGGGAGCCATATCATCTGCTAGTGTTGGTCCACCGTGCTTCATCAAGTCCAAGGTCAACACAGCCATATACCAGGAGATTTTGGAGCACTTAATGCTTCCTTCTGCAGACGAGCTTTATGGGGATGCTGACTTCATTTTCCAGCAAGACTTGGCACCTGCCCACACTGCCAAAAGCACCAAAACCTGGTTCAATGACCATGGGATTACTGTGCTTGGTTGGCCAGAAAACTCACCTGACCTGATCCCCATAGAGAATCTATGGGGCATTGCCAAGAGAAAGATGAGGGACGTGAGACCAAACAATGCAGAAGAGCTGAAGGCTGCTATTGAAGCATCCTGGTCTTCCATAACACCTCAGCAGGGCCACAGGCTGATAGCTTCCATGCCATGCGGCATTGAGGCAGTAATTGCTGCAAAAGGGGCCCAAACCAAGTACTGAGTACATATGCATGGTTATACTTTTCAGAGGTCTGATATTGTTCTATGTACAATCCTTGTTTTATTGATTGCATGTAATATTCTAATTTTCTGAGATTATGGATTTGGGGTTTTTTATGAGCTGTATGCCATAATCATCACAATTATGACAAATCACGGCTTGAACTATCTTGCTTTGCATGTAATGAGTCTTATCTCATATATTAGTTTCACCTTTTAAGTTGCATTACTGAAATAAATGAACTTTTGCACGATATTCTAATTTTTTGAGTTTCACCTGTATTCTCTAACCATTGATAGAATAGTTCCCATATATTATAATAATCAGATTCTTCCTTTCCTTTAATTGCAAGTGTTAATCTATTCATTTCTGCACATTCTAATATTTTCCTAATCACATTCTCCTCTGTAGGGGAGACTTCACTTTTCTAATTTTGTGCAAATACGATCCTAGCTGCAGTTGGTACATGAATAAGCAAATATAAATTTTCTTTACCATATTTTTCTGACGGGATACCCAACAAGAACAGTTCAGGTTTTTGATCAATTGTGCTGCGTCATCTTCTCCAATATTCAGATTTTTGCCCAATATTTTTTTTTGCTTCTACACATGATCACCACATATGACAATATGACTCCGGTGTCTGGTGACATTTCAAACATTTCGTTGATTTGTCTTTAAACATTTTTGCCAATCTTTCGGATGGTTTAAATTAATCAAATAAATAATGGAAATAATGAAAATAATCAAAGAACAACTGGTTTAAAGTTGACAGCCCTTATCTGAAAGGAATGTTTCCTTTGTAGCTTAAGTGAGGGGCTTTTGGGGACCACTGTCAGAGGGGAGCAGGTTTTCAATGCTTTATGTACTCCAGAATAAAACTTTGCAGATCTAAATAGTCAGAGGTTTCTTCATCACAGTTTCTTTCATACATCTGCTACAGTAAAAATTTAATAAATCTGAAATTGAATATTCCAGATTTAATTCATTCTAAATTTTAATATCAATAGATTATCATACTTTAAAATCATATATATGAAGAATGGAAGAATGCAATGTTAATAAGGCTTTGAAGAGACTGGTTGTCTCTTAATATTTAAATCTTTTTTTCAATTCCATCTCTCAAGACTTCACAAGTAGAAAAGTCGTTTTTTGTAATGTGATATGCCAGACCCAAAAGTCAGGAACTAAATGAAGAATATGCCAGTCATTATATTTCGGACAACCCTTTGGAACTAGTCAGAAATGTCATATTTACTTAAGTGAAGCATGAGACTACTTTTCTAATGTCCATTTCTACCTCTGTTTTCCATGGATGCTGAGTCCTGATACATTTTCTTTGGCATTCCTTATTTCTCTGCTCAGTCCCTGCCTCAGTCCCAATGTGTGGAAAGTTGTCATCCTGGATTTGTCAAGAGGGTTCGAGAAGGAGAGCCAGTTTGCTGCTATGACTGCGTTCCTTGTCCAGAGGGGACCTTCTCCACTCAGGAAGGTGGGTGACACTGAGGAAAAGGGAAGGTCTTGTGGAACTGGATCCATCCAGAAGATTTTCATGAAAGTGCGAATTAAACAACAGATTTCACCTGATTTATTTTCAATCTGAAGAATTTCTTTATAAAGAGAAGAATAACCAAAACATCTTGAAGGAAAGGTGGGGAAGAGATGGGAAGGAAAGGAGGATTGGACACGTTTTTCCACATTCAACATTGTCAGGGAGAATAATTCTTTTGCTTGTTAGTTTGCATGTCTCCCTCCATGTTTAGTTTTCTAGGAACATCTCAGTTCTTTAAAAGTTTAGGAATTGTCTTTGCTTTAGCTCATCTGAAGAAGACATGTTATGTCATCCCACAAAATTGATGCATAAAAAGTTGTATCAAGCAACTAATTTCTATTAAGGTCATCAAAAAACAAAACTAGACATTGGCAGTGGTTTGTTCTCAAAGCTTTCCGTTTAGCTCCCAAATGTTTCATTACCAATTAGGTAACCTCATCAGCTGGATTTTGTTTGAAGTATCTTATTCCATTTCTCTTTAGTTTATGCAGGTCTTGTGTGGTGGTACAATCAGTGGGTTGCGTTATTGGCCACTAGCATGGCCGTTCGAATGGTCCAATTTCTCCAGGTTCATAAGCCCATTCCAAATCAATATGCTTGTGGATTGATTGACCTATTTGCAGAATACCAGGCTTTGATGAATTCACATGTGTGTAGTGAGTGTCAGGGTGGGAGACTATTTTTGTTCCATCCCAGTCAAATTGGTGTTGTTCATGTCTATTTGACTCAAGTTCAGAGCTTATCTAGACTTATTTACCATAGGTAGATCATCTTGATGGATCATGGAAGGAGAGCTTTTGGGCTCAACAGAGCAAAAAGAAACAAAGGAAAAGAAAACTCTTGACATGGTAACACTATATGAAGGTGAAAATATTGAAGGAATATGTCTTTTATTTCAGATACAGAAAAATGTACCAAGTGTCCAGATGATAAATACCCAAATGAGGCCAGAGTCCAATGTATCCACAAAGTTATAGTGTATCTGTCTTATGAAGAACATCTGGGCATCATCCTGGTCTCTTTTGCCCTACTCTTCTCCCTAACCACAGGTCTTGTTTTAGTCATTTTCATTAAATACCGAGAAACTCCCCTTGTCAAAGCCAACAACCGGGACCTCTCCTACATCCTCCTGGTCTCCCTCCTGCTTTGCTTCTTGTCTCCTTCTCTCTTCATTGGTCAACCAAGGAAAGCCACCTGCCTTCTCCGACAAACGCTTTTCAGCATCATCTTCTCAGTTGCTGTTTCTTCTCTCTTGGCCAAAACCATAACGGTGGTGCTGGCTTTCCTGGCCACAAAACCAGGAAACCGAGTGAAGAGATGGTTGGGGAAGAGCTTGGCCAACTCCATCATCCTTTCTTCTTCTGCTGTCCAAATTATCATCTGCTCCATCTGGCTGGGAGTTTCTCCCCCCTTCCCTGACTCCGACCTCCACTCCCAGCCTGGAGAGATCATCCTGCAATGCAACGAAGGGGCTGTTGTCATGTTGTACGTCACCCTCAGCTACATGGGCTTCCTGGCTGCCATCTGCTTCACGGTGGCTTTCCTGGCCAGGAATCTGCCTGGGGCCTTCAACGAAGCCAAGCTGATCACCTTCAGCATGCTGGTCTTCTGCAGTGTCTGGGTGACTTTTGTGCCCACCTACCTGAGCACCAAAGGGAAATACATGGTGGCTGTGCAGGTCTTCTCCATCCTGGCCTCCAGTGCTGGTCTGCTGGTCTGCATCTTCACCCCCAAGTGCTACATTATCCTTCTGAGGCCAGAGCTGAACACAAAGGAGCATCTCACAGCCAGAATAAATTTAAAAACACGAGATATAACACCACTGTGATATTGGAACAATTGTTAAAGTTTATTTTATTTGAAAGGGGATATTAATTCTTTCCATTTCGATAGTATGCCAGAGTCAAAGAAAATCATACATATGTTTAAAAATGTGAAATTATTGAACAAGTAGAATTCTTGTAGCTCCCTTTCCTTTCAGCTCTATAAATAAATCACAGAGAACTCTGTGAAAGTCATTCAGAGGAATTTGCTGTTCAGCAACAGCTACAGAATGTGACACCTCATAGAAAATAATTCAGGCACTTGTTCCTACAGCAAAAAGTGTGTTTGTGAGAGAGAAAGTGAGCAGGAAAAGAGGTCAGGAGGAAGCTTTGGGAACCGAGCACCAGCCTCAACAAAAGATTTTAAAAACCAAACTAAAGGTGGAAAATTGTGTAAAGAAATTCCACTGAATTTTTTCTTTCTTTCATCAACCAGATAATTAAAAAAGCAGTTTTCAGGCCCCTTAATTTTCCACTCTACAATTCCTACCTAAAGAATTTTCTCTGGTCCTCTTCCAAGCTTGTCTTGTCTGTGAAGGGCTGGAGAAGATGCCCAGAGAAAGAGGACCTTGAGACTCTCCCCAGGAGGAGGTTGGAGGGATCCAGTCTCAAGGCAGCCACATCATTAACCAAGTCACAAAGGTTCAGTGCTGCAGGTCCAAGGTGGGGGTGAATAAGGGGGTGAATAAGGATGGGGACTTCTAGGTTTCTAGGAAGAGGCACCCATGGAAGGTATCAGCAACTACAGAGATAATCAATGTTTAGGTTTCCAAATGGAAACCTAATTGTGAATATAATGCCTTTGCAAATTCCATTTTAAGGAAATAAGAAAAGCTCTGATGGATCATACCAAGATAAGTCTAAGATTCTCAGTGATAACAAAGAAGCCTCTGGTTCTCCCACAAGCAGAAGGCAGAGACTTATGGCTTTGCCACATATGGAACAGGTGTTTCCCCACATTTTTACTTTCCTCCATCAAACCACACAATATTGGACACTAAGCCATCTCACATTCTAGGAATGCCCAATTTTGGTATCCCACATTAATCTGAGAAAAAGTTTCCTACTTCCACAATTCCAATAAGTACTAAGGCGGGACTGGAACTCAAGAGTCTCCTGGTGATTGGCCCAAAGTCACCCAGTGGTTTTCATACCTACGGGACGATTAGAACTAGAGCCTCCTGTATATTGGCTGAAACTCACCCAGTGTCAGGCCTGCAGCCATCTTTTCTTTTGGATCTTTGGCCTGCCACACTTTCTATTATTCTACAATGCATTTTCCATTGTGGGAAAATGGGAGTTGGGATTGTATGGAGTTAGATGATATGTAGCCATAACAAAATTCTTTCTAGAAAGCCAAGATCATCCTTTGTTTCTGCAACTCTGCACCTGACCGGAACTAGATGGATGGAAGCTGCCAGCATGGCGGTGGATGATTGGACCATGTGATGGACTTGTGGGTGTGGGGGCGAGATCTTGACTTTCAACTGGGTGGGAAAACCAGGAAGCCTTCAGATTTGGGTTTTCCCAGATGTGCCAACATGGCTTTCTTAAGATGGGGGACTGTGGGTAGGTGGGGCGATGTGGGCGGGGCAGCTTCATGATCCTGTGTGGGCTGGATTAATAACTTCAGTGGGCCATATCTGGCCCGCGGGCCATAATGTGAGGACCCCTGGTGTAGAGTGGAACCAAACTTCATAGCTCTGGTGACCTTCCCCAGCAGACTCTGGAGACAAGAGGCCATGTTGAAGGAGAGCACAAGTGAATTCCCTTGTTATTCAGACATCTGCCTCCTGCATCACTTTCTGGACATGTCCTGACAGGAAGGACCACCACCACAACAGAGGCCCTGGGGGAGTACCTGTGGTTTTTTCCACTAACATGGTTTTTTCCCAGCTAACCTTCCTCACATGGGCCCCCAGGGTCAGGTTCCCCAGTGGAAAAGTTCCTCCCCCCTGTGATAGTCACCAATCCAGCCTTTGAGACTCTTCTGCTACTTCCTTTCAGGTGAATGCCAGACTGAAGCAACATGGAAGGGATTTTGAATCAGAAAAGGATAAAAGCCTCAGGTCACCTTCTATGTGGCAGACATTTTCAGACAGGCAGGGATTGTTTTTGTTAAGAAACGGGAGCAGAACTGATTCACCCTCATGCATTATGGACCTCCTGCTTCTCCTTCTGAGGATGTTGTTGTCGCAGCCAGTCTCTGGGAAGCTTAGAACGAAATGCCTGCTGAGTCTGGAGCAGCAGGATGGAAAAGAACCATGGAGCTACTACAGGCCTGGAGACCATCTCATTACTATGATCAACACTGTGACAGAGATATTGCATGTAATGCTGCCTTTCAACAGTCCTCCTTCTACTCCTTCTGGTCACTCGTAAGTCATTGAGGGTGATGGAGTTGCATCCCCTCCATTTGCAGTTCTAACGCTCTCCTTTTCTTCTTATTTCACTTCTATTTTACAGAACCTGCTTAATTTCATGAATATTTTTGATTTCCATGGCTTGTCGCTTTTGTCTGATTTTATGGAAAGGACTCAAATCCAAAGATGGGGCTAGCTAGAAAAAAAACTGAAGAAAGTTGACAATATTTTCTTCTCTTTGTACAATCCTGGCTTCATATCTTAGTTGCTGCCCTGACTGATCTTGGGTTTCAGATCAATGTTGGCTTAAGGCTCAATAGGCTTGTGGAGAGAAAGAGGATTGGATTTTACTAAAATAATTTGTTATTGCTGTTGATGATAATAACATGAATATTTTTTTACAGTCGCCTTTCTTTTGGCTTTGAACAAAAACTGCGCTTCTTTTTTACCATTCAAGTGGTAAATACTAAATTGTTGCACAATCTCACACTTGGTTACAGCCTCCATGACAATTCTTTGAGCACTTTTCGCACTTCAGATGCCTTGCTGGACATTCTCTCTACTGGCAAAGCCAATGTTCCCAACTACGGCTGTGGAAGGAAGGAGAACCTTCTCATTCTTATTGATGGAGCTTACAGAGAAATCTCCATCCAAATGTCAACATTAGGAGGCACCTACAAAGTCCCACAGGTTTGTGTGTGTTTTGCTCAAACATATTAAAGTGAGTGGGGTGGTGGTAGGTGAGGAATGGATGCAATCATATCTTCTCCATGTAATTCAAGGGCTACTTTCACCCTATTAGTGAACAGGGACCTTAACAATTTTAGGCATTGTCTAACAGATGTTGTGGCCAAACTATATGCCTAAATCCTCTTAAATTAGCTTGAGATTGGGTAGCAAGAATTTTTCTTTGCAGAACAATAAGAGTTTTAGGTAGGGTTAAAAGTTATATATATATATATATTTATAAAAAATAAATTATTGACAACAACTTTGTCTTGAAATACCTAATCAGAAAATATGTCAGTCTGGCAAACCAGAGTTTGCTGGCTTTCTAGATGTTAGTGCAGCATTTGACACAAGTAAACGGAGAAATGTTATGGAGGAAATGGATTGCCCTTAAAATGGAGCAAAGACTGTTGGCCCTGATCCAAGTCCCTGTTTGAGAGGGAGGTCTGAGCTCAATGGAGCCCTGAGAAGAAGGATCAGGCCAGTCATCAATAAATGACTGTAATATGTACAAGAGAACTAATGAGACGTTCTTAAAACCTAGTGTTTGGGAATTGATCTGACCTGAAATATAACACAGCTTTCTTCATTGCTTTTTCAGATCAGTGTTGAACCTGTTTCAGAGGTACTGACTGATAAAAGTAAATTCCCTTTTTTCTACCAGATGCTCCCCAAACAAGGGATCCAGTACCCAGCAATTGTCCAGCTGCTCCTCCATTTCAGGTGGACCCTGATTGGCCTCTTTGCTTCAGACACGGAGAAGGGAGAAAATTTCATGAGGATTTTTACTCTTATGCTTGTCAGGAATGGAATTTGTGTGGTTATATCGCAACTGTTGTCAACAACTGGTCACACAGCAGCCCTCAGGGATTCCCTCTCTAAGTGGAGACAAGTCAACGTCTTTGTCCACTTAATAGAATATGATTCCATTTTGGACAAAATTCTTCCTTTCCATTTTGCACTTAGGCGTTTTCCAGGACCCATTGAGGGGAAAGTCTGGATCTTGACAGTTCTGGGTCGTTTGTCAATTCCAAGACACAGACTTCTCAAATATGTCCATAGTTTTTGGGCTTTTCATACAAAATACAAGGAGAAATATTATCGTTTTGAACCCTATTTATTTGTGGAACCCGAGATTGAAGATCATTATTTTCATTGTTCTCTTTCAAAGCACGTCTTTTCTGTCAAAGGCCGCAGAAGATGCACCCAGAAAGCCCCACTGGAGACCAAATGGAAATTGAACAGGATCCGGATCCCAAATCACTCCTATTTGTACACTTTCTTTAACACTCTGGCTCAGGCCTTGAATGCTGCCTATTCCTCCAGACTGAGGAGGAGAAGCAAGAAGGGTGAAGAGAGTTTGGGGTCTCCAAGACTGCAGCCGTGGCAGGTATGGGGTCCCAATATGGATCCATGGAACTTAGTTATTTTTGGAAAGTATCCAAAGGAGACGGAGAGGAACAATCTGAACCTCTTTGTGGTACAAAAGGGCAAAGGCTTTGGCCAATTTTATCATTCATGGGATAATATTCCAAAGAGTGGGCCAAAAATATATCATGATAGATATATTTAGATGAAACACTGCTAATTGTAAAAAGGAGATGCACATTTTCAAATGAATTCCTGGCTTTATGAGTTTGTGATTACCATTGTTGAATGTTGAATGAGTTTGTGATTACCATTGTTGAATTTTACCTTAATACCCCGTGACTATCCATCCCAATCTCTCATCTCTTCCAGAACCCCAGTTTTCTTCTGACTGATGGCTGCTCGGTCTTTGCATGAAAACAATCAGTGAAGGGGTGACTGAACGTCTCTGCTTTAAAATGGCTCTTCCATTTAAGACATTTTTCCTCTCATTCAACGAGAATCTCCTCTCTGTGACTGGATTCATTTTTCCATGTCTGACACTCCAGAATAATAGAGAGTGAGCCGTTCTTAAGCTTCTGCCTAACATCTCTCAGTTCTTGAAAGAGGGCTGTATCCTCCCTTCTCCAACTGAGAGGTTGTGTTAAGCTGGAAAAGAGGCTCCCAGTCTCCTCCTGATTTTCAGTAATTCTTCTTGTTCTCATTGAAAAAGCCTTTTGGTGCCTGCAGGGGGACCTGGTACTTGAGTTGGGGTCTCCCCAAACCAGATTTCAGAGAGTTTTTAGGAAGTTTATTGGCTTGCTTGTTCATTTATCCTCTGCAATGTTCTACAGGTGAAACTCGAAAAATTAGAATATCGTGCAAAAGTTCATTTATTTCAGTAATGCAACTTAAAAGGTGAAACTAATATATCAGATAGCCTCATTACATGCAAAACAAAATAGTTCAAGCCGTGATTTGTCATAATTGTGATGATTATGGCTTACAGCTCATGAAAAACCCAAATCCACAATCTCAGAAAATTAGAATATTGTGAAAAGGTGCAATATTCTAGGCCAGCGATGGCGAACCTTTTTTGGCTCGCATGCCACAAGTGGGGGGAGCACAGGGGGGTCGTGTGTGGACGTGCCACACCCATAATGCAATGTGCGACCCCCCAGTGCACATGCGCGCACAACATGTGACCCCCCCCCCCATTTTTACATGCTTTTTTCGCCCTCCACAGGCTCCAGAGGCTTTATAGGAGCCTGGGGAGGGCAAAAAGAGTCTCCCCCGCCACCCCCAGAGGCCCTCCGGAGGCTTCAGGGACCGTCAGGAGGCTTCCCTGAAGCCTTCGGAGCGCTCAAAATGATCCTCCGAGCAAACCGGAAGTGACTTCCGGTTTGCTTGAAGGGTGATTTTAAGCGCTCCGAAGGCGTCAGGGAAGCCTTCGGACGGTCCCTGAAGCCTTCGGAACGCTTAAAACCACCCTCCGAGCAAACCGGAAGTGACTTCCGGTTTGCTCGGAGGGTTGTTTTAAGCATTCCGAAGGCTTCAGGGAAGCCTCCGGACGGCCCCTGAAGCCTCCGGAGGCCCTCTGGGTGGGCGGGGGAGGCTCTTTTCACCCTCCCCAGGCTCCTATAAAGCCTCTGGAGCCTGGGGAGGGCGAAAAATGGCTTTTAGAAAGGTGAACTCAGCTGGCCAGCGCGCACATGCGTGCTGGCCAGCTGACAGGGCAGCGCCTCGCGTGCCCTGACAAATGGCTCCGCGTGCCACCTGTGGCACGCGTGCCATAGGTTCGCCATCACTGTTCTAGGCTCAAAGTGCCCCACTCTAATCAGCTAATTAAGCCCTAACACCTGCAAAGGGTTCCTGAGCCTTTAAATTGTCTCTCAGTCTGGTTCAGGAGGAATCACAATCATAGGAAAGACTGCTGACCTGACAGTTGTGCAGAAAACCATCAGTGACACCCTCCATAAGGAGGGAAAGCCTCAAGCGGTAATTGCAAAAGAAGTGGGATGTTCCCAAAGTGCTGTATCCCAAAGTTATGTGGAAGGGGAAAGTGTGGAATAAAAAGGTGCACAAGCAGCAGGGATGACCATAGCCTGGAGCGGATTGTCAGGAAAAGGCCATTCAAAGTGTTGGGGACCTTCACAAGGAGTGGACTGAGGCTGGAGTCAGTGCATCAAGAGCCACCACACACAGACGGATCCTGGACATGGGCTTCAAATGTTGTATTCCTCTTGTCAAGCCGCTCCTGAACAACAAACATCAGAAGCGTCTTACCTGGGCTAAAGAAAAACAGACCTGGTCTGTTGCTCAATGGTCCAAAGTCCTCTTTTCTGATGAGAGCAACTTTTGCATCTCATTTGGAAACCAAGGACCCAGAGTATGGAGGAAGAATGGAGAGACACACACTGCAAGATTCTTGAAGTCCAGTGTGAACTTTCCACAGTCTGCATTGATTTGGGGAGCCATGTCATCTGCTGGTGTTGGTCCACTGTGCTTCATCAAGCCCAGGGTCAACGCAGCCGTCTACAAGGAGAGTTTGGAGCACTTCATGCTTCCTTCCACAGATGAGCTTTATGGGGATGCTAACTTCATTTTCCAGCTGCCCACACTGCTAAAAGCACCAAAACCTGGTTCAATGACTGTGGGATTACTGTGCTAGATTGGCCAGCAAACTTGCCTTACCTGAACCCCATAGAGAATCTATGGGGCATTGCCAAGAGAAAGATGAGAGACATGTGACCGAACAATGCAGAAGAACTGAAGGCTGCTATTGAAGTATCCTGGTCTTCATTAATACCTTAGCAGTGCCACAGGCTGATAACTTCCATGCCACACCGCATTGAGGCAGTAATTGCTGCAAAAGGGGCTTAAACCAAGTACTGAGTACATATGCATGGTTATACTTTTCAGAGGTCCGATATTGTTCTATGTACAATCCTTGTTTTATTGATTGCATGTAATATTCTAATTTTCTGAGATTGTGGATTTGGGGTTTTCATGAGCTGTAAGACATAATCATCACAATTATGACAAATCACGGCTTGAATTATCTTGCTTTGCATGTAATGAGTCTATCTCATATGTTAGTTTCACCTTTTAAGTTTCATTACTGAAATAAATGAACTTTTGCACAATATTCTAATTTTTTGAGTTTCTCCTGCATATAATTGAAAAATTTTGTCCATTTTACTTTATCAATGTATGATAGATTCATTTTGCTGAATCTTTCTTTCTCACTTTTAAAGATAGTAGTAACTCTTCTTCTTCCAACTAAGAATACCTGCAAATCATGGAGAAGAAAGATTCAAATGTGAAAAGACCAGATGAGATAAGAAACCAACATTTCTGCTTTTAACATTTCTGGATCTTTTCATTTTAGTTTCATCCCTTTCTGGCGAAGCACCAGTTTTGCAATCTTTCCAACTTTAATTTGTACTTGGACCAAAATGGAGATATAGCAGCGGCTCTTCTCCTCAGGACTTGGGTAGTTCTCCCAAATATGGGATTAATCTACCAGCTCATAGGGACTTTTGAAAGAGAGACTCTGATTGTCAACCAAAGTGCTCTTTTAAAGACAAACTTGCTCAACAAGGTGTGTGAAGTATTGGCTCCTTTTCTCTGTTTTCCAAAGCCTCAGGACCCCTTTCAAGTCTGCTAAGCCTAATCACCATGATGGATAACCTTCAGTGAGAATTGAATGTGGGGAATGATAGTTTTCTTAAACTGCTTGGGAGGCTTCAATATTATACAACTTTTTGAGGGACATGTTCTCAATGACCTCACCTTCACCTCTTCTCACTACAATTCTAGAAAATGAAGAGTTTGTTTTATGCTTGTTTCACCAGCATGGCAGCTATATGAGTTGAACAAATAAATATGCAAGAAGCAAAGAACATCTGGTCTAAAGTTGATAGCCTTAATTCAAAAGGACTTTTTCCTTTGTCTATTAACTGGGAGATTGTTTTGGACAACTGTCAGAGGGAAGATTCTCCAGAAGAGGAAATATTTGCTTATTCTACTGGTCAAAGATTTCTTTCTTCATTGCAGTTTTTCTCTATTTTAATAAATCTGGTACACAAAAATGTATCAAATCTAAAATGCATTCTAAATTTAATAAATTCTAAAATTTAACAGGAATAGATCAGCACCCTTTAAAATCATGTCTTCATAAAGAAGATAGGAATGCATGTTAACAGGGTCATTAGGAAGAACTTATTGAATGACACTTAATTCTTAAATCTTTTTTAAATTTCATCCCTCCACACTTCATTAAGTGAAAAAGTTATTTCTTGCAATGCAATATGTCAGAAGCAAAAGGCAGGAACTAAATGTAGAATCTGCCTGTAATTGTGTTTCCTACAAACAATTGGAACTAGTGAGAGATTTCATAATTTATCTAAGGGCAAACTAGACGCTAATGAGCTTATGTCCATTTCTCCCCCCATTTTCCATGGATGGTGAGTATTAACATACTTGCTTTGGCATTCCTTGTTTTTCTGCTCAGTCCCTGCCTCAGTCCAAATGTGTGGAAAGTTGTCATCCTGGATTTGTCAAGAGGGCTCGAGAAGGAGAGCCAGTTTGCTGCTATGACTGCGTTCCTTGTCCTGGGGGGACCATCTCCAATCAAGAAGGTGGGTGGGAAAAGAAAGCATTGTGGAAATGGAATCACCCAGAACATTTTGATGAAAGTACATATTGAAAGACATATTGAAGCTTACCAGTTTCCTTGTTTATTGTTGAAATGCACAATTTCTCATCTAAGGGGATGAATAACTAAAAGATCTTGAAGTGGGACTAGGAAGAGAAAGGAAAGGAAGGCAGATTGGGCAACCTTTATTATTCCCAGGGGAAACATTTTTTTTTGCTTCTTAGTTTGGATGTGTCCCTCCATTTTAATCTTTCTAGGAAGATCTTTGAAATTTTAGGAATTGTCTTATGTCCATTGCTTTTTCTCATCGGAAACAGATATCGTCATATCATCCCCCAAAATTGATGCATAAAAAGTTATATCAAGCAATTAAGGTCATTAAGGAGAAATATCTTCTTGAAGGACCAAGGAGAGGGATCTTTTGGGCTTTTTGAGGTTTTTGTTGTTGTTGTTGTTAAACAGTGAAATAGGAACCAGAGTCCCAACCAAAAATAAAGCCAGCGGTGGTTCAAAGGAGAGGGGGGGAAATCCTTTAATACACAATTGTGATTTGGTTGAAACAGAACTCACAAAAAGCATGGAAAATAGAGGGCCAATTAAAAAAAACAAGGTGCAGAATATTGATATACGTGGAATTAGTTCAGAGTTTGAGCTTATGGGTAAATCTGGAGAGTAGGGAACGAAATATGTTCATCTGCTGGTTCTTAGAATAGGAAGACTGCAGCTTTCCAGGATGGGAATCAAGAGCCCTAATTAATAAAATAGACCATCAAATCTGACATATTTGTAGAAGAGTAAAAAAAGACATCCCAAAATAGGCATTCCAAAAATTCAAAGAAAAAAATCACATTGCACAAGAGCAGACATGTTAACATAAAAGCACCAAGGTAAAGCTGAAAATGTATGAAGCTAATATGTATGGAGACCTTTGGTGCAAGAGGTCCTTAATTTCCCCTGAGATCTTTGAGGGTTTCTGCTCAGAATGGCTCCCACCCTGGGGACCTTATAGAAGCCACGAAAGACCAGGCTGCTCTCCAGGCTCTGGAGCAAGGGAGGCTGAGCCCCTGCTGGAGGGGATTTGGTGACCATTAAAGACTCACTTTGTCTTTTTTTAATAATAAGTAATCAGCTAATTTATAATTTGTATAAATAAATAAGCAAAGTCTTATTAGTTTGTCAGTGTAAAGTATCCATCTGGGATTAGCATGGCAATCCCCTTTAAAATATATTATTTGTTCATATCCCATCTAAATACATACATACATACATACATACAGTGTTGTATTTGTGCTGATAAATAAATAAAGGGAGACTAGTATAGATCTATTTCAAGCTATTTAGCTCTCATCAGCTAGCCATATCCTTACTGGGATTTGAACCTGGGCTGTATTACATATTAGGCAGATGTATTAGCCACTAAGCCACAGGCTCTCCTCCTTTATCAGCTAAACCAGGGAAATAGTTATGTATTGTGTCACAAACCCTGGTATGCCCAAACATGGGAGGGAACACACTGCTTCCCCTTTCTGTCTTTCGGCTCACTCCAGGAGACCATCCAGGCAGAAAACCATATTTTTAATGTTGCCTTTGTTACATTTGGGTTGTATTTGTGCTGATAAATAAATAAAGGGAGACTGGTATAGATCTATTTCAAGCTATTTAGCTCTCATCAGCTAGCCATATCCTTACTGAGATTTGAACCTGGGCTGTATTACATATTAGGCAGATGTATTAGCCACTATTAGCTTACCACATTGCACCCATATTAGTGCTGCTCCCTGTAGTCATTTCAGATTATTTGTAAAGCTACATTTCTCGACTACCCAGCTAGATTTCATAGGATAGACATCCTCTGGGTTCAGAGTACTGAGAAATACCATCTGGAAGGACCCAGGATGTTTGCCTAGAAAGATTATCAGATTTGTTATTCACCTGTAATAATGTAGGTTCCTATGAAGGTTCTCAGCATCACTCAGGAATGGCTTTAGGTCCCAGGAATTCCCCAAATTCCATACACCTTACCTATATAGATTTCAGTGATATTTTCTTATTTTTTCCTCATGGAATTCTTAACCAATAGATCTCAGAAAACCTCTCTGTTATCAGCTGTTCTCCACAAAGGTATTTATTGGAAGGTAAAATGGCAGATAATTAAAGAAATGTTGTTTTTTCCTTTCTCAGATACAGAAAAATGCATGAAGTGCCCAGATGATAAATATCCAAATGAGGACAGAGTTCAATGTATCCCCAAAGTAATAACCTTCCTATCTTAGGAGGAACATCTGGGCATCATCCTGATCTCTTTTGCCCTACTCTTCTTCCTAACCACAGGCCTTGTTTTAATCATCTTCATTAAATGCCGAGAAACTCCCCTTGTCAAAGCCAACAATCGGGATCTCTCCTTCATCCTCCTGGTCTCTCTCCTGCTTTGCTTCTTGTCTTCTTCTCTCTTCATTGGTCAACCAAGGAAAGCCACCTGCCTTCTCCGACAAACGGTTTTCAGCATCATCTTCTCAGTTGCCATTTCTTCTCTCTTGGCCAAAACCATCACAGTGGTGCTGTCTTTTCTGGCCACAAAACCAGGAAATCGGGTGAAGAGATGGTTGGGGAAGAGCTTGGCCAACTCCATCATCCTGTCTTGCTCTGCTGTCCAAATTATCATCTGCTCCACTTGGCTGGGAGTTTCTCCCCCATTCCCTGACTCTGACCTCCACTCCCAGCCTGGAGAGATCATCCTGCAATGCAACGAAGGGACCGTTGTCATGTTCTACATCACCCTCAGCTACATGGGCTTCCTGACTGCCATCTGCTTCACGGTGGCTTTCCTGGCCAGGAATCTGCCTGGTGCCTTCAACAAAGCCAAGCTGATCACCTTCAGCATGCTGGTCTTCTGCAGTGTCTGGGTGACTTTTGTGCCCACCTACCTGAGCACCAAAGGGAAATACATGGTGACTGTTCAGGTCTTCTCCATCCTGGCCTCCAGTGCTGGTCTGCTGGTCTGCATCTTCATCCCCAAGTGCTACATTATCCTTCTGAAGCCAGGCCTGAACACAAAGGAGCAGCTGATGTCCAGAATAAAAATATGAGACAGAAGAATTTCAACTTTTAAACACGTTCCACACTCCAAACATAGAAAGTGGTCTAAGCTGTTCTGCATGCATGAGTGGGCCAACTGTTTTTCTTGAAATAAGAAAGGATATGTGGAAGATTGTGAGGAGAACATTTATTGGAGAAATGGGAGCATGTTAGTAAGACAGAAATGTAGACGGAATGTAGGGAGGAATGTTGATGCCCTCATTTCTCAGTACATTTCACCCAAACTGCTTTGCCAATGCAGCTGAGATGTTTCTTTTCATTTACACAATAACTCTTTCTTGAGAGTAGCAACAATACAAGGGTGGGGAGTTAACTTGAGTCTCGCTAATTATGAATATTCATGGTTACATCATCTATTAAACGAAATATACACCTGTATGATTGTCATTTTCTCCTCCTTACCTGGAATATAGAAACATGAGTGCATTCTTTTGTCTGTAAGATTTCCTCTCACTGTTTTCTGGAGGGAAATTCCTCCAGTGGAGACTGAATAAATAATAACTGCCGTGAGCCTGGATTATTGAGTTTTCTGGGCCCTGTATTTGATTCCACTGAAACTGGTGTCAGGATGGGATTCACAATCTTAGATCTGCCACCAGGGATGGAGGAACCCCTATAGTGTGAGTGTTGTGAGATTGATCCCATATCTCTTCTCACTGCCACTTAAAGGCCCCATTGAGGAGCTTCTGTGAGGCCACAGTCTGTGTCTAAGAGTCAATTGTGGCTGGGAAGGCTTGAAGAGTGTTTGAGGTCCTTTCCATCCAGGGGTGGATTCCTGCCGGTTGTAACCGGTTCACTAGAGGAGGTTCCAGAAATCTAGAGAGCCATTTAGAACTGGTTTCACTGGTGGAACCGGCCCACACCCTCACTTGCTCCCCCCCGCCCATCTGGAAGCCACTCCATCACTCACTCCCCCCGCCTGTCCGCACTATGCTACTCCTGCCCACCGCTCACTGATTGGCTGGCTCACCAATCATCCCGCCCTTATCTAAGAACCCTATCTAAACCCACTTACCTTTTTTTCCTGCTTGGCTCTCTATTGCTGCCTGCTGACTCTGAGGAGGTAAGTAAGCTGCAACTAAGTGCGGGGCGGGGGGGGCAGCAGGAGGCCAGCTGCAGTGGCCTGCCGCAGCCCTGCACTATAACCAAGTCCAGTGATCTTTTGCGGCCTTGCAAGGATCCTGGGCTCGCTTATAGCACAGGGCCGCATGGCCACCAGCAAGCATGGGCGCAGGGGTGAGGAAGGTGGCGGGAGCTTATGTGACACGTCTGGCATCTTTGGCATGTTCAGGGACCTCGCAAGGCCTTTGCAAGGTCCCCGGACTTGCCTAAGATGCCCGGCCACCAGCAAGCATGGGCGTGGGGGTGGGGACAGCGGCAGAAGCTTATGTGGCACGACCAGTCTCCTAGGACCTCCTAGGCAGCGGCCATGCTGGGCAAACTACCGTCCGTCTCCCCGTGCTCAGAAAAGCAAGTTCGGGGAGGTCCTTTGGTGGTGGGCAGGCACCCTTGAACCTGCCTGCCAGCAAAGGACTTACCCGGACTTGCTTTTCTGAGCACGGGGAGACGGATGGTAGTTTGCGCCAGCTGCTCAAAGTACTGCCTGTCACCTCGTGCTCAGAAAGCAAGTCCGAGCCCAACCTCATAAAGCGGCGAGGAAAGATCCACGTTTAAAGGTAGGAGCCTTAACGACTGCCGAGGCCTGCCACTCGAAGAAACGGGCGGAGGAAGCAATCGCTCCTTCTTCCAGGTCAGCTTGGCTGCAGTGCTTACACCGTTTCCCGCCCGTTAGGCTTTCGCCAGGCTCTGTTTTCGCGATAAACCTGCCCCCCCTCTCTTTTCGAGGCTGCGAAGTTGACCGGTTTCCACGTGTGGCTGTGGCTGTGGCTCTTGGGGCTAACGCGGAGGGGGAAGCGGCTTGGGAGGATTTTCCCCACAGGGTTTGGCGGAAAGTCTCATGGAACGTTTTTTTTTGCAAAATGGGGAGTTTCCCATTAAGCTCTACCGTGTTCCCAAGTTCTGTATCTGGATGGGTTTGCCGGTTCGCTCCTTGCCTTGGTTGGGGCCTGTAGTGAACACGCAATGGGCGAAAGGAGTGAGGGGGGAGGGATACTGGACAGAGAAGTGCATTGGAGTTGGCCAGCTAATAAATTCAAATAGGTAAATAATTTAAAAAGAAACTTTGGGGGCTTCTGGACTTGGGACCCTGGGGTCAATCCACAAATTGCAAATCGTATTTCAGGTACCCCAAATTGGGGTTTACTCAACCGGAACCCTATCAACCCTATTGTGGTTTAGTGGGACAGATGAAAACCAGGACTAATGCTAAGATTGTTTAGCTCTTGCGTGACTCGTGCTCCTGCAAGAGACGATCGGCATCTTTTGCAAATTCAGAATGTTAAAAGGGTCTTTATCAGAAGGAACATAAATGTACTTGCAAGTAAAGTAAAAGCCAGATTATATGCAAAGACAACATCTCCACCAAAGTTTTTTTTTAAAGTAAATATTCTTGAAAGGGTAAAGAGGAATGACTTGTGTGAGAATCACTAATTGTAATCCATCATTTAGAAACATCCAATTTGTTCTGCATGTCCATAACTGAGTTTGTTTATTTATTAAATCTATATACCTCCCATCTCACTAGCTTAACTGATTCGGGACAGCTTACAATGCCATAAAAGCTAATAGAAAAGCATTAAAATTCACAATTAAATGAAGGCTAAAAATCCATGAGGATGAAACCCTGCATTTTTTATGTTTGTCTCTTAGGACAGCACAAAACCTCCATATTTTCTCTCAGCCCCTGCTTTGATTTATTTATTTGATCAAATTTTGAAACCAACCATCTCCATCACAAATGGACTCTGGGCAGTGTACAAATAAAATATTAAAACCTAAAAAAAAAAGCATATAAAATTTGAAAGAGGCAAAGATGATTAAAATGCTAAAACTGAATTAAAATTAAAACTTTCAGTTTTCCCTTGCATCAAGGCTCTCCAAGAGAAGAGACTCCTGATAGCTCCAGGTTGACATGAGGGGTCCTGGGTGCTCTCTGAGCTTGGTGGTTTTCTTGCAGATGTTTCATGACCCAGCTAGGTATCTCACACCAAGACAATAAAACATCTGCAAGCAAGCCATCAAGACCACAAGGCATTTATTTCTTCAGTTATTAAATTTATATGCCTCCTGCCTCGTGGTCATCACGATCTCCTCATCAGGACCTTCCACAATGACCGGCCTCAGAATTACATCTCCACAATCTCAAATTTTATTTATTGTGTATAGAATATTTTTAATGGTTTTATTTTAATTTATTATGTATAGAATATTTTTAATGGTTTTATTTTAATTTATTGTGTATAGAATATTTTAATGGTTTTATTTTAATCTATTATGTATAGAATATTTTAATGGTTTTATTTTAATTGTGCATAGAATATCTTTTTTTTAAATTATTTTTAGGGATTTTTTATTTATTGTTTATAGAATATATGCGGCTTATATGCGGTGGGGGGGGGGTTTATATTTTTGCCCACCAGAAAAATGTGGCATGGCTGTATTATGAGGACATGTCGTATTTTCAGGGAAACACGGTAGATGACCTCCAAGGTCCCTTCCAACTCTGTTAATCCGTTAAGCCAACTGGGCTACTGGAACACAATGCTTCTCTCAACCTCAGCAACTTCAATTAGAGTGGACTTCAATTCCCAGAATTCCCCAACTGCCCATCTTGAAGTTATTGAGGTTAAGAAATATGGCTGTAATGAGTGACCCAGGAGGATATCACTGAAGGGAACTCAGAAGGTATGCAGGGAAACAGGTGGATTAATACAGAATGGATGGGAAACTACAGAAAGAGAACCCTTCCTTTCTAAGTTCCGTTCACACTACAGATGCTGATCTGTAAGGGGTTTAAATATCTTCAGGAACATGTGAAGAGAACCAGTTTAGTCAGCTGGTGAAGCCATTGGCCTTTCTCCTCAATCTTGTTCCTCTTTAGAAAGGAGAAGGGGATTGATTCATGAATTATGGACCTCCTGCTTCTGCTTCTGATGCTGCTGCTGATGCCCCAGCCAATTTGGGGGAAGATGAGACTGAAGGGCCCACTGAGTTTGGAGCACCAGGATGCAAAAAAGCCACTGAGTTATTACAATCCTGGAGACCATCTCATCAGTGTAATCATGAGTTTATCAAATAGATAACATAACTCCTTATAATTAATACAGTGCACCGTAAGTCACTTGGTGTGCTGGCGTTACATTCCTTCCATTTGCAGTTATAACACTCTCCTTCTTTTCTTCTTATTTCACTCACTCCTATATTGCAGGCAGAGATGAGGCAGGAAAGGAGAGGGGAGGGGAGAGGGAGGGGAGAGGGGGAGGGGAGAAGGGGAAAATGGGGAGGAGAAGGGACAAGAAGGAGTGGGGAGAGGAAGGGTAGGAAGAGGAGGGGGAGGGGAAGGGGAGGGGGCAGGGAGGGGATTAGGGAGAGAGGGGAGGGGAGAAGGGAAGAGGAGAAGGAGGGTGGAGTAGGAAAGGAGGAGGAGGAATAGGTGGTGGGGAATAGGAAGCAGGGAAAGCAGAAGGAGAGGGAGAAGGAAGAAGAGGAAGTGATGATGAAGAAGAGGAAGTGATGAGGATGATAAGGAAGATGATGATGAGGTGATGGTAAAGGAGAGAGGAAGAGGCGGAGAAAGAAAAGAAGAATGAGGAGGAGGAGAAAGGAGAGTAAGGGGAGGAGAGGGAGGAGAAGTGGGTGGGAAGGAGGGGGAGAGGGAAGGAGAGGGGAAGGAAAGGGGGAGTGTGATGACTTGGCATAATATAAAGGTAGACAGCAAGGAGCTTGAACTAGAGGCTGGTCTTTATTCAGTGGCAGCCATCTTGGAAAACTATTTTCTGCCCTAGATGACATCATTTAAAAAGTTAACTGTTTCCTAACCTTCTTTTTTTAAAAAAAAAATTTATTGGTTTTTTTTAACATTTATAAGGGAAAAGGTAAATGGAAAGGTATACAAATTTTGGCAGTTGCAAAGTGTGGCAGGCGCCCCCTCCCTCCAAACTCATAGTATACATCTGAGTATAAAACATTAATACATAGTCATATATAATCAGCATATTAATTCTATCGGTATTTTCAATCAGTTTATACATTGTATTATATAATCCACATATAATTCCATTACTACTTTCGGTCAGTTTATAACAATGAGATTTTCTTATTCATTTTTGTGATCTGAGCTTTCTTGGTATTGCCCCTTCTCCCCCCGCTGGCAGAGCTCCGGCCCCTCCCGTGTCTTGCATATCCGTTGTAGGATCTTCTGTTTTTTCTAGGTGTGTTTTTTTTTTTCATAAAGGCCTGTGCCTCTATGGGTGTGTTAATTCTAATTCTTGTCTCCTCCCAGAATATCAACATACCTTCAGGCATCAACCATCTAAACCACACCCCCTTCTGGTATAATTTATTCGCCAATTGTGAATAATTTTTCCTTTTTTCCCTAATTTTCTTGGGGATCTGCTTCAAGATGGTTATTTCCCTATTGTGGTATGTCAGTGCCTGCCCCCTTTGCACACCCAGAATTTCATCTCTTGTGCTTTTTCTAAGAAATTTAATATGGACCTCCCTGGGTACATTGTGTGTTCTAGCATAAGCTGAGTTCACTCTGTAAACCAGATCTATCTCCCATTCCATCTGTTGTTTTTCTTTGTGTATATATTCAGCCAAAATGTTTGTCATAATGTCCCTTATATTTTCCCCATCTGCCTCTATGACATTTTGAAATCTAAGATAAAAGGACATTCTCTCAAATTCTGTTTTCATTTGCTGGGTATCAAGTTCTTTGTTTCCCTTCTGCACCGCTTCTACCCCCCCCCTCACCTCCGCCACCCCGCCCTCCACAAGGTCCAGTCTCTGTGAATTCTTATAGATTTGGACTTGGTTCTCTTTAATTTCTTCTTTCATTTCCTTTAATTGTTTCTTAATTTCCTCCTGGCAATGTATAAGTTGCTGAAGCATTTGTTGCAAATCCAACTCTGTACTCTTAGGTTGCATCAGGTCTGTAATCTTTGATTGTGTGGCAGGACTGGATGTTGCAGATGTCGGGGCAGAGGTACCAAAGCCAGGTTTTCCAGGGGGTGGTCTTTTAGGAGACATAGTTTATAAAATAAAGAGTTCAGTCAGTATGGAGAATGGACAACTGGAGAAGCAGAGCAGCCAGATGAGTCCAGGAGGCAGAAGATCCAAGCAGAAGAGAATTTCTTTAGTCAGTCTGGCAATAGAGAAAAAATTTCCCCCCAGAGAGTTCAAAGAATAACAATCCACAAGAGATTCTTCTGGGTGGCACGGAGACAAAGACCGGAAGCCTGAATTTTAAAGGTGGAGTCAGGTTTCACGATTCATGAAGACAACGGAAGTGTGCCATCTTGCCCTGCCAGCTTTGGGCTCAGAGGCATAACAAAGTTTTAAAAGTTCCCAAAGTCCTCAGATCATCAATAAGTTATGGAGTTAGATTCAATGAAAAGTCACTTTAGCAAGGGTGAGGCTGCATTGGTTGGCTCTCCCCCCTCCTCCTTCCCCTGGGGCTGAGAGCAGAATTATTCCAAGCCGCTTGTCCAAGGGGGGGAAATCCCCCTCCCTCCAGCCGCGCCTCCAAAGTAATCCGAAAGTTAAGGTTTTAAAATGCTGAAAGGTCCTTCAAGTCAAGAAAGAGAATGAAAGGGGGTAGCGCCTCACCACACTGCCGCTGCTTCCTTCTATTTTTTCATACTCCGATCAGCCTGTTGCGAAGACGCGAAGTGCCCTCCGAAACTGCTCCCTGATGCCTAGAGCGAAGCGGTGGGCCCCCCACCAGCCGCCGCCGATGCCGGGATCCCTCGCGAAGCTGCTCCTCTGGCAGGACGCCTCTCCGGGGCATCCTGTGCCCCCCAAGAAGTGGGGAAGCCCACCGGGGAGCCGGAGCGGGCAAACGACTTGCCCGTCGCCGTCAGCCGCCGGAACCGGAAGTCTGTTTCCTAACCTTCTTAAAGAGCTAGGCATAACAATTGAACTTGAAATATAACATAAAACATACACATCATTACATCTCCCTTCTTAAGTATAAAACATCTAATATGATACAAAGTCTTTCCATACTTTTGAATTAATAGCTCAACCATAGCGAGAGAAAGTTACAGCTGTCTGATCATCAGTAAAATTGCTGTCAGGTTGTGAGTCAGTCCCGGCATTATCACATGCTGATATGTTTACATTATCTTTGGCATTCTCGGTAGGCTGCATATCCGTGTTCGGGAATTTTGTGCCATCATTTTCCTTGTTGTTTACTTCTTCCAATGCAGTATCAGCAGCAGTGTCTTTGTCCAAAGATGACACCTGTTTCTTCTCAATTGCTGTCCACATTCGGTTTCAACTACATATGATTTTGGTGAATTGCCTTCTCTGACAATTCGAGCAGGTTCCCATGTTCTCCCAGTGACTCTGTGTCTCACAGCTTGCCCAGCACACAGTGGACGAAGAGGCTTGGTAGGTTTATCAAAATACAGTTTTTGCTTTCTCATATTTATGTTCCTCTTAGCTGTTACCCGCTCATGTGGGATGGAACGAGGCTGCAATTTATGCGGAGCAGTAGGCACTGTAGACCTCAGTTTTCTCCCCATTAGCAGCTGCGCCGGTAAACCCTCAATGGGTATTGCACAATAGTTTAATAAGCCTAAATACACATCCTGCCCTGATGATTGTGCTTTCTGTATAATGGATTTGGCTATGCCAACATACTTCTCTGCTAGGCCATTGGCCTCTGGGTGATAAGGGCTTGTGGGTTTGTGCTTGATTCTCCATTCATGCAGGAAGCACTGGAATTCAGCACATGAGAATTGTGGCCCATTGTCAGACATAAGTTCTTCACACACTCCATGTCTTGAAAGTATTGTCTTAAAAGCCCATATGACCGTTGACTCTTTTAAACTTCCCAGCTGCACTAATTCAAAGTATTTGCTGTAGTAGTCTACTATCATCAGGTAGTGGATGTCTCCAAAGTGAAAAATATCAGTAGCCAATCTCTGCCACGCCCGTGAAGGAACATTCCACGGTGTAAGAGGTTCTTTCGCATTGTTTTTTTTTAAATGTCTGGCAGGTGTCACACTTCTTTACAAGTGTTTCAATGTCAGTGTCGAAATGAGGCCAGTAGACCACCTCCCGTGCTCTGCGCTTACTCAGAGTAATGCCCAAATGTCCCTGATGAATTTGTTCCATTACTTCTGCCCGCTGCGACTTAGGTATAAGAATACGGTCACCCATTAGTATGATATCCTCATGAATGGATAGTTCACCTTTCACAGGCCAGAATTCCTGCAGCTCAGGACACAGCTTCTTGCGTTTTTCTGGCCAGCCATTGCACACAACATGCATTAGTTTCTCTAGTACTTTATCCTGTTTGGTGTCTTGTCTTATTTTCTCCAGCCGTACATCTGATATTGGCATGTTCACTAGTATTGCATGTACCTGCTCTTCCAACTCAGGTTCATCCCTGGCTTCATGTCCTTCTGGAAACACTCTTGACAGGCAATCTGCCATTGGAATTTCCTTCCCAGGCTTATACTTTACTGTGAGATCATACTGCTGTAATTTCATAACCATTCGCTGCAAGCGTGGAGGTGTAGAAGCTAGCTTTTTTTGTAGTATGTACTCCAATGGCTTGTGGTCGGTTTCTACAACAACTGGACGGCCATATATGTACTGGTGAAACTTCTCACATCCATTCACAATGGCAACATCTCTTTCTTAATTTGAGCATAATTGGCTTGTGTCGTGGTCAGTGCACGTGAAGCATAAGCCACCGGATGTCCTTGTTTATTTATTTATTTATTACTTGAACTTATTAGTCGCCCCCTCACCCCACAGGGACTCGGGGCGACGTACAAAAGTATTATATAGCGTACAGAGGAGGTAAAAATAAATAAATAAGTTACAATACCTAAAAAAGTTAAAACCCCAGTGAAATTAACCCTTAAAACTAAAATTACCAATTAATAATGCCCTGGGCTGGAGAGGTTGTAGTATTATGCCAGGTCAGCTAGTCGAAACAGGTAGGTTTTCAGCTTCATACGGAAGGAGCGAAGGTCGGTTGTTGTCCTGATGTCTGGGGGGAGGTCATTCCAAAGGGTGGGGCCCACTACAGAGAAGGCCCTACTCCTGGGCGCCGCCCTCTGGCACTCTCTGGAGGACGGCACCCGGAGTAGTCCCTCTCTGTGTGAGCGGACGGGTCGCAGGGATGTATGGGGCAGGACGCGATCCCGCAGGTAACTAGGCCCTGTGCCATGGAGCGCTTTGAAGGTGGTAACCAGCACCTTGAAGCGCACCCGGTAGGCCACAGGAAGCCAGTGCAGCTCGCGAAGGATGGGTGTTATATGGGAGAACCTCGATCTCCCCATAATTACCCGCGCGGCTGCATTCTGGACCAACTGCAGTCTCCGGGTGCACCTCAAGGGGAGCCCCATGTAGAGAGCGTTACAGTAGTCCAGGCGAGACGTCACCAGCGCGTGAGTGACTGTGCGCAAGGCCTCCCGGTCCAAAAGGGGCCGCAATTGGCGCACCAGGCGAACCTGGTGGAACGCCCCCCCTGCCACGGCTGCCACGTGATCTTCCATAGACAGCCGGGCATCAAGGAGGACGCCCAAATTGCGCGCCCCTTCCACCGGGGCTAATTGATCGTCCCCGATGGCCAGCGATGGCATATGCTGGTTGAACCGGGAAGCCGGAAGCCACAGCCACTCTGTCTTGGAGGGGTTGAGCCTGAGCCTGTTGTCATCCATCCAGACCCGGACGGCTTCCAGACACCGGGACATCACTTCAACAGCCTCGTTGGGGTGGTTTGGGGTGGAAATGTACAGCTGAGTGTCATCAGCGTACAGATGGTATCCCACCCCAAAACCACGGATGATCTCGCCCAGCGGCTTCATATATATGTTGAACAGGAGAGGCGAGAGGATCGACCCCTGTGGGACCCCACAGATAAGGGGCCTCGCGGTCGACCTCTCCTCTCCTGCCAACACACATTGCGTCCGGCCAGAGAGGTAGGAGCGGAACCATCGTAATACGGTGCCCCCGACCCCCAACCCCTCCAGACGACGCAATAGGATACCATGGTCGATGGTATCGAAGGCCGCCGAGAGGTCTAATAGGACAAGGATGGAGGAACAACCCCCATCCTTTGCCCTCCAGAGATCATCCACCAACGCGACCAAGGCTGTCTCCGTGCTGTGACCGGGTCGGAAGCCGGACTGGCGCGGGTCTAGATAATCAGCTTCCTCCAGGTGGCGCGGAAACTGCTGAGCCACCACACTCTCAACAACCTTCGCTAAGAAAGGAAGGTTGGAGACAGGACGGTAATTTGCTAGCTCCGTTGGGTCCAGAGAAGGCTTCTTGAGCAGGGGCCTCACCACCGCCTCTTTCAAGGCGGTTGGTAAAAGGCCCTCACCCAGCGAAGCGTTCACCAGCCCCAGTAGCCAGCCTCGTGAGCCCTCCCAGGAGGCCAGTACCAACCAGGAGGGACACGGGTCCAATAAACATGTGGTGGCTCGCAGTCTCCCGCGCAACCTGTCCAAATCTTCGGTGACAACAGGGTCAAACTCCTCCCAGGATGGTCTCTCAAGACTAGCCTCGGACGTCCCCACTGGAGCACTGAGGTGGGTCCATCCCCTTCGGATCCGATCGATTTTATCCTGCAGGAACTCTCCAAATTCCTCTGCACGGCCCAGCAATGGGGGGTCCCGCTGCCCCTGTGACAAAAGGGAGCGGGTCACCCGAAACAGGGCAGCAGGGCAGTTCTCTGCGGACGCTATAAGGGTGGCACAATACTGACGTTTGGCCACTCTTATTGCCACAAGGTAAGTCCTTACGTAGGCTCTTACCTGTGCTCGGTCGGATTCGGAGTGGGAGGACCTCCACTTGCTCTCTAGGCGTCTCCTAAGGCGTTTCATCGCCCTTAGCTCCCCGTTAAACCAGGGGGCCCGGGTCGATCATGGCCATCGGAGAGGCCGCAAAGGCGCCACCCGGTCCAAGGCACCGGCGGCCACATTATTCCACGCGGCTACCAGGTCCTCTGCCCGGGGGCGGGGCAGGTCTGCAGGAGGTGGCCCAAGCTCCGCCTGGAACCTATCTGGTTCCATCAGACGCCTGGGGCGGAACCATCTGGGATAGTCTGGTTCCGCCTCCCCGCGGTGGGGAGCAGCGCCAGGGAAGTCCAGCTGGAGAAGTGAGTGAGCTGACCATGACAGGGGCGTGATGACTAAATTCCCTCTTCCCAGATCACTCATCCACTGGTCGGAGACAAACACAAGATCCAGTATGTGGCCTCCCTCGTGCGTGGGGTCCTGAACTACTTGAGTCAGATCCATGGCTGTCATGGAAGCCATGAATTCCCAGGCTGCCCCAGATGCCTCTCCCGTCGATGGCAGGTTGAAATCCCCCATCACTAATAGCTTGGGGATTTCAACCGCCATCTCCGCGATCCGCTCGAGGAGCCCGGGCAGGGCCGCTGATGTATGGTGGGGAGCCAGGTATACTATCAACAGTTGAGTCAGTACAGCACCTAACCCAAACTGGGATGCATCCACTTGAAGGACAGTGTCAGTATTTGTGTCAAAGTATTTCAGTATTGGCCCTGGATGTTTAGTGATCAGTTTCTTCACTTTGTCAAAAGTCCTTTCCATGTTTGCATCCCAACACCAAATGGCATCCTTCTGCAGCAATGCACGTAACGGTGCTGTCTGTTGTGCAAGGCCCTTAGAGAATTTAGATAGATAGTTGAAAATGCCCAATGACGTCTCCAGTTCCTTTCTAGAGGCTGGGGCCTTCATGTTAAGAACTGCTGTGATCTTCTTTGGATTAGGCTTCAAGCCCTCTTTGGTTAGTAGGTGTCCAAAATATGTCACTTCTCCTACCCCAATTTGCATTTTATTTGGATTGAGTTTAAGATTTCTCTCACGACATTGATTGAGCAAAGCAGTAAGTTTTCTGTCGTGCTCTACGTGATCCTTTCCATAGACCAACAAATCATCAACTATTACTTCAACACCCTGTAGACCAGCAATTAGTTCATGTGATTTCTTTGGAAATATCTCATGTACTGATGCTATGCCGAAAGGCACCCTTGTGAAGCGCCATCGACCCGCAGAGGAATTGAAAGTAGTGAGGTAACTGCGAGCTTCGTCAAGACGCAATTGCCAGTAACCAGACTGGGCATCTAATACACTGAACACTGTTGCTCCTACTAGCTTGTGTGCTATGTCCTCTATGGTGGGGAGTTTGTAGTGTTCTCTCATTATTACTGTGTTCAAATCACGTGGGTCAATGCATATGCAAATTGTACCTGTGTTCTTCTTCTCCACCACAACCATAGAACTGACCCATTCTGATGGTTCAGTGACCTTCTTTACTACTCCCAACTTCTCCATCCTAGTGAGTTCCTGTCTGAGTTTATCCACAAGAGTTAAAGGTATTTTCCTTGGTGCATGGGTGACAGGCTGTGCACCCTCCTTTATACGTATGTGGCTTATGCCTGGGAGACACCCCAGGCTCTTGAATAGATCACAGTACTCACGTTTAATGTCAACTTCCGTCAGACCTCTGTGCCCACCATCCACAGTCATTATGATCTTCACAAGTCCAATCTCTTTACTTGTTTTGAGACCTAGCACAGCTGGGGCTTGCATTTCTATCACAAACAATTGTAAAGCTCTTTCTGATCCCTTGTAGGCACATTGTACATGACAGCGACCCATTACTTTCAGCTTTGACGCCCAGGAGCAGGGCCTTCTCTGTGATGGGCCCAGCCCTCTGGAATGACCTCCCCCCCGACATTAGGATTACTACCGATCTCCGCTCCTTCCATTCAAAACTCAAGACCCACCTTTTTCAACTAGCCGGCCTGGCTCAATGATAGTTCCATCTTTATCCTCCTGGCAATCTTTTAAATTTGTAATTTTATATTGGGGTATTTTAATTTTAATTTTATTAAGACTATTACTATGTATTGTACTATGCGATTTTGACACCTCCTCCGTGAAATGTTTTAATTGTATAATATGTGTTTTTATTTATTGTACGCCGCCCCGAGTCCCTTCGTGGAGAGGGAGCAGCTAACAAATATAATAAATTCAAATTCAAATTTTCACCACCATATCCCATTAAATTTGGTAGGTTCAGAGTCTCTAAAGGGGATTCATTCCTGAGGTGTTCCAGATATATGTGGCTTGGCACACAATTTACTTGTGCTCCAGTATCTATTTTGAATGTGACTGGAGTTTTGTTAGCCCCTATCTGTAATGTTACATTGGCTTCATCTGCAGACTGATGTGCTTTCTGTATGGCTGCAAGATATATCGGGGAGCAGTCCGAGTCTGATCCTGCATTGTCATCATTGTCCTTTATGGTGTGTACAGCCCGTATTTGTGACCTTCCAGTTTGTGAAGACAGTTTACACACCCTGGCAAAGTGTCCTCTTTTCTTGCATTTATTGCATATCTACCCCCTTGCAGGACAGACACTATTTTTATGATGCATGTTTTCACAATATCCACAAGCTGCTTCTCTGTTACTTGTCCCAGTGCCATAGGTGCCTTTTGTTCCTTTGTGTGCCCTTTCTTGACCATATCTACTGCTTTGAGTTTCTATAGCATTGATCTGGTGCTGTGTTCCTTCCAGCACCTGCATGTCCTTTCTTGACATTTCATATGCTCTGGCAATCCTTACGGCTTTCTCAAGATTTAAGTCTTCTTCCTGCAGCAGTTTTTCCTGAACTTCCTTAGACTTGCTGCCCATCAGAATACGGTCTTTAATCATATCTCCAGCATCATGAAAAGCACAGTCTTTGGTAAGCAAGCGCAACTGGGTCACCCATTCATCCACAGATTCACCTCCACACTGGGTCCTCTCATAAAACAGTTTTCTCTGCATTGTGGAGTTTTTCCTTGGGTTGCAGTATGCTTCAAACTTTGCAAACAGTACCTCTGTTTTCCTTTTGTCCTCTGCAGTGATCTTCCCACTTGCTTGCCAGGCTCTGCACACATCACATCCTTTCTGTCCCACACATTTCAGAAAGTGTGCTGCTTTCTGCTGATCAGTCCATTTATCTGCATCAGGTCCTGCAAACACAAGCTCTATCAGTTCCTTCCACCTTAACCAGTTTTCAGATATGTTCCCTGATTCCAAATCCAGGGAAGGAGTGTTCTTTGTGTTGCTGTTTGCTGCCATGCCTCTTCTCACCCCACTCCTGGTGCCATGTGATGAGTTGATACAAATAAAGGCAGACAGCAAGGAGCTTGAACCAGAGGCTTGTCTTTACTCAGCAGCAGCCGTCTTACAACTGCTTCCTGCCCCCAGATCACATGACTAGAAATGTTAACTGTTTCCTAACATGCATAAAGAACTGGGCATAACAATTGAACTTAAGATATAACATAAAACATACACATCATTACAAGCTCCGCCTGGCTTCGTCCACAAACAGCATGGTCGGAGCGCCCCCTGTGGGAAGAGTGATGCAGCGCTCTGGCTAGGCCAGCAGGGGGTGCCAAGAGGCTTCGGAGCTGTGAGGATTATGGGACTGTCGGGCAGAGCAAAGTGAAGGGAGGGGCCGGGGTTCTGAGAAGGGGGGGGGAATGGGGAGAGCCCCACTTTTCTTCACGGGGAGAAAGAGGAAGGAAAAGACTCCCCTGCCCTCTGCATCCCTGCTGAGCACTGGAGACGCTCCAGGAGAATGGCGGTTCCTTTGGCCTCTTTAACTCGCTTCTCCTGCAACTCCTCCGCATCCTTTCTCACACGCTTTGCCCGATCTTCACCCACTGCTCTCACTTTCCCTCCTGTTCCCTCCCTGGATTTAAGCCCCCTCCTCAAATGCTCTCATTCACCCACAAAACAGGCAACAACAAAAACAACCACCCACAACCAACCTCCCACACACAATCCCAGACACACATAGACACACACACACCCCTCTACCCTTAGCAAATCTCCCTCCCTCGCCCCTCTTGCCCCTCCACAAGCATCTTCTGCAGCATCCCTTCTCCCCTTCCCCCTCGGCCAAACACAAAGCCATGCTGCCCGCCCCTCACCTGCACTGCTCCCACACCCCCGGGTTACCCAGAACATCCCACACTACCCACTCACCGTTTCCGCCACCCTTCAAGTCATTGCCCCCAAGCAGAAACCCCCAGCGCCCTTTGGAGAAGAGCCACAGAGCACAAGCTGCCCCTGCCTTGCTTGGGGAGATGGGCAGGTTTCCTCAGGGGGGCATTATGCAGCATTGAAGGTTTGTGACCTGGTCAATGATGCGGCTGCCTTTAGACAGGATCCCTCCAAGCTCCTTCTGGGGAGAGTCTCAAGGTCCCCTTTCTCTGGACATCTTCTCCAGCCCTTCACAGACAAGACAAGCTTGGAAGAGGAGCAGAGAAAATGCTTTAGGTACAAAATGTAGATTGGGAAATTAAAGGATCTGAAAACTGCTATTTTATTTCTCTGGCTGATGAAAGAAAGAAAAAATACAGTGGAAATTTCTTTGCACATTTTATTTATTTAATATTATTTTGCTGTGAAGGTCATACCAAAATAAAAACAATTCCAAACTGAAATGCCAGACAGCTGTTCTTCTGACCACTTTCTGCAAAGGAGGTTTTATCAGGAAATCAAGAAAGAACTATATAAAAGGGATGAAGATTTCTCTCCCCAGCTAACAGCCAGTGAAACATGGCATTTCACATCATTCTGGCATTCTCAGGGAGAGGATCAGGCAGCAAGGCTGGTGCTTGGTTCCCACAGTTTCCTCTTGACCTTTTTTCCTACACACTCTCTCACACACACACACTTTCAGCCATAGTGACTAGTGCCCAAATTATTTTTATAAGATGTCACACTCAGTAGCTGTTGCTGAACAGCTAATTACTCTGAATAACTTTCAAAGAGTTATCTTTAACAAGATTTATTGAAAGGGAAGGAAACTACAGGAATTGCAGTCATTCAGCAATTTCCCATTTTGAAACACATAGATTTCTTTGACTCCGGCATACTGTAGAAAGAATTAATATCTCCTTTCAAATAAAAACAATTAATAATTCCAATGTCATAATGGTATTATGTTTTTACATTTGTTCTGGCTGTGAGATGCTCCTTTGTGTTCAGGTCTGGCCTCAGAAGGATAATGTAGCACTTGGGGATGAAGATGCAGCCCAGCAGACCAGCACTAGAGGCCAGGATGGAGAAGACCTGCACAGCCACCATGTATTTCCCTTTGGTGCTCAGGTAAGTGGGCACAAAAGTCACCCAGACGCTGCAGAAGACCAGCATGCTGAAGGTTATCAGCTTGGCTTCATTGAAGGCCCCAGGCAGATTCCTGGCCAGGAAAGCCACCGTGAAGCAGATGGCAGCCAGGAAGCCCATGTAGCTGAGGGTGACGTAGAACATGACAACGGTCCCTTCGTTGCATTGCAGGATGATCTCTCCAGGCTGGGAGTGGAGGTCAGAGTCAGGGAAGGGGGGAGAAACTCCCAGCCAGATGGAGCAGATGATAATTTGGACAGCAAAGCAAGAAAGGATGATGGAGTTGGCCAAGCTCTTCCCCAACCATCTCTTCACTCGATTTCCTGGTTTTGTGGCCAGGAAAGCCAGCACCACCGTGATGGTTTTGGCCAAGAGAGAAGAAATGGCAACTGAGAAGACGAAGCTGAAAACCATTTGTTGTAGAAGGCAAGTGGCTTTCCTTGGTTGACCAATGAAGAGAAGAGGAGACAAGAAGCAAAGCAGGAGGGAGACCAGGAGGATGTAGGAGAGGTCCCGGTTGTTGGCTTTGACAATGGGAGTTTCTCTGTATTTAATGAAAATGATTAAAACAAGCCCTGTGATTAGGAAGAAGAATAGAGCAAAAGTGACCAGGATGATGCCCAGAAGTTCTTCATAAGACAGGTAGGTTATAAGTTTGGGGATACAGTGGATTCTGTTTTCATTTGGATATCTTTCATCTGGACATTTGGTGCATTTTTCTGTATGTGAAAAACCCCAAAACAATATTTCTTTAACATTCTGTCCTTTCATCTTACAAGAAATACCTTCTTTGGATAACAACTGATACCAAGGGCATTTTCCAAGAAATATTTCTTAATGATTTCATTAAAAAGAGCATAAGAAGGATATATATATATTTTAAAAGTGTAGCTAGTATATGAAGTTGAGGGAAGTCCTAGGATGTTAATTTCTTCAAGTGTAATGTGTAATGTAATTCATAGGAAGCTACATTATTAGAGGTTAATATTGAATCATATAATCTTTTAAGGCAAACATCCTGAGTCCTGCCACATGGCAGTTAATATACTGGACTTGGAGGATACCTACAGTATCTTGTAACATCTGGAAGCAACCTGGAACTAAGGAGAAACTTCCTATGAGTGAGAACAATTAATCAGTGGAACAACTGGCCTCCAGGGGTTTTTGGTCTTCAACTTTGGAGGTTTTTAAGAAGAGTCTGGACAGTCACTTGTCTCAAATTGTATAGGGTTTCCTGATTGAGCAGGGGGTAGGAGTAGAAGACCTCCCAGGTCCCTTCCAGCTCTACTCTCATTTATTGATCTACATGACTGGCAGACTATTTGTGTAATGAGTTCCCCTCATAACTATCCACCACACCATATTATGGACCAGTGACACCTTCTCAGTGATCCTCAAGGGGAAGATCCAATAAACAGTGAATTGCAAGGTCTTTCAGAAGGTGAACCTAAAACAATTCATCAAGTTTCAAAGAACTCAGATGTTCCTAGAAAGGTGAACTTAGCAGCACATATCCAAAATAAAAGCAGGAGAGATATTTCCTCTGCTGTTAGTAAAGCTTGCCCAGTCTGCCACCTCCTCCTCCCATCTCTTCCTAGCCCCTCCTTCAAAGTCTTTTTGATTTACTTACTTTTAGATAAGAAATTGTGCAGGTTAAAAAGACAGGTGAACTTCAATCTGTCTTTTAACTTGCCCTTTCTATCAAAATGTTCTGGATGGATCCAGTTCCACAAAGCCTCCCATTTTCCTCAGTGTGACCCACCTTCCTGAGTGGAGAAGGTCCCCTCCGGACAAGGAATGCAGTCATAGCAGCAAACTGGCTCTCCTTCTCGAGCCCTCTTGACAAATCCAGGATGACAGCTTTCCACACATTTGGACTGAGGCAGGGACTGAGACGAAGAGCAAGGAATGCCAAAGAAAATGTGTTAGGACTCTCCATCCATGGAAAATTGCGGGGGGGGGGGGGGAATGGACATTAGATAAGTAGATTCTACGCTTCATTGAGGTGAATATGAAATCTCTGACTCCTTCCAAACAGGTGTAGGAGATGTGACCCTGGCAGATTCTTCATTTAGTTCCTCTCTTTTGTTTCTAGCATATCATGTTGGAAAAAAAATATTTTTCTACTTAATAAAGTCTGGAGGGAAGGGATTATGTATAAAAGAAGAAGTAAAAGATGAAAACCTGTACAATGCTTTGTTCATAAATATGTTATTTGTACTAAAAAACAATAAAAACTCTATTGGAAAAACCGTAAATTGATTAGCTTGCTTCACTGTTCTTCAGAGGACAATTTGGCAGGCAAAATGACCAAGCCATTGGGTGGAGTGCACCATGGGGAAAATATTAAGTTAATTGGATTTATGTCTATCCCAGTCATGAAGGGAGGAGTGTCAGAGAATTCATGACTGGCAGAAACATGGTAACAAGGTCAGCCAATGAATAAGCATAGCAACTGAGTCAGCCAATGGGGACTGTTTGGAAACTGAAACAGTTTGTAGGCTAGGCATTGTTCAGCTCTCAGTCTGTGCAAAAGCTGCAAACTAGTCCAGTCTGTCTGCTGAATTGAAACTGAAACTGTTCTTTCCTCTGCCTCTCTTTACTTGTACTCTCTACCATGTTGGAACAATCAGCCATTGGTATTGTATATTTATTTTCATGTGTTCGATTATATATAAAGAGAAGTTAATGAATCTGGCTGAATTAGTTACCTATGTGTGCTTTCTGGATTTGATTTCTGCCTCAAACTCTGACAAATTGCATGACACCAACTGGCATGGGAGGCCAACCACCCTGGAGACTATAGACTTTGCCCACTTGAAATGGGACCTCAAGCTTTGGGAAACAGAGAAAAGACACCAAAGTTTTTCTCACCTTATTGAGCAACTTTAGCTGTGAAAGAGTATCTTGGTTGATAGTCAGTCTCTGTCTCTCAAAATGCGCCAGAATCTCTTGCCAGGCATCCTCCTTGGAGGGAACCAAGAAGATATCAATGCCCAGATCTGCTCTTATCTCACCATTTTGATCCAAGTACAGTTCAATGCTGGAAATATTCCAAAATTCATTCTTCTCCAGAAAGGGATGAAACTAGAATGGGAACATCCAATAACTTGAAAAACAGAAAACTTTGTTTCTTATCCCACATTGAATCTTTCTTCTATAATTATCCAATCTCCAAATATGGTTAAATAGGGTACAAATACTGCCAATATCTTCATAAGTGAATGAAAAAGTTTGACAAAAATTTGCCAATCATATACTGACAAAATATAGAGAAAATATAATCAGCACAATTGGTCAATTACAGGAAACATTCTAGAGCAGATGGCAACTAAAATGAACAGAGAAAAAAAGATGATCCATAAACTCTTTGAAAACAACAGGTTGATTGCCAGAAAGCATGGGTTTATCAAGAAGAAATCTGTCAGGCTAATCTTCTCCCTGGTCATCCTGATGGAAAACATCTCCAGATGTGCTAATTCTAATTAATTGTAATGCGACATTAACAAAATTTTGAAAATCTGAAAGAACAAATCTCTCACCAACTGTTTTCTCATCCTGAAAAGTTAGGGAGGATCCTTTCTGAGTTTCTTTCTCTTCCATTATGCAGCTGCAGGATTCTCCCCTCTTATCTGATCCTTCCCTAGGCAGCCTCTCTTCCCCTCATCCCAAAAGTCATTCTCACATATCATTACACTTCCTGAATAGATTATGGGAACTCTGGTGATAGAACTGGATTTCAATAAAGGGCCCACAAACAATTGTGTGATGGGATTATAAATTTGAGGGGTGGATGGTATGATAACTAAGTGGATAAAAACTGTCTTCAAAATGATACTCAAATAATTTGTAACCTTTTAAAATCTTTCCTATGAATCCTAAAGGTGATGGATAACAATTTGCCATTGGTCTTCAATTTTTTTATGTTGTCATTAACATGGTCATTAATACGATCTTAGAGTAAGCTAATTTGATGTGATTTAAAGAATATAAAGTCTTTCAACTTGGAAGCCTTATTTGAAACATCATTTAAAAAGTTTGAAAAAATAACAATGGTTTTAAATCAACATAAAGGCGATAATCAGAAGCAAGCAACAATTGTTGAATAGAATGGATTGGATGGATGGTCTGGAACTTAATTTGCTGCTGGCATCCGTAAGGAAGGAGTCTGGTTTGAAGGCAGGCTGCTTGGAGATGGCTGGAGAGGCCATGGACCCTGAAGACTCAAAGTGGACAGAACGGAGGACTGATGAAATGGATTCTTTCAAGAAGATTGAGGGAGATTGGGGAATGAACTTGTCATATTTACCTGGAAAACAAGTCTTAAATGTCATCTTGTTTCAATTTACAGGAGGTCCTATGACTTTGGGGAATGGAAAGCAGTTGTTGGGAAAGATCCTAATTAAAATTTTAAGGAAATGTATTATTATTAAGAATCAAACAATGATGTTTAACCCTGGACAAATTCTGGATGGATCAGAGGTAATGATTGTGTTGGCCTGTGGTAGATAAGAAGCCCCTGTAAATTTTCTGTGAGTTAAATACAATAGCAGATAACAGACAATTTTGAATTTTTGAAATTTAACTTTATTGTTGGATTGTTTACATTTTTTATATACAGCAAATACAGTAGATGACAAGTCAAGTAGTTGGAAATAGATGTGTAGTTTATAATTGTGGGCCTGTTTTGCAAGGGGGAGAAACTATTATAGCTGTATTGTATTCAAATGGGGGGACAATATGCATATTTTTGTCTGTTTTTAATGTACGCTTTTAACATTTTGTTTTGTCTTTGCAATAGTTTTATTTCCCAAAACTTGTATTTTACTGTTCCAAATAAAATAAAATATAATGAGAGGAATATCAAGTTTCCAGAAACAATATTTATGATTTGCACACAGAGAAGGATGCATAAGTAAAAAGCAGTAGAAAAGTATCTGATTTTTAGCAACTAGGACTTGACTAACAATAGAATCTCATATAAGAACATGAATGATGGGCTGGAAGAAAGAGGAGGGATACCAAAACTGTTATGTACGTACGTACATATGTCAGGAATCTACATAAGGTTTCATGCTCTCCGTTGATTGGGTGTGCTGACCGTGGGAGATTTAACCTGTTGTCATTGGCTGGCTGTTCTGCCTGGAGCTCCTTAAAGGGTGAGCTCCGGCAGCCCAGCTGGCAGAGTGCAGTCACATTTTGCTGGAAATAAAAAGTGCTGAAATCACTAGCAAGTCGCCTGCTGCATTTGCGCTGATCTATCAAAACCTGATATCCATGTTTGTGAAAATGATCTCAAAATTGTAGTTAACTGGAAACAGAATCTGAGTCAGCCGGGAGATGTTCATGGAAAGAAGGAAAATGCAGCAGTAAGAATCTCAGGAAGTGAACGTTCTGGTTTGGGGAGACCCCAACTCAAGGACCAGGTCCCCTTGCAGGCATCACACGTGGAGGAGAATTTGCACAAAATCTACATCAGGGAAGGACAATGAAGCCCAGGAATAGATGAAAGGATGAGCTGTTTTAGAGCTGAGCCAGTAAAGCAGAGAAGTTCAGTCTCCTCTTCATGGATTGTCTGAATGCAGAGACGGAGCATCCATCAGTCAGAGAAGCTTGAACTGGGATTCCTGCAGAGAGGAGGGGGTGGGGCTAGATGGTCTCAGGGTCTCCTCCTAATTTATAAAGGTTGTCATGCCACAACATGTAACTGTTGTGCTGCTGTTGCTCTAGCCCCACCTAGTGGCCGGGGGCAGATAAGCCTCACTATAAGGTCTGAAGCCAGACTCCATTTTCTGTCAGCCTTTGGAGAAGACGGAAGCAGCCGTTGTGACCGAGACCCCTGGTCATCCGGAGACGCCTCCGTCCCTCACACGGAGCATCGCTGGGGGGGGGGGTTATCTGCCTCTTTCCTGGCTGTTAGTTAATGCTGCCTATCTCGTCTTTCTATTCGATTTCCACTCTTTGCATCTCCTCAGTTTCACCTGCCCTCTTCTCCCAATAGAGCATCCAGATCCACATAGGGGGATTTAGCTGCCTGTCAAGCTGCACATGGACCCATGTGCAGTGGGGATGGAACAAAAGTGAAGCTAATCACAAACCCACACATAAAGGTAAAGGTTGCCCTGCACATGTGTGCTAGTCACTTCCAGCATTAGCCAGGAGTTACATCTGGTGGCCAAGCATGGACAAGGGCATAATAGAATGGGTTGTTACATGTATACCATGTCAGGAATCCAGACCAGCAACCCCCCTCCCCTGTTGCGTCTCCTCACGAATGGGAGGCCCCTAAGTCACCATGGTCTAGGGTACATGTCAGAGGTGAGTTCCTACCAGTATGGACTGGTTTGGCCGAACTGGTAGTAACTTGGCAGCCTGGGTTGCTGGAACCAGCAGCGACCCAGGCCTACCATACCCCTGAACCAGTTCTCTCGGTGCCTCTTATGGTGCCACCATATTGTTTTTGTCTTCAGCGTATGCGCAGAGCAACCAGCAGTAGCGGCAGCTGGAACCCACCCCTGGCTTGATCCCACTTAGGAGCCTCAGTGTACTTGTGAGTACTATTGGCCTTTCTCCCTGTCTCTCCCAGCCAATGTTGCTCATGAGTAAACTGCAGCACAAATCTCCTGCGTGTTGCACGCCCAAAAATGGCATGGAGGCATGGGTGAAGGCTGGGAGGGGGGTGCAACATGCGGGATGGGACCCACCTGTTCCTGTGGCCCGGCTTAGCGTGCCAGCAGGAGCGGCATGCTGTGGCTACAACCACAAGGAAGGCCTGTCAGAGGTGAGAAGGGGAATTCCTCCCTCAGATGTCGCAGCAGCCACCCGGGAGAGGCACTCCCCAACTCCCCAGACCAGGCCCGCAGCTCCCACCAGACTGAGGCTGCAGCCGCCACCCGCTCCCTTTGCCTGCCCAGCTAGCGGAAGCAGGAGCAGCGCCGGTCATGGCTGAGAGCTTTCTTTGCCAGTTGGTAGCCAAAAAGTTCTCCCTTTTAAAAGCCTCCAGTGATGGAGCATTAGGATCCAACTGCATTTCAACCAACCAATCAACCCACCGGGGCTTAGTTTGGAAACAGAAGAAGAAAGAACCACTGAGTGGCTGCGCCCAAGCAGGGGGATGTTGGGGCGGCTGGGTGAGCGGGAGGGTAGGAGGTCTCTGAGCAAGCGAGGCCACGAGATGCGCATCTTACCGGAGACTGGCAGCTCCGGATCTTGCGGCTTTTTCGGCTTTTTCTTTTAAAAAAACACCTCTCCAGACGAGCTTGAACACCTTCAAGGTTGCTTTGGGAGGAGGCAGATGGGCAGCATTCCCCCCCCCCTTCTGGGTGCCTGTAAGCCTTGGAGCAACTGTCAGCCCTCGTGAGTGCGAGAAGTTGTTAATTGCCTTTACTGTGCAAGGGGCGGGACTTGCTGCAGGCTCCAAGGCTGGAGGTGCCTAGGAACGGGGGATGGGGGAGGATGCTGCCCATTTTCCTGCCCCCTCCAGAAGCAACCTTGGAAGTTTTCAAGCTTGTCTGGAGAGGCTTTTTTAAAAAGAACATCCTGAAAAAACCACAAAATCCAGAGCAAAGGGTCGTCAGTTGCGGCGGCGCCTCCCCCAGCCCCACTTGGCTTCTTTCTTAATTTGATCAACAATTTTAAAAGCCCAATAATATCAATGTCAATGATGATGATGATGATGATGCACATCCTACATTTTAATGGACTTCTCAGAGAAAGGGGTTGGTGGATTGCAAAATGTTACAGGGCTAAAATATCTATGCATTCTTCCCATATCTTAGAATCGAGTGGCAACCTCCCCACTGCCTCAAAATTAGGTATCATTTATTAATGCATGGCAATGTTACTTTAGCCAGGAGTGTTAATACAAAAGTAGTTGTTTGGCTGCCAACAATTGCTAATCCATTCAGTTGATGCTCGTGTGTTCCCTAGTTGGCGGGGATACAGAGCGGGACTGCCTGAACCGCTGTTTCCTTTCTCCCCGGGCTCTGTCTCCCGAGCAGGACAGTGAAGAGCCCCTACTGCATGGAGAGGGGCAGGGACGGGGCACCCAGCTGCCAGAGCGGATGTAGCGGCAGATGTTGTACTCGAGGGCCCCATGGCAAACCCGATCCCAGGTGGCCGGGTGCTGCTGCTGCAGCAGCTGCATTGTCCCGCTGGGTTCGGGGGCTTCCGCCTTTCATGCTATGCTTTGCAGCTGCCGGAGCCCCATGCAGACCTCTTCAAGGTGCTGGGCTGCCCGCGTGGCTTCTCCCTGGACCTGTCCCAGCTCTGGCAATGCTTCCTGGCCCTGCAGCGCTCACTGCACCCGGACTGCTTCAGCCGCCAACCACAGGTGGGAGCCGCACAAGGCGGAGTCCTGCAGCAGCACGTTGCATTGATTGACCTGGCTTATGGCACTCTCCTCAGCCCACTCTGCCGCAGCTCGTCTGGAGCTGCATGCAGTCGAATTGGTGGTGGGCAGTGATGTGGAGACTGAGGGAATGGGGGCCAGGTTCTCTGCTTGTGCCCCCCCCCTCAAAAATTTTTGCCACCCTTTTGGTGGCAATGGCTTGGTGGAGGAAGGAGGGTCATGTGACTGAGTGTGCATGAGTGATATCAAGTTGTTCATGCCCACTCAGTCACATGCCCCCCATCTAGCCACACCCACCAAACTGGCAGTATTATTTTTTTTTGCAACTCATCCCTGGTATACATTGATTTTGCAGGATCTGTTCAGGGCACACATTTTTAGTAATGGTGGACATATATTCCAAATTGCTTGAAGTGATTAGCATGTCCTCTACAATGGCCGAGGGAGTTTTCTGGGTACCACAACAATTGTTCACCATACATGGCCTACCGGATGTACCAGTTTCCAATAATGGACCCCAATTCACGCCAAACAATTTGAAACCTTTTTGGCTGAAGAAGGAATCCAACATATCTTGTCAGCGCTGTTCCATTGGGCTACAAATGGTCAAGCAGAACAGATGGTGCCGTTAACCAAAGAGGTTCTAGCTAAAATGGGACCAAACTTGACAAATACCTGCTAGTACAACATATCACCCCTAGCGCAACTACAAACCGCAGCCCAGCAGAATTGCTGATGGGCTGCAAACTCAGATCACAATTAGACAGACTACACCCAAGTTATAATACAGAGACAGCCACAGCTTCGACCATTTAACAGTGGGGACCTAGTATATGCCCAAAATTATACAGCGGCCTGGGTCCCTGCCAAGGTAATCACGATTACAGGTCCCTGATCTTACCGAGTTGAATTAAGGTAAAAGTTCCCCTCGCACATATGTGTTAGTTGTTCCCAATTCTAGGTTCATCTAGGCTCATCTCTGTTTCTAAGCCGAGGAGCCAGTGCTGTCTCAAGACGTCTCTGTGGTCATGTGGCCAGCATGACTAAATGCCAAAGGCGCACAGAGCGCTGTTACCTTCCCACCAAAGGTGGTCCCTATTTTTCTACTTGCATTTTTTACGTGCTTTCGAACTGCTAGATTGGCAGAAGCTGGGGCAAGTAACGGGAGCTCACTCTGTTACGCGGTGCTAGGGATTCAAATCGCTGAACTGCTGACCTTTCTGATTGACAAGCTCAGTGTCTTAGTCACTGAGCCACCACGTCCCTTACATATGGGAAATCATTTTAAAAAGAATACAGCATTTTCAAATTAGCAGTGTTTAATATAAAAATGCGATGGAATCTACTCTTTGGAACCATGATTCCCTGATTAACTAAATTGGCCAGATCTGTTGAGATGCTTCCCCTCCTTCTCCTCTGGATTCCTTCTCCAAAGGATCTAAGATTAATGGATCCATATCAGGACCCCCATACCTGCCACGGCTGCAGCCTTGGAGATCCCAACATCTTTTTACCTTCCTTAGTTCTCCTCCTCGTTCTGGAAGAATAGGCAGCATTCATGGCATGGGCCAGAGTCTTTATGAGACTGTAAGGTTGGTAGTGATTTATGATCTGTTTTCTGTTCCTTTTCTCCTGGGTCTCCAGTGACATTTTCTGGGTGCATCTTCTGCGGCCTTTGACAGAAAAGACATTCTTTGAAAGAGAACAGCGGAAATAATGATCTTGAAACTTTTCTTCCACAAAGAAAACGGGTTCAATGGCTTCATCCATTGCACTTTCTTTTTCCAGATAACTAAAGTTCGAAATACTATAGATGTATTTGAGAAGTCTGCGCTTGTTCATTTCATACCCTTCAAAATTTGTGAGGATCCAGACTTTCCCCTCAATGGGTCCTGGCAAACGCATAAGTGCTAAATGGAAAGGAAGAATTCTGTCCCAAATGGAATCATATTCTACAAAATGAACAAAGACGTTGACTTGTCTCCACTTAGAGAGGGAATCCCTGAGGGCTGCTGTATATCCAGTCTTTGAGAACAGTTGTGATATAACCACACAAATTCCACTCCTGACAAGCATAGGAGTAAAAGTCCTCATGAAATTCTCTCCCTTCTCTGTGTCTGAAGCAAAGAGGCCAATCAGGGTCCATCTGAAGTGGAGGAGCAGCTGGACAATTGCTGGGTATTGGAACCCTTGTTTGGGCTCCATTCGGTGGAAAAAGGGGAATTTCCTTTTATCACTCAGAGCCTCTTCAGCTATTTCATGATTGACCTGAAAAATGTGTTTTTTCTGTTATATTTGGGGTCAGATCAAATCCAGAATATAACATTTTAATAAATCCAACCTGGTTCTCATGAATGTATTAGAATAGTTTGTTAATTAGACATTGTTTAAAATATTAAAGACAGAATATTAGTAAGATTGTATAATAAAAGTGGAAAATAAAAAAATTAAAAAACTATAAAAATGTAAATCATATTACTGTATCACCCCTACAATTTATTGCAATTAGGTTAAATAAAAGGCCTATTACAATTCTTTTCTGCTTCTATGGCCAAGATTCTTTGTGGAGGAATCTTTTTAGCTTCTCCAGTTGTACAAGAAACAGGGAGACCTCAGTTCCTCATACAATTTGTCAGTAGTAGAATCCAAGATTGGTCTTTAATTGAAGTTTTGTCTGTTTTAACAGCCACAATTTTCAGAGTCTGTTAGTTTCCATAGATTGAATTTTATGCCAATAGCCAAGTCTTCTTTGCAGGGTATACAATCCAATGTGTAAGTATGATAATATCACATTATCAGTGCAAATCAGCATGTTCCAATATGAATTTAGCATGCTAGAAATTTGTACCTAAAACACAATTTACAACAAAATAAAAGAGTTAGAAGGGATCTTGGAGGTCTTCTAGTCCACCCCCTGCTCAAGCAGCGGACCCTATACACATATAGACTGGGTGAAACCAGGCTTAATGTGAGAGGGATCCTGGAGTCTTAGTGGAGAACCTATTAAATATGAGTCAAAAGTGTGCAGCAGCAGCCAAAAAGTGCAGAGAAGAGCAACCAGGATGATGAGGGGACTGGAGGCTAAAACATAAGATGAATGGTTGCAGGAACTGGGCTTGGCTAGTCTAGTGAAGAAAAGGACCAGGAGAGACATGATAGTAGTTTTCCAATATTTGAGTGGCTGCCACAGAGAGGAGGGGGGTCAAGCTATTTTCCAAAGCACCTGAAGGCTGGAAAGGAATAATGGATGGAAACTGAACAAGGAGAGATTCAACGTGGAAATAAGGAGAAATTTTCTGACAGTGAGACCGAACAACCAAAGGAACAGAAGTTGCCTTCAGAAACTGTGGGAGCTTCATCCCTGGAAGCTTTCAATAAGAGATTGGACAGTCATCTGTCAGAAATGGCGTAGGGTCTGCTTGGACTAGATGACCTACAAGATCCCTTCCAACTCTGTTAATCTGTATCAGTCTACACTATTCCAGACAAGCAGCCATCCAGTCTCTTCTTAAAAGCCTCCAGTGAAACTCACAGTTTCTGAAGGGTAGACATTCCATTCCTCACCATTAGGAAATTTCTTATTCCTGGGTTGGTTCTCTCCTTGATTAGTTTCCATCCATTGTTTCTTGTCTTGCTTTCTAGTACTTTGAAAAATAGATTGACCTCCTCTTCTTTGTGGCAGCCCCTCAAACATTGATACATTGCTATTATGTCACCCCTAGTCCTTTTCCCTAGACTAGACATACTCAATTCCTGCAACTGTTCCTCATATGGTTTAGTCTCCAGGCCCTTCATCGTCTTAGTTCCTCTTTTCTGCACTCTTTCCAGAGTCTTTACAACTTTTTTATAACATGGTGGCCAAAACTGGATGCACTATTCCAAGTGTTGTCTTGCCAAGGCATTATAAAGCGGTACCAATACTTCATATGATCTAGATTTTATCCCTCTGTTAATGCAACCTAGGACGGAATTGGCTTTTTTGCTGCTGCCACACATTGCTGGCTCATATTTAAGTGATTGTCCACTAGGACTCCAAGATCCCACTCACAGTTACTGCTATTGAGCCAGGTTTCACCTAATCTGTAAGTGTACATTTGGTTTTTCTAGCCTTAGTGTAAAACCTTAAATTTCTCTACATTGAGTTTCATGTTGTTATATAGGTCCAGGGTTCAAGTCCATCTAGATCCATCTGGATCTTGAGCCTATCTTCTGGGGTGTTGACTATTCCTGCCACTTTAGTGTTTTCAAATTTGATGATTTCCCCATTTCTCCCCTTACCCAAACCATTGATGAAGATGTTGAAGAGGACTGGGCCTAAAATGGAACCTTGGGGTCCCCCACTGCTTGTTTCCCTCCATGTAGATGTAGTTCCATTGAGGACCACAGGCTGAGTCCATCTGGGGGTGATGCTGTCTATCCCACGTATTTTTAGCTTAACTGAGAAAGAGGTTGTGGTTTATTGTATCAAAGCCTTTTTGAAATCCAAGTACTGTATACTATGTGCGCTGCATTTCACTGGTCCACTAATTTAGTATTTTTTGTCTAATAATGAAATAACATTAATTTATGATTTCTTTTTTGATCCTGCGTTAGTCCCAGTAAGTCATTCGTATCTATACTCAATGTCAAGGGTTCAAATATGCATCTTTCGCTCCCCCCTTGGTAAGCATAGATCCTTCTTCTCATGGCTCCATTGAGCCCACACCTCCCTCTTAAGCAAGGGCTTGGATCAGGGCCAACAGTCTGAGCTCCATTTTGAGGGCAATCAATTTCCTCCAACATATTTCTCTGTTTATTGAGTCAAATGCTGCACTAACATCTAGAAAGCATGCCATGCAAACCTTGTTTTACCTCACTGCTATGCATTAGATATTTCAAGACAAATTTGTTGCCAATAGTAGATTATTAACATGCATTATTTCATATAAAATCTATATAGCTTTTAACTCTACCTAAAATCTTTTCGTTCTTCTGCAAGGAATGAATTTTTCTCAAGTTTAACTAAGAGGATTGTGGCATAAATTTTAGCCACAATATCTGCTAGTTTATTTGGTCTATAATTTCTAAAGTCCTTTTAATTCCAATTTTTAGAGAGATAAAAAGCTATTATTGCCAATTTCAATCCGAGTGGATAGGACTGGCATTATTTTATATGTGAAAATGAAGATGCCAATAGAGGCTCCAACATGATATTGCCATTTGAATTGAGGGAGGGGGGAACATGGGGTTAAAAGTTATATTTATAACTTTTTTCCTGGCTTCTAAGCGTCCTGCAGCATTCTCACCTTCTTTGAAATTTAATAAGGAGGGAGGGCCATGTGGAGTGTTTTAGTTTGCTGAAAGTGGAAGAAGATCCTGGGAACAGCTCCTTACCTGTTTCTCAAGACAGCCTTTACAAGAAACATCTTCACACCTGTGGATTGGCTAATCCACATTCGGACTGGAGGGATTCTAAAGCCCTATTTCTAACTGTGTAGTTTGGGAGGGAATTTAGAGTCTGCTTCACCTGTCCTCCTATCACTTCTTCTCAATAAAAGGTTCCTTTTGAAATATCACGTTTCAAGAGTCTATAGTTTCTTGGGAAAGAAGGAGAGGTAGATCCTTACAATAGCACTTACATACTGCTTCATAGTGCTTTACAGCCCTCTCTAAGCAGTTTACAGAGTCAGCCTCTTTCCCCCAACAATCTGGGTCCTCATTTTACCAACCTCGGAAGGATGGAAGTCTGAGTCAGCCTTGAGCCTGGTGAGATTTGATCTGCTGGCAGCTGGTGATCAGCAGAAGTAGCCTGCAGTTCTGCACTCTAACCATTGCGCAACCGCGACTCATGAACATAATGTAGTAAAATATTGACATTTTTGCTAATATGGAGAAAAATAGCTCTTGAATTCCATGGAGAAGACATGATTCCATCTATTGTTCCCCCACCACTCACTTTTCCAGATGGAGAAAAACACACACAAACCTGTGGGACTTTTGAGATGCCTCCTAATGTTGATATCTGGATGGAGATGTCCCTTCTAGCTCCATCAATAAGAGCCAGAAGGTTCTCCTTCCCTCCACAGCCGTAGTTGGGGACATTGGCTTCTCCAGTGGAGAGAATGTCCAGCAAGGCATCTGAAGTGCAGAAACTGCTCAAATAGTTAGCATGGATGTTGTAGCCCAGTGTGAGATTGTGCAGGAGCTGGGAATGCTTGTTGACCATTTGAATGGCGAAAATGAAGCGTAAGCCATATGTAAAATCATAAACATCCCTATTGTAAAAAAAAAGTATTATTATAATCAACAGCAACAACAAATACTTCTTTTATTGTATAATCTTCCAGACACCTACTGAGCCTTAAGGCAACATTGATCCAAAGCAATGATCAGTTACACAAACATGTAAATTTGCTGAGGTACATCAACTACAACTGATTCCACCACTACTTTAAATAAAATTCATTATCCAAGGGATAAATTAAGGATTGAACTGAGAGAGGAAAATAATCTGCAGCCCTTTCAGCTTTTTTCAGACACATTTTTGAGTCTCTTTCACAAAATCAGACAAAAGAGAGAAGCCATGGAAATCAAAATCATTCAGGAAATTAGACATATCTCCCCAATATAGGAATAAATAAAAAATAAAGAACAGAAAAGAAGGAGAGTGTTAGAATGGAGGGAGTGCAACTCCACTACTCTGAATAACTTACGAATCATGGAAAACAAACTGAACAGAAGGAGCCACATTGAAAAGCAACTTTACATGCAATATTTCATCTCCACTGATGACTATACCAAGGAGATGATCTCCTGGCCTGTAAAAGCTCTGTGGTCTTTTTCCATCCTGGCGCTCCAATCTTTGCGGGCATTTCATTCTCAGCTTCCCAGAGACTGGATGGGACACTAGCAGCATCAGAAGCAGAAGCAGGAGGTCCATCATTCATGGGGTGAATCAATGAATCCCTTTCCTGTTTCTAAAGAAGAATTAGAGGAATTCCAAGGACTCTCACAAGGTGGAATATGAGCCAGTGTCTTTCCTGATTGAAACACAGAGAAACACTCAGCTTCATCTGGAAAGGAGAGAGATGGACATTCAAGAGCACAGACCCTGCCTGTCCCAAAACTCCATATTTCTCTGCCCAAAGTCTCCCCTGGAGGATTTGGCCAATCCTTCGGCTAAAGCTGAAACTTTTATCATAATTCTCCCTCTCAGGAGGGATCCCTGGATAATTCAACCAGTTCTTGGACTCAAAGATTGTTGGGAAATTCTCTGGAGGGAAATGAAAGGGAAATAATCTCGATGTGATTCATAATAACAGGGGCAGAGATAGAATTAAATCTGTAATCTAGAGGTTTGGGGTCTCCATCCTTGAAACTGGTCCCTGAGGGAATACACGGCACCTGTGGTTGAAGAAACAAATAAATCTGAGATTTGTTTGCATAAAGACAAAACAGGGGGGGGGGCAGTTAATGCCTGAGTATGTCACAGATCTGAAATAGCTACCTGATGAGTTAGAGCCAAAATTTACTTTATTTTGAAAGCTAATGCTCAAGGGCACCACACAAAAGGGCTGATGCAATAGTGCATTGAACAAAATCAAGTTTAGTGAAAAACTAGTTATCATAACTTTGAATTGTTAAAAAAATCACACACAAACATAGAGAGAGAAGTTAGAGAAAATGAAGTGAAAAGAGATGGAGAAAGAAAGGAAGCTCCTCTCCCCATGGAAGGGAGGGAGGGGGGAAGGGGATCTCAGGAGCTTCGTGTTGCAGATGGAAAGCAGACATGCAAAATGCTCTTCCAACTTTCATTTTCTGAGACCTGGGAAGGAGGAGCCCAAGTCCCACTGCCACCCCTTTCCATGCATGGGGCACTCAGGGGTAAGCAAAGCCCAGACCTATAGAAAAGGCCCAAGATGGCCAGAAAGAAGGAGGGCACCTTGGGGAGCCCCCTACCCCCCATTGTTGGTAAGAGACTAACCTGGTTTATGAGAAGCCATGCAGGGCTGGGTCTTCCAAGAGGGATCTAGCATTGACCGGGAGGAAAAGGTGACCGGCCTCACCCTGGAGGGGATCCTCCATGACTCTGAGGAAGATGGGGGTCCCTGTGGGCCCTCCAGAACCCCCAGAATGGCCTGAAGATGTTACCTCCATTTTGAAAAGAACAAACACAACTGAAAAGATCATTCATTACTAACCAATTTTCTGTAATGTACAAACCATGATTTCGTACGACCATCAAAAGTGAAACAGTCCACAATTACCATAATTGGACTTACATATAACCCCAAGATCCTGATCCTGGTTTGGAAGCCATTTTGGTTGGTTCTTACAATGCTCTAAACTAGGGGTGTCAAACTCAATTGGGTGACACAACTCTTTTTGTGTGACAGTGGGTGGCTCCTGTTGAAACTAAGAATGCCTAGAGTGTTGGTGGCCTTGCAATAAACCATGGTTTCTAGGCTTCCATCTTCCTGCCGGTGGAGAAGGACATCTAAAAGTGGCAATTGTCTGGCTGTTTCTTCCTCCATTGCGAATTGTCTGTGTGGGAAGATGGAGTTCAGTGGGGTATGGAAGCCTTTCAGTGCATTTCTTTTGATGACGACACACAGGTCATCCGTGTAGTGGCACCAATATTTAGGTGTGTTTTTGAAATACACAGTGTTCTAGTTCACACAGGACAGTTTCTGCAATGACTACTGATATTAGGGGTCTCTCAAGTACCCCTTTTCTTTACTCCTACATTTCCCTTTTGAAAGTGAAGAAGGGATGTTGGCAATATGAAGCAGCTTCCTGATTTGTGTCCTGATTTGTGTTGTTCTGATCTGTGTTGTCCTCTTCTTCTCCTTTTCCATCTGTTCCTTTACATGGTGGATGGGGAGGGAGGAATGGAAATAGGCAGACTACATCAAGGGTGACCATGATCTCACCAGGATCCACACTGAAGCCTTGTAGTTTTCTCACAACTGGTGTGGATGATGTGACTGTGCTGTTCGAGGGGAGGGGGGTCAGAAGCTTACGTGTTGTGTCAGTCATTTAACCAGGTTGTAGGGAGGGGTCTCTCACAGTGCTAAATAGGTCTGAAGGGGGCTCCTATTTTGTGTATTTTGTGTATCTTGGGGAATCTATAAAATCTCACTGTGGCTCTCATTGTCCAACACTCCTTTTCCGTTATTCACTTCTTTTGTTTGAGTTGTGTGAGAGAAGCGTGCAGTTGTGAGACCGTCATTCCCATCTCTGGTGCTTTTGCTGGTCTGCATGCAGAGGGATCCTTGAGGAGGGCGAAGGTCTTAGGTTCAGGATCCGAGCGGTTCATCACCACCGTTGAGAGGCCTTTGCCTGACCGTGAAATAATAACGTCCTGATCTTGTTTCAGGCCTTTCAAGGGGCATTGCTCCTTCTGGGCTGAGTGTGTTGTTGGGTTTGTGTGTGACCAGCATGGCCGATACTTTTTGTGCGATGGCCTCTTTTTCTGGATCTTCTCTCTCTCCTCTGAGGCATCTGAATCAGAGGTGGGTTGCTATCGGTTCGCACCAGTTCGGGCATACTGGTAGTGGAAATTGGGACTGGGTTATCAAACCGGTAGGGTGTTAGGGTTCTAAATACCATGCAGAAATAAATCATTGTCCAAGGCAAAACATCCTTAAAAGTGCAATTTATTCCGCAGGCATGTTAGCACGGCTATGGAAAATTTTAACTCTGAATTACATCCTGTAAGTTCCCCCAGTTGAAAGTTCATGATCTCTCCCCACACCCACAAATCCATCACATGTTCCAATCATCATCTTCCACGCTGGCATGTACACCCATCTTCTTCCGGCCAGGTGTCGAGATGCGAAGAGAAAAGATGACCTTGGCTTCTACAAAAGAATGTCAACAATCCATTCTACAATCCTACTCCTTTCTATTCCCCCCTCCCAACTACTACACTATTGAAACAGCATAGAAAATTATAAGAAAGTGTGGCAGGCCAAAGATCCTAAAAAGAACATAACTACAGGCCTGACAGGCGGCCTCGCCTCAAAAGAAAAACGTTTCCTGCAAAGAGAATAACATAAAAGTTAACATAACAAAATTAACCACCTTTTCTCCACCCAGGGGAACCCCTTGACTTCTCGGGAAACTTCCCATTGAATTGCTTTACTAACTTCTCCACTTTTAGGTCCCCACTGTTCACCCAATTAACTCCAGACCAAGGGTAACCCTTCCAATGCACTAAGTACTGTAAGCAACCCCTATTCAGCCTGAAATCTACAATTTTTTCCACCTCAGATTGTGTTTCCCCTTCCATCACTAAAGGAGGAAATTGAGCTTGGGTGGATGCTCTTCTGTTAGACCCAATTACTGGTTTCAACAAGCTACAATGAAACTCTGGGTCAATTTCCCCTAGATTTCTGGGTAGACTGAGTTGAACTGTAACTGAGTTAACTATCTTCACTATTGGGAATGGACCTAGAAATTTTGGACCCAATTCCTTGCTAAGCATTTCTAATCTTATGTATTTGGTAGATATAAAAACATTGTCCCCCACACGGTAGGGGTTTAGGAGTGAGCGACGTTGATCATCTTGCTTCTGGTAGGCTTCTGCCGCAACTGCTAGAGCCTTCTTCGTATCCTCCCATCCTTTCTTTAGCATATCCATCCATTCACTCAAAGACATGAAAGAAGGAGGTTCTCTAGGCAACTCAGGCATGGCAACAACCTCCATGCCACTGGTAATCTGGAAACCCGCTAATCCTCTGCTGCTGTGGACCGCATCGTTGTACGCCACTTCGGCGAAGGGTAGCAAGTCCGACCAGTTGTCTCGCTGATAGTCCACAAAACACCGGATGTATTGTTCCACCACCGCATTGGCTCCCTCTGCTGCGCCGTTCATGCTGGGATGAACCTCTGAGCTCAATTCTTGTGTGGACCCAATGGATCTCAGGACCTCTCTCCAGAACTTGGTTGTGAACTGGACTCCGCGGTCTGAAATGATCCTCTTGGGTACTCCATGCAGGCGATAAATGTGTTTCACAAACATTTTCGCTAATTCGTTTGCGGATGGCAATCCTAAGCAAGCAATGAAGTGTGCCTGCTTAGAAAACAAATCAATAACAGTCCAAATTACTTTATGCCCACTGCTGTCTGGGAGTTCCACGATGAAGTCCATTGCAACCTCTTCCCATGGCCGTTTAGGGCTCTCTGCTGCAGGTGCTGTAGGTTCTGGGCTTTTGGATCCAATCATCCACGGCTGGCCTTGTTCCTCCTCCGAGGCCTCCCCCTTGGTAGGACTCTTCGTCACCTGAAGTTGGGGGTCCTCTTCCAGAGGTCGGTTGGGCATTTCCCCCTCCGAGGCCTCCCCCTTAGTTGGACTCTTTGTCACCTTCAGTTGGGGATCCTCCTCTGGAGATTGTTTGCCCTTTTCCTCTTCCGAGGCCTCCCCCTTGGTAGGACACTTTGTCACTTTAAGTTGGAGATCCTCTTCCAGAGGCTGTTGGCCCAGATGACTTTTCTGTGCGGGCATCTGGGGCCCTCTCTTAACCACCGTGGCAATTGGTACACACGTTTGTTCTTCGGCCATTCCCTCCTCCGAGGCCTCCCCCTGGGTAGGACTCTTTGTCACCTTAAGCTGGGGATCCTCTTCCAGAGGTCGTTTGCCCAGATGACTTTTCTGTGCTGGAATCTGGGGCCCTCTCTTTACCACCATGGCGACTGGTACACACATTTCTTCTTCGGCAATTCCCTCCTCCGAGGCCTCCCCCTTGGTAGGACTCTTCGTCACCATAAGTTGGGGATCCTCTTCCAGAGGTCGTTTAGGCTTTTCCCCCTCCGAGGCCTCCCCCTTAGTTGGACCCTTTGTCACCTTAAGTTGGGGATCCTCCTCCGGAGAATGTCTGCCCTTTTTCTCTTCCGAGGCCTCCCCCTTGGTAGGACACTTCCTCACCTTAAGTTGGGGATCCTCTTCCAGAGGTTGTTGGCCCAGATGACTCTTCTGTGGTGGCATCTGGGACCCTCTCTTTACCGCCGTGGTGGTTGGTGCGCACGTTTGTGGCATTGGGGCTGGAGCCAAGCACTCTGACGCTCTGTGGCCAAGTTGACAACAATGGTGGCATTTAATTGGGCCCCACGAGGAATGGAACCTAGTTACATCTCTAAACTCAGGAACCGTTTCATCACACTGCCTTGCTCTCCAACTTGCAGCTGCCCCCTTGGTAAACCCTTCTTCCATGGTGGAGATTGCTTCTCTGTAGGAAGGTGGAGTAAGAACCTTTTGGGGCATTGCAGATGCACCTTGTCCCGCTTCCCATCTTGCAGGCCTGGCTTTGGTAATCCCTTCTTCCATGTTGGTGATTGCTACTCTGTAGGAAGGTGGGGTAAGAACCACTTGGGGCCTTGCAGGCGCACATTTTCCCGCCATCCACAATGCAGGCCTCTGTTTGGTAATCCCTTCTTCCATGGAGATTTCTTCTCTGTAGGAAGGTCTGGTAAGAACCTTTTTGGGCCTTGCAGGGGAGACTGGAACCGGTGGGGAGGTCAATCCCTCGGTTGGCCACTGCCCAGCTTTCTGCCATGGTGCCATCTGCTGAGGGAGGGCAGGTGCTCACTGGCATCCCTCCCATCCATGACCTGGGGTTAAGACCCATCCCGGGGTTGCCTGCTTCACAGGTTGCAGCTCAACCAATGATGGCTGGCTAGGGGGTTTTACGTGCCAAGGACCCTCCTGCTGGCTTGGAGGAGTTATGGGCCAAGTAGGTGCCCTTTGCTGGCTTGGATGAGTTATGGGCCAAGTAGGTGCCCTCTGCTGGCTTGGAGCATTTCCCCATGCTGATGGCAAAGGAGTTGGTAAGTAGCATCTCTTCCATCCAAGTCCTGGGAGGAAAGCCCAATTTACTGCCCAATTTGCTTCATTTACTGGTTGCAGCCCCATTTGTGGTGGCTTGCAAGTGACAGATGCTGGAAAAATTCCTTCTTCCTGCCTCCTTTGAAATTCCCATTTTGAAAGGGAATCTTTCTCCCAGCTAGTTGCAGGGTGACAAGCCATTTCATTTATTGCCGTCTGGAAGGAGCCCAAACCTCTGTTCTAGGGTTTTTTTTTCCCAAGCCTTGTTTCCAAGCTGGGGGGAAGGAGGGGGAGCATGCACTCACAATTTGCTGAAGAAATATTTCTGCGACCTTCCTTCGTCTTGTCGTGTCTCCTCCTGCATTCCTCCTGATGCAATTAAACTGGAAGCAGCATTCCATTGCCTTTGAAGTTCCGCACTCAGCTTCTTATCACCAAAAGCTTCTCATTTATTCTTCGCTGATATTTACGCTGTCCCGGTCAGCGTTGGGAATGCCGAGGCCCCCATCACCAGCCCCCCCCCCTGCGAGGGGGGGTGCTAGTGAATTATTTTGAGAGAGAGAGTTGAAATAATGTTAGGGTTCTAAATACCATGCAGAAATAAATCATTGTCCAAGGCAAAACATCCTTAAAAGTGCAATTTATTCCGCAGGCATGTTAGCACGGCTATGGAAAATTTTAACTCTGAATTACATCCTGTAAGTTCCCCCAGTTGAAAGTTCATGATCTCTCCCCACACCCACAAATCCATCACATGTTCCAATCATCATCTTCCACGCTGGCATGTACACCCATCTTCTTCCGGCCAGGTGTCGAGATGCGAAGACAAAAGATGACCTTGGCTTCTACAAAAGAATGTCAACAATCCATTCTACAATCCTACTCCTTTCTATTCCCCCCTCCCAACTACTACACTATTGAAACAGCATAGAAAATTATAAGAAAGTGTGGCTGGCCAAAGATCCTAAAAAGAACATAACTACAGGCCTGACATAGGGGTTGCAGGCTGGCCACGCCCCTGAACCGGTTCCCCAGTCACCCATGCTGTTGCCGCCATGTTTCTTTAGTCATTTTATAATGTTCTGTGCATGCACAGAACAATTTACAGGCAACTGGGCAGGTGCAAGCAACGCACGCTGTGCACACACAAAGCGAGTGTGAAGAGAACTGGCAGTAACACCCCTATTCTGGATCCCAAGGCTCCTCTCAGTTCTTTTGGTGCAGCGTCTCACTCGGTAAACCTCTCGTCCTGTTCGAGGAGTCGTGATTCCTGGTGGCTGAAAGTTGCAGGCTTTGCACTCTGCACATGCACAGACACTCTGTGAACTCTTGGTGCAAATGCAAAGGACGGAATTTGAAGTGTGGATGGAAAGATCACAAAAAGTAAACTGAAGAAAAGAGGAGGGTCAGCAGCCCTCGGGGAGGTTTCTCCTGTGGAAGCCTTGCCTTGCGTCTCCACTTTTCCACCTCTTCCTCTTTGGGACCTTCAATGAAGGCATCAGAAAATAGACAGAAACAGTGCAGGTAGTCCTCCACTTACAACAGTTCATTTAGTGACCATTCAAAGCTAAAATGTCACTGAAAAAAGTGACATGACCGTTTTTCACACTTACGACCATCGCAACATCCCCATGGTCACGTGATCAAAATTTAGATATTGGGCAATTGATTCCTATTTATGACAGTCTTGTAATCAAAATGCATATGCTGGGAGCTGGTTCATACTTATGACCATTGCTGTGTCCCAAGGTCATGTGATCAACTTTTGTGAACTTCTGACAGGCAAAAACAATGGGAGAGCCAGATTTCCTTACTTAGCAACCAGATTATTAACTTAATTGCAATGATTCACTTGACAACTGTGGCAAGAAAGGTTGTAAAATGGGGCAAAACTCACTTGACAAATATCTCACTTTTCAATAGAAATTTTGAGCTTAATTGTGGTCGTAAGTCGAGGACTACCAGTATATCACCTCAAACTATAGAATATCTTTAGATTCCTTGAAACCCATTAATTATATTAAATTGTTTTCCTGAATAAAAATCCAGAGGCTTTAGGTTTTCTATTTCACTTTGATTATTAGATTTTCCATTGTGTCCAGGTCCAGTCTTAGTAAAATCCTGTAACATTTGGGGAGGAACCTGCAGCCCAGCAGCCCTGCCCTGGAGGCCCAGATGGAGAAGAGCTGGCAGCTGAAGTGTGTGTTAAAATGCTTCTCTTATACATATCTTTGAAAAGTCCCATTCCTTTCCCTGAGACTTGCTCCTAGATTTGCATGTGTAGGATTAAAAGGGAATAAGATGTAATTCATTAATTTCTTTCTCTCTTTTAGCTTTTTTTTGATGGGAGGGGAATATTACTTTCAGCTAATAACGTTAGCTGAATCGCTAATAATGTTACATCAGCCTAATGCAGTGCTTCTCAATTATTTTCTGTCATGCCCCCCCTAGGAAGAAGAAAACATTTCGCGCGCCCCGCGCGACTGTAAATAGTATCATTTGTCTATAAAATTGTTATAAGTACACCTCTGCATAACACTGTATCCTTATTAACGTATAAGAGAATAAAAAAAGAAAGAAATGTGGATCAATTTACAACAAAGAATAGCTTTATTAACTGTAGCAGAAAAGATTTAAAGGAGCACAGGATTTAAAGGAACACAATATTAAAAAAAACTTTAACCTGCAAAACAAAAATATATAAAATAATTTGAGCTGAGCCCCCCTTTACGGAGCCTCGTGCCCCCTCTGGGGGGCCCGCCCCACTATTTGAGAAGCACTGGCCTAATGTCAAGGCTCCAACTAATGAAGCAAATCGGAACTCGGAGACTTGGCTCCTTCTCAAAGGCCTTCTTTAATGAGGACATTAAAGAAGCTTCAATGGAAAACCATTCAATGGAAAACAGCTTCAATGGAAAACCAAATCTAAATCTTTCCCGTGGTTTCGGTATAATTAAACTAGGAAATAACCCCAACCCCTTTTGTCACAGGTCACGTTGATCAATTGAGTTAATTGGCGGGCTCTTCAGGTGTTTCTTTCCCAACCTTATCAGTTGCCAGTAGAGACGACCTTGGTTCTCAGGAGAAAGGTCTTTGTTGTGTCTAGGAATGCATTCCAACCTCTTCCCCCTCCCCCCCCCCAGTGTGGCAACTGAGGAACAGAGAGATGGCTGCGGTCAGGCTCAGTTCCAAGTTGACAGTCGGCTCTCCCCCTCTAGTTTGTGAGGAGTATCTGGAAAATACCAAATGCAGACAGGTTATGATATTTTCTGACCAACTCTACCATCACTTGGCTGTTCTTTTGGCTTCTGGAGATTTCTCTCATGGACTTTATTTTTAATCATCCTATCTGCTCTTCACCCACTTCTGTAACTTTCTTCCTGTTTACCCAATAATACGATCCAAATTCTGTCACTTTCCTGCTACTTAATAAGCTGTCATCCAAAAATGAAATATTTTTAGAACAGATGGGAAATGGCACAAATAATTTTACAATCAGCTCCAATGTAAAATTAGTATAAGAAGATTTAATTCAAGAGAAAAGCTCAGGTGCTAGTAAAGAGGAACAGCAGTACAGCTCAAAGCACTAAAAGTTTGCTACCTGCTACCTGTAAAGAAGAATCTGATCTACTATGGTCAAGCCAAATTGGCACTAGACAAGAGTCAATGGAGCTCAAGGGTGGCTGGGCTTAGGTCTCTTTTAAGCCTTCAGGCTCAGCCTGCCCATGTCCTGCAGAAAATCCCAAACAGGTGTAGGAAATTAATCCCTCCCCCTTAGAAAAATGAAATATCCTGGGAAATATTGAAAAAGCGAAATATTACATTTTCCTGGATCAGAAATCCAGGGAGGAAAGGCAGGAAACAGACTCACTCTTAATAGCCCCCACCTTTGTCAATGGGCCATTAAAATGCCAGAGCCAGTCTATTCTACATAACAAAGGTCTCCCCCTTTCAGCTCCAGGGTGATGGGATTAAGGCATGATAATACTAGCCCTTTACCCATCTCATTCACAGGGTACCTGGGAAGAAGCAATGCTCAACCAAACTTGGACTCAAAACACAGCCTAGAGGGTTGGCCCTGTGTGGCCCCATAGGAGTCTGACAACCAATCAGAATACAAGATGAAGATCAAAGGCCAGAGAGGGCATAAAACCAGGAACTTTCAGAATATCGCTCTCTTTTCTTCTTCACCCAACATCTGGAAGCATACGACCCCCCTTTTCTGTTCAGGAGCTCAAGCCATGTGATCCTGTCCACCATTAAATCACCCTTCCAAGCAGTCTCCATGTTTCCAGTGTCTTTTTCCCCATTTGGAACTGAGCCCCGAAGGACATTTCTTCCAACACAGGTATGAACATTAAAGGTAAAGATAAAGGTTCCCCTTGCACATATGGGCTAGTCGTTCCCGACTCTAAGGGGCAGTACTCATCTCCGTTTCAAAGCTGAAGAGCCAGCGCTGTCTGAAGACATCTCCGTGGTCATGTGGCTGGCATTACTGAACACCGAAGGCACACGGAACGCTGTTACCTTCCCACCAAAAGTGGTCCCCATTTTTCTACTTGCACTTTTACATGCTAGGTTGGCAGAAGCTGGGACAAGCAACAGGAGCTCACTCCGTTACGCAGTGCTAGGGATTCAAACTGCCGAACTGCCGATCTTTCTGATTGACAATCTCAGCGTCTTAGCCACTGAGCCACCGTGTCCCTATTAGTTTGAACATTAGGCAGGTTGAAAAGTGGCGATGGCTTCCTAGCTGTTACAAGATAGGCAGCTCCAGAGTTAAATGTCACCAATCTAGAGTTGCCCCAAACTCCATGGCTCTGAGTGACCCCTGGAGACAAGAGTCAGTTTTCTGGGTGTTGAACTATCTTCCTACAGAATCACTTTCTGGACATGTCCAGACAAGGCAACCAATGCAGGTAAGTTTCCCCCAGAGATGTATGTGTTTCTTGTCACTAACACTCTTTTCTCCAGCTTCTTTTCCGCTTATGGTGCTGGCAAAGGACTTCAGGATGCCCAAAGGAAAAGTCGCTCCTCACTGTAATTATCAACATTGTGGCCTTTGTCTCTTTTCCTTTGATGTAAACATCAGACTGAAGCAACAGGGAAGGGATCTTGCATCAGAAAAGGATAAAGGCCTCAGGTCACACTTTGTGTGCCTCAAGTGTTGGGACAGGCAGGGGCTCTGCTCTTGAATGTACATTTCTCTCCTTTCCAGAGGAAGCTGCGTTTTTCTCTGCTTGTGTTAGAAAATTATTGACTTTTCCATTTTGTGAGGATGCTTTGAATTCTTCCCACTCCTCTTTAGAAACAGGCAGAGGGTTACTTAGGCCAGGCTACATGAATTACATGGACCTCCTGCTTCTGGTTCTGATGCTGTTGCTGTCCCAGCCAATCTCTGGGAAGCTTCGAAGGAGATGCCCACTGCATTTCGAGCACCAAGACGAAAAGAAACCATGGAGCTATTACAGGCCAGGAGACCATCTCATTGCTATAATCAGCACTGCATCAACAATATCACATAAAATGTTGCCTTTCAACATGCCTCCTTCTATTAAGTCTGCATCATCGTAAGTCATTCATTGTGGTAGAGATACAGTCCCTCCCGTTGCAGCTCTCTCCTTCTTCCTCTTATTCTTGTATTGCAGAACCTGTTCTGACCCCCCTTCCTCCATTGTCCACACAGCATACACACTCCGGAACAGTACAAGGGAACAAGGTTTATTACACAAACAGACAAGAGGTTCCGTGGCAGCAAGCCACCAAGACAAAACTCACAGGAACAGAGATACAGTCCCTCCCGTTGCAGCTCTCTCCTTCTTCCTCTTACTCCTGTATTGCAGGACCTGACTAATTTCTTGAATTGTTTTGATTTCCATGGCTTCCCTCTTTTGTCTCATTTTGTGAAAGGGACTCAGATCCAAAGATGGGGCAGAAAAAAACCCTTAGACAAATCCATGCTATTTTCCTCTCCCTGTTCTATTCTGACTTCCTGACTTCAGTACTGACTTTTGTTTAAGGTAATTGTGATTGTTGCAGTTCCTTTTCTCCAGCTCATTTCCATAAGCTTTACAAAAGCTTCTTGGTCTTTAATAAGCTTTGGAAAATTAGTATTGCTACATATTATGGTTGAACCCATCTACTCAATGCTGACACATATTAAATGGTGATGAGTAACCATAATTTTCCTCTGGCTTTGCCTTAAGACTCAGTAGGCTTGTGGGGATAGAGAGGACTAAATAGAAAAATAATGTTGATATTGTTGGATGATGCTGATATTAGCATGCAAAGGTAAAGGAGTCCCTGTGGATTTTACTCCGCTAGTCATTGTCGACTACAGGTAGACTATAGATACTAACATGAGCATTTTTATATTAGTTTACGTCATCTGAATACAGGAATACTATTCTATATTTTTGATATTCAAGAAATCAACAAAAATCAACAGCTCCTGCACAATCTCACACTTGGCTATAATATCCTTGACAACTACTATAATATACTTGGCACTTCAGATGCCTTGCTGGACATTCTCTCCACTGGAGAAGCCAATATCCCCAACTACAGCTGTGGAAGGAAGGAGAACCTTCTGGCTCTGATTGATGGAGCTAAAGGGGACATCTCCATCCAGATGTCCACGTTAGCAGGAAGCTACAAAGTCCCACAGGTTTGTGTGTGTTGTTCTCTCTCTGGTAAAGTGAGCGAGGTGGTGATGGATGAGCAATAGATCCAACCATATCTTCTCCCGGACTTCAAGAGCTGCTTTTCCCCCCATTTTTGTGAACTTTTCAATTATGTTTTACCCTAGACTTACCAAAGGAATATGGCAATGGTGCATATAGGAACTGTTGTTATTCAGTCTAGATATGAATGATTTATCTGTACTAATAAAGGAACCTGAAGTACACCTATCTATTGTGTTAAATACCATATTGAAACACCCTGGTTTATGCTGATAATATGATATTATCCTACTCATGTTGCGTGATGTAGGCTGTTAAGAAGACTTAGACCCTACTTTCACAATAATTGATTATTGATTATTAATAAATCAAATTCAAAATGTATGGGCTATGGAAAATGACATCATAGCCATAGATGACTATTTGATGGTGAACCAATAGAGCAACTAACCCATTTCTTTACCTGAGTTAGTTTCCTCTGAGATGGAATCTTGGATCCCTTTTGGATCCCTCATCATCATCAATGCAGCTTGCTTAGAGAAAGGGCACAACTGAACTTATTGCTTTTTTAAAAAAAAATGGCTATCCATTTTTCTTGCCCTTTATTAAAGTATGTAATTCCAAAATTAGCCCCAAACTGAGTTTTGGTACCAAATTACTATATCACTACTAGAACAATCACAATCACAGCATTTAAGGAGAATCCTGAGGGTGGATAAAAGGACTACATCTGCTGCCCTCAGAGCTGAATTGGGAATTTATACAATTTGTCCTTTGTCTAAGTATATAGTTATTATAGTACAATTAATCTATGGAACTTGACAGACTCCCAAAATTCTCAGCATTGGAACTGACATTTCAATTAAAGACATCTTGGTTTGTACAACTGACAATTTGTATTAGGAACAAGCTATAAAAATGGCACCACAAGCATTTTGGATACCAGACAGAAAACTATATAGCCATCCTTACTAAGATTGGCAAATTGAGACGGATGAGCAGCTATCAAAATACTTCCGAATTGCCTAGTATTGAGACACAGAAATGCAAAAACATTAGGGTGGTATTTATTTGACCAATATTTCAGCAGCAGTTCAATGCAAAAGATTTAATCAAATCCCTTGTAATCAATGGAATTTTATTTGTGGCAATTCGGGATGAAAGATGTAATACATATATTACTGGAATGTCAACTGTCCAAGAAAGAGAGAAATCAGCATCTTGCATATTAGACAAATAACCTATTGGGGCCATAAATTAAAATAACAGATTTCCTGTGGAGTCAGAATTTAAAAATTGTTTTAATATGGCCCTTATTTGAGAAAACAGTTCAGCTGAATAGGTGGGTTTGATTGTAATAAACCTCAGGGTGATACAGAAATGATTTACATTCTTTATTTCATTCTTTTTTCCCTTAATTTTTTCTTGCAGTCTGTTTTTAATACATGAACCTAATAATGTTCTGTGATTAATAATTGTTACCTTGATAAGGCCTAATGGCTCATCAACAATAAATTACTCTAATATGTACGTGTCGCCTAGGTTGGATTTTTTAAAAGCTAATATTTTGGTCTTAAATTGACCTCCAATATAAATCACTATTGAACTTTCAGATTCTGTATGGAATTGCTTCAGAGGCTCTAAGAGATAAAAGTCAATTCCCTTTTTTCTATCGGATGTTCCCAAAAGAAGGATTCCAATACCCAGCAATTGTCCAACTGCTGCTCCATTTCAGATGGACCCTGATTGGCCTCTTTGCTTCAGACACACAAAATGGAGAAAATTTCATGAGGACCTTTAGTCCTGTTCTTGTCCGGAATGGAATTTGTGTTGTTATGTCACAACGATTCTCAACAACTGGACGAAGAACATCCCTCAGGGGTGCCATCTCCAAGTGGAGACAAGTCAACGTCTTTGTCCACTTTATAGAAAATAGTCCCCTTTTGGACAGAATCCGTCATTTCCATGTAACATTTATGCGCTTGCCAGGACCCATTGAAGGGAAAGTCTGGATCTTGTCAGCCTTGGGTGTTTTGATCATGAGAAGTCACAAATTTTATAAGTATGTCCATAGTCTTTGGAGCTTTCCTCCCCAGTTGAAAAACGGAGCTAAAGATGAGGGCTTTGAACCCAGTGTCCTCGTGGATCGCCAGTTCCATGATGAGTATTTTCGCTGTTCCTTTTCAAAGCACGTCTGCTCTGTCAAAGGCCGCAGAAGATGCACCCAGAAGGAGCCGCTCTATGTCGGAGGGGTGTATATAGGTGTTCAGACCACAAGCGAAGAGCCTTTTTCTAATGTCGTTAAGACTCTGGCTCAGGCCTTGAATGCCGCCTATTCCTCCCGATCCAGGAGAAGAAGGAAGGAGGGTGAAGAGAGGTTGGGGGCTCCAAGGCTGCAGCCGTGGCAGGTAAGGGGTATCGACAAGGATCCATCAGCCTAGTTCCTTTGGAGAAGGGATCCAGAGGGGAACCACCTCAACTTCCCTATGATACAAAATGTGAGTAATCATTTCGGGCACAATGTTTGAAAGAAAAGGCACTATGATGGATTAACTTCAACATTAAACATGAGTCATTTTAAAATTATGTATACATTTTTTCAATAGATTGCTGTAGGTAGGAGTTAAGAATGAGCATCATGGGATTTTACCCGTAAAACTTTGAACGATGCCCAGGGGCCTCCTCCCTGCAGGAATCCCACTTAAAGCTTTCCTGACTGAGGACAGCTTGTGTCATGGACCCATCGGAGCCCAAGTCCAAGGAGGAGGACGAGACGGAGCTAGGGCCGATGGAGGAATGGCCTGAGGAGCAGGATGAGGAAGGCCTGGGTCCCTCAGTGAGGGAGAGGGGGCACAGGATGACCAGGCGAGGGGGGAGGAGAAAGCAGGGAGTGGAGCAAAGGAGCAATTACCTCCCCCTCCCCCCCATCCCCAAGCATGGAGAATGGAGAGGAGGCCAGATCAGCCCAGGGCAACCTGACAACTCAGGAGATGACCCCGCCCCTCTTCACAGGGCTTACCAGGAGAATGAGATTTGGGTAGAAGGACTAAGGGAGACAGGATAGAAGCGTTCCAATATTTGAGGGACTCCTACAACAATGGGCTCAAACTATTTTCCAAAGCACCACAAGGCAAGTTGAGAAGCAATGGATGGAAACTAAAGAAAGAGAGAAGCAACCTGAAACTAAGGAGAAATTTCCTAACAGAACAATTAACCAGTGGAACAGCTTGCCACGGAATGGTAGGGTCTCTTGCTTGCATAGGGGGTTGGACTAGAAGGCCTCCAAGATCCCTTCCAACTCTGTTATTCTGTTATAGCTGTCTTCCAATACTTGGAAGGGTTTTCATAAAGAAGAGGGATTCTCCGAGGCATAAGAGGGAAGGACAGAAAGTAACGAGTGAAAGCATGATCCAACTTAGAAGTAAGAAGGAAATTTCTGACAATTAATCAATGGAATAGATTGCCTCCTGAGGTTGTGGTTCTCCATCACTGGAGGCTTTCAAAAATAGTCTGGACAACCATTTGGCTCATATGGTATCAATCTCCTGCCTTGAGTAACGGGTTGGATTAGAAGCTCTCCAAGGTCCTTCTAACCCTTTCCATGATCCTATGAAAAGATGGTCCCAGCTGATGTTCAGCTCCCTCAGCCCAATGTGGCTGTTCTCGTCCTTTTGTCTTCAAGGCTAAAGGCAGCAACTTTGTTTGCACTTCATTGCCCTTCCTATGCCAGATTTTCTGCAACGTCTTCTCTAAACATGGTGCCAGGCAGACAGACAGACAGACCGACAAAGCATAAATTTTATACTGGTATTTACTTATGTGCCTCTGCCTATTAAGAAATCATAAATATTGTTCTGGAAGCTGATATTTTTAAAATGACATCAAAGTACCTTTGTTATAATTGTTGCATTACAAAGTCATATTTTATTAAAACCCTTCCTGTATTAATGACAATATAGAAGAATAGATAAACTTTTGTTTTATAAGGGACATGGAAACTAATTATCTTAATTAATTCACTCAATTATAAAGATGTAAGTTGTTAAATACTCCGTTGAAATCCATTTATATCAGCAGCGTTCACACAATCTATTAAGGAACTGGGGTGATATGTGAAAATACGATATGGCCCAGGCTAGAAAGCGGGAGATTGTGAGTTCAAGTCCCACGTTAGCTATTAAAGCCAGCTGGGAGACTTTGGTTGGTCTTTCTGCCTCAACCCAACCCACCTCACAGGGTTGCTGTGGGGAAACAGGAGGAAGGTGTGTTGGATATGTTCACTGCAGTGGTGGGTTCCTGCTGGATCGCACCGGATCGCGCGCGCTCCCTTTCAGCGCTCCACCTGGCTTGCGCGCTCCCTTTCAGCGCTCCACCTGGCTTGCGCGCTCCCTTTCAGCGCTACACCTGGCTCTCGCGCTCCCTTCCGGCGCTGAAACCGGAAGTACAGTCTTGCCCCGCCCCTGGCGAAGCAACTACGCCTGCCTGCGCTCCACCAGCTCGGCTGGGAACGGAGATGTTTCCTCAGCGGAGCGGAGTGCCTGAAAAGACTTTTCAGGCGCTCCGCTCCACTGAGGAAACATCTCCGTTCCCAGCCGAGCTGGTGGAGCGCAGACAGGCGTCGTTGCTTCGCCAGGGCCGGGCAAAACTGTACTTCCGGTTTCAGCGCCGGAAGGGAGCGCGAGAGCCAGGTGGAGCGCTGAAAGGGAGCGCGCGCGATCCGGTGCGATCCGGGAGGAACCCACCACTGGTTCACTGACTTGGTTTATTTGTAAAAATAATAAAGGCTGGATTGAAATAAAGGTCAATAAATGACCTTGGGGGACAGGTGGAGGAGATGCTGCCTTGGGAATGATCAGATAAGGTGGGGGAGCCCCCAGTTCCATCACTGGCAGAGTAAGACATTCAGAAAGGTTTGTACTTTTAGACTTGCAAATTCTCTTGATGTGGAGTTTCAAAAAATTAGCTCATATGGTCAAGTTTCCAATCTGGTGTTCCTGGGAGAAGATTAACCTGGCAACTTTCTTCTTGAGAAATCCACCTTTTCTGCTGATCACCCTGCTTTTCCCCAAGAGGTTTATGAATAATCTCTTTCTTTGTTTCTTTAAACTATTTGTGAACTTTTCCAAAATGTTCCCTTTAATATAGAAATTTGGCCAGTTCTATCTTGTCAATACATATTTTTTTTCAAAATATGAATGACAAATTTTGCTGGGCCCTTTTCATTTTTGAAGATAGTACGGTGGTTGCCATTGCTCTCCCAACTCACAATATTTGCAAGTTAGACAACTCTTGAACAATAGTTCTCAACTTTTCTTCATCGTGGACCCCCTTTAAATACCTTTTGTGGCTATGGAGCCCCAAGGCTTATATTTAAATCATAACAGTTCTTTGTGGGGGGGGTGTGTGGTGACATCGTGGCCCCCAGGGGTCCATGAGCCACAGGTTGGGAACCACTGCTCTAGAAGAAAGATTGAAATGTTAAAAGACCTTGTGGGATAAGAAACCAAGGACTCTGCCTTTAAAATCCCTTCGTGTTTCTTGTCCAGTTCCATCCGTTTCTGGAGAAGAATGAGTATTGCAACATTTCCAAGAGGAAACTGTACTTGGACCAAAATGGAGACATAATAGCAGATCTGAGCATCATCAGCATGTTGGTTTCCCCCCACATGGATTTCATTACAGAGCACCTGGGGAGTTTTGAAAGAGAGAGACTGATTATCCATCAAGATGCTCTTTCACAGCTAAAGTTGTACAACAAGGTGGGTGAAATGTTGGTGTTTTAAAGATGTTTTGCTAAACCTTAGAACCCATTTCAAGGGGGCTAAGCCTGGTCCCCAGGGTAGATGATTTTACCTGAGAATTAAATGTGAGGAGCAGAACTCTTCTTAGACTGCTTGGGAGGCTTCAACAGTACATTGACCAAGATGTCCTTCAGGGAGGGAGACTGTTTCAGCTAATGCAAAGTGGCATTTAGGGAAAAGATCAGGCCATTTTCTGTCCTCTTTGCCATCTGGTATCTCCACACTGAACTGGCGAGGAAGGCTGCCAGGTGTTGGCATTGTGGGGCTGGTTGCCTCAGTCTGGCTTGTTCCTTGCCTAAAATAATCATTGGGATTATTTTGCTATTATAGCCTTTATGATAGACAAGTCACGTAGCCATGGTTGGGGCGTTGGCCCAGGCTGTAGCCCTTAAAGACCTCCTCTTTCAATGGGGAAGCCAGGAACCTCATGCTCTGCAAACAAGTTCTAAGTATAGATAGGACTTCACTTGATCTCCACATTCCCTAGCCAGGTTCTAATTATACCCAGTCTGCTCTTCCCAAAACAACTTCCTTGTTTTTGGAAAGTGATATTCGGGAAGTTGAGTGCACAGGATGTTCTAAACCTCTACCTTGATTATCAACCATAAGTCTCTCTGGACAAAAAGGAGGGTCCAAATATAACTAATAAATGCACAGCTACCGTATATGTGGTCCCTCACTCAAAAGTAGTAACTGTGAGAAGAATCTTGGAGTCCTAATGGACAATCATTTAAATAGGAGCCAGCCATTTCTACCTTAATTTTCCATGGACGGAGAGTCCTAACACATTTTCTTTGGCATTCCTTGTTTTTCTGCTCAGTCTCTGCCTCAGTCCAGATGTGTGGAAAGTTGTCATCCTGGATTTGTCAAGAGGGCTCGAGAAAAAGAGCCAGTTTGCTGCTATGACTGCGTTCCTTGTCCGGAGGGGACCTTCTCCACTCAGGAAGGTGGGTGACACCAGAGGAAAGGAAGGCCTGGTGGAAATGGATTCATCCACAGCATTTTGATAGAAAGTGCAAATTAAAGCATGAATTGAAGCTCAACTCTTTTCTTGTTTATTCAAAATGCACTAGAAATCCTGCAATTTTATATGCCTTAGTTATAAAGGTATTAGAAAATTCTACTATCTTTTTTCTGTGAAATGATTAATTAACCAATCTTGGAAAATATTCCTGGAATCAGGCTTTGTCCAAAAAAAGGTATTTCTTAAAAAGTAAAAAACCAGAATATTAAAAAAATATTGCTTTTTGGCTTTCTCAGATACAGAAAAATGCACCAAGTGTCCGAATGATAAATATCCAAGTAAGAACAGAGTCCAATGTATCCCCAAAGTTATAACCTTCCTGTCTTATGAAGAACATCTGGGCATCATCCTGGTCTCTTTTGCCCTACTCTTCTTTCTAATCACAGGCCTTGTTTTAATCATCTTCATTAAATATCGAGAAACTCCCATTGTCAAAGCCAACAACCGGGACCTCTCCTACATCCTCCTGGTCTCCCTCCTGCTTTGCTTCTTGTCTTCTTCGCTCTTCGTTGGTCAACCAAAGAAAGCCACCTGCCTTCTCCGACAAACGGTCTTCAGCATCATCTTCTCAGTTGCCGTTTCTTCTCTCTTGGCCAAAACCATCACGGTGGTGCTGGCTTTTCTGGCCACAAAACCAGGAAACCGAGTGAAGAGATGGTTGGGGAAGAGCTTGGCCAACTCCATCATCCTTTCTTCTTCTGCTCTCCAAATTATCATCTGTTCCACCTGGCTGGGAGTTTCTCCCCCCTTCCCTGACTCTGACCTCCACTCCCAGCCTGGAGAGATCATTCTGCAATGCAACGAAGGGGCTGTTGTCATGTTCTACGTCACCCTCAGCTACATGGGCTTCCTGGCTGCCACCTGCTTCACGGTGGCTTTCCTGGCCAGGAATCTGCCTGGGGCCTTCAATGAAGCCAAGCTGATCACCTTCAGCATGCTGGTCTTCTGCAGCGTCTGGGTGACTTTTGTGCCCACCTACCTGAGCACCAAAGGGAAATACATGGTGGCTGTTCAGGTCTTCTCCATCCTGGCCTCCAGTGCTGGTCTGCTGGGCTGCATCTTCATCCCCAAGTGCTACATTATCCTTCTGAGGCCAGACCTGAACACAAAGGAGCATCTCACAGCCAGAATAAATGTAAAAACATGAGATATAACACCATTATGATATTGGAAGAATTATTAAAGTTTCTTTTATTTGAAAGGTGATATTCTTTACATTTAGATAGTATGCAGAAGTTAAAGAAAATCATATCCATGTGTTTCAAAATGGGAAATTTTTGAGTGACTGAAATTCTTGTAGCTCCTTTACCTTTCAGCTCAATAAATCTTGCTAAAGAGAACTCTGTGAAAGTCATTCAGAGGAATGTAATATTCAGCAACTACCAATGAACCAGACACCTTATGAAAAATAATTGAGGCACTTGTTCCTACTGACAGAAACTAAAAGTTTGTGTATGTGAGAGAGAGAGTAAGATCATAAGGTAAGATGAGAGCTGTAGGAGCCCTGCTCTAACCGTGTTGTTGGATCATCTCCATGAGAAGCCTTGGAATGGCAGAATGACCTGGAATGCAGGGATTGACCTGCTCTCCATCACTATTATGTCCTCCTTTCTTGATTTCCTGATAAAAAACCCTTTCACAGAAAGCATCGACCGGAACAGCTGTCTGAGGTGTCACTTTGGGTTTGTTTTTATTTAAGTATCTACCTTTTAGAAATCCCCACTCTATTTTTTCCTTCCTCATCCAGAGAATGAAAATAGCAACAACTAACAATATTCTGGCCCTTTAATTTCCCACTCTATCATTTGTCCATTTGTCCCTGCTTCTATTCCAAGTCGGCTTGTGTGTTTGAAAGGCTGGAGAAGAGGCCCAGGGAAGAAAGCCCTTGAGACTCTCTCTGGGAGGAGGTTGAGGGGATCCTGTGTAGAGGCAGCCTCTTCGTTGACCAAATGCTCTGGATTGTGGCATGAGAGCGTTCAATGCTGCCTATTCATCTAGATCCAAGAAGGGGAGGGGAGGGAGAGTAGAGGGGGACATCCAGGATTCTAGCAAGAGGCACCCATGGAAAGTCTTCTGCTTTCCAACCACAGAGATTGGGTGGATCAGGAGTCAACCTGAGGTTTCAGAATGGCTTCTGGTTGCCACTCGGATCCCTTTGCAAATTCCATTTTAAGCAGGTAAAAAAAGTTTGGAGCAGACCGAGGTCAGTCTAAAATCCATGCTGACCCCCCAGATGACCCTGGTCTGCCCACAAGCGGGGTGTGTGTGTGGATGAAACGTATCACTTGGCCCAACATGAAAACAGGTAGGAGTGGGATTTAGCCAGTTCCCACGAGTTCGCTAGAACCTGTTTTGAATTGTATGAGCAGTTATGAGAAGCGGCTGAATTGCCTCGGCCTGCCCCCTAAACCCCTCCTGAGTGCCCCCCCAACCCCCTCCTGACACCCCCCCCCCGAAAACTACCTGTCTCAAGATCACTTTGGCTCAGGCAGTGGAATTCCCCACTGGTTCCCTCTCTCCGCAAAGCGAAGGAATTGCAGAAACTCTGTGGAGCCCAGAATGGGGCTTCCTTGAACTTCGGGATTGGGAGGGTCCAGAAAGAAGCAGGACCAATGGGAAACCTCCCTCCTGCAGCGTCATCGGTCTCCCGGCAGAGTCTCCCTTAACTTCACCCAGTGCAGGAGAGCGTTCCAAGCAGAGAAGAAGCCCCAGTTGGTTCTTCAGGCCAAGATCCCCCCTCCCACTTTCCTCTCCCCCCCTCCCGCAGAACTGGCTCCTTCAGATGAAGCCCCAAAGGACTCTGCCCGGAGACCGATGACGCTCGAGCAGGGAGAATTCTCATTGGTGCTGCCTCTAGTTCTGGCCTGGCCCACCCACCTCCGAAATCCGAGACAAAGGCTCCTTCCTCCTTCCAGATTCTTCCTCTGGGGCTGGGCGCATCAGGGCAGACACACGCAGGCGCTGGCGAGCCCAGAACGGGGTTTCAGACAATGCAATGCCTGAGAAACGCGGCATGTGCAGAAAATGCAGGCTATAACCAGCGAATCGCGTTTCTCAGGATCCGACGAAGTCCGAATGGACCAATAGGAATTCTCCATTCTGTAGTGTCATCGGTCTCTGGGCAGAGTCTCCCTTGACTTCACCCGATGGAAGAGAGAGGTCAGTGCTGAGAGAAAAGAGAGGGAGGGGGAATATGTTCAGTCTTGGGGGGGCGCAGCTCAAGGGGGTTCATGCCATCCCTGGAGGGGAGGGTGAACTTCCTCCCCCCCCCCCATCCAGCATGGAGTGGGGCTGCAGTGGATGAGTGAAAGGGAGATGCAGCCCCACAGCCAGCGGGGACTTGGGGGTGTCTGAGTGGGCGGGCTGGGGAGTCCTTGGGCACCTTCTCTCTCTCTCTCTCTCTCTCTCTCTCTCTGTCTCACTTCATCATTGGAAGTGCCCCTCCCCCAACCCTTTGCCCTTCCTCTCCCTCCCGGAAGCTTCTGCCTTTGATCCCTTCCTGGAAAAGGGGCTGCTGGAGGGCCGCTTGTTCCCGCAGGGCTGTGGGGTTGTCTGACTCTCCGCAAATAACAGCTCGGTTTGGGGTTCAGGAATCGCTGGATGTCAGGGGGAGGGATAAAAAGGGGGGAAGCGGGAATCCCTGGCTGAGATTCGTAAAGAGAGCAAAGAAAGGGGAAAGTCCGGTCTGGGGCTGCCATGAGCCCTCCCCCGTGAGCTGCATCCCCCACAAATACCGAACAGATCCCCCCTCCCAATTTCTCCACTTCTCTCTCTGCCACGAACTCCCTCCTCCTTCAGGTGAAGCCCCAAACGACTCTGCCCGGAGACCGATGACGCTCAAGCAGGGAGAATTCGGATTGGTGGATGGTTCTGGCCCCTCCCACCTCCAAAGTCCGAGGTCAATGCTCCAGACTCCCAGGAAGAGAGCAGAAGGGAGAAGAAAGGGAAAGTTTTGATTATGAGACCCTGAACGTCTCTGGCGATAAATTCCAATGGACTATCAGGCAATCAAGGTAGTCCTCCACTTATGGCCACAATTTCTGTTGCTAAGTAAGTTCTGTGTCATTTACAACCTTTTTGCCACAGTTGCTAAGCAAATGAATGCAGTTGTTAAGTAAATCAAGCGGTCGTTAAGCAAATCTTATAGTGATCCCATGACCCCAAGGTACTGCAACTCTCATAAATGCACTCCAGTTCCCAAGTGCCCGAGTTTTGATCACGTGATTTATGGCAGGTGCTGCAGCGGTCGTAGGTGGTCATGGAGGCCACACGACTGAAAGACGGCAACCCTGGCAAATGCATGCTGGCTGCCAAAGGCTGATCATGGGACTGTGAGAACGTTGCAACGGCCTTAACTGTGAGGACCTTTTTCAGTGCCCCTGTAATTGTGAAGGGTCGACAAAGGTCTGGTTTTCCATGGAGGGCTGCCTGCCCTTCGGCCTCCTTCAGCCTTCCTGTCCTTGCTTCAAGGGGCCTCTGCAGAATACCGGGGTGAAATAGAGCTCAAATTAAATAAAAACAGCGGATTTCAAAGTCTATGGGAAATTGCATTAGCAATAATAGCCTGCCATCTCGTGGCCATTTTGCATATGGCAGGTGGAGACAAGAAATCGCAAAAGGTAATATAAATAAAAATAATCAGGGTGTGGATCGGGCTAAATCCGACGAGGGATCTTAGTTTGAGTCCCCAATCTCTCTTGAGGTGAAAACGGTGTGAAATAGAGTTCAAATTAAATCAAAACATTGGCTTTTAAAGTCTAAGGGAAATTGCATCAGTGGCCATTTTGCTAATGGCAGGTGGAGACAATAATAATAATAATAATAATAATAATAATAATAATAATAATAATAATAATAATAATAATAATAATAATAATAATAATAATAATAATAATAATAATAATAATAATAATAATAATAATAAATATTTATTTCTTAGCCGCACCCTCTCCCGAAGGACTCGGGGCGGCGTACAATAAAACACATAAAATACATATCTAAACAAGACATACATATAACAAAGACGTATACCAAGACGTGTACAAGGAGGAGGTGGGCTGATGAATAAAAACAATTAAAATCACAATGTTTAAAAATGCCTAAATAAATGAATACAATTAAATTACCCAAATAAAAAACCCGTCAGGAGCGATATAGTTAGATCATAGTTGAGCCAGGCCAGCTACTTGGAATAGGTGGGTCTTGAGCTTTACACAGAAGGAGCGGAGGTCAGAGGTATTCCTAATATCCGGAGGGAGGTCATTCCACAGGGCTGGGCCCGCCACAGAGAAGGCTCTACTCCTAGGCGCCGCCCCTCGGCACTGTCTGGTGGACGGCACCTGGAGGAACCCCTCTCTGTGCGAGCGAATTGGTCGCAGGGATGTATGGGGCAGAATACGATCCCGCAAGTAACTAGGTCCTGAGCCATGGAGCGCTTTAAAGATCGTTATCAAAACCTTGAAACGCACCCGATAGACCACAGGAAGCCAGTGCAGCTCGCGCAGGAACGGTGTCACATGGGAGTACCTAGTACTCCCCATAATTACCCGCGCGGCTGCGTTCTGGACCAAATACCTAGAGACCCGGCTCTCTCATCGCTCCTGACCTGACCCACCCGCCCCACAACCCCTGAACCCCCACCTCTACAAATTTTTAAAAAACAACTAACTAAAAAACCCCTAAGTCTCCAAAATCACAAACGTTAATAAAAATAAAAATAATCAGGGTGGGGATCGGGCAAAATCCGACATGGGTTCCTACTCTGAGTCCCCAATCTCTCTTGAGGTGAAAACGGGGAGAAATAGACCTCAAATTAAATGAAAACATTAGTTTTCAAAGTCTATGGGAAATTGCATTAGCAATAATAGCCTGCCATCTCGTGGCCATTTTGCATATGGCAGATGGCAAGGTGTAATTCCAACAGTTACCGTATTTATCGGTGTATAACACGCACAGGCATATAACACGCACCTTCATTTTAAGAGGGAAATTTCAGGAAAAAAATTTAAATTTCAAATAAAGAACTTTGAAGCAAAATCAGGGTAGCTCAGAACTTTTTTTTATTAATATTATTACCACTTATAAGGTAAATAATGTAAAAGGACAGTAAAAGCAACTGTTTTAACAAAGAAACTTGGATATTCTGTTTTTACAAAAGTACCTATTTTGTATTATCACCACTCTATTTTTTTCTTTTCACCCTCCTTCCCTTCTCTACTTCCTTCCTTCCTCCTCTCCTCTCCTTTTCCTACGTCCCTTACCTCTCCCCTGCTCCTCTCTTCCCCCTCCTACCCTCTCTCCTTCTCTTTCTATCCCTTTTCCCTCCAAAACCCAACCCTTGAACTCCAAACGAGGAGCTAATTTCACCGATCCGTATGTGAAATATTAAACGTTTTCTTTTAATACCGAGTGCTTTTATTCCGCATCTCCTGTGGACTTGCCAGCCCTGTGTCTATTTTATTTTGATTTTGGTGTTTATTTTCTGCGAAGGTAGACCTCGAAGCAACGCTACAAGGGAGGGTCCCGGCACACCCTCGCCCCTTCCTCAAAAGACACATATAATCGGCAAGGGTTGCATGGTCCAGAAAAGAGATAAAAATCACGCTTCCGTTGCAAGCGAAGTAGTAGATCTATAACTCTTTCCACAATCTCCTTTTTCCTCGTTGGATTCTCACCGAGCCGAACCGCAAGTGGCTTAAAGACCTCGGGTTGAATGAACCACAATTGGCCAGGATCTCCTGCCCACTAAGCTATCAATCATGGTTTATAAGCACCGCGTGCGGATTCGACAACCTTCCATTTCAGGGAATCCCGCATTTCGGTATCAGATCGCTGCAACGGACTTAACACGTCCTTTTTTATTTTATATCTTTTTTTTTTGCTAGCAGGCCTTCAGGCGCGTATCCTAAGACGCGGAACGTCTCTATCCTGCGCAAATCTTTCTCCGGACTACAGCCCCCCCCCTCCTCATCCCCAGCCAAACAGCCCAGCCACGTCGACCGCCTTTTCCCGAAAGATGATCGGAGCGGGGGCTGCTTTCCTGGAGGGGAAAAAAAACCCGTCCAGAATTGGGCGAGGATCCCGAGGTTTAAAGGCTGCGATCCTGCCCCGGAATGGCGCTGCCTAGCCTCAGGAGTTGTCCGGAGTAAGAGTTATTCGCGGCGCTGTGAAAACCACCAACTTGGAATGAAATATCCCGAGAAGAAGGGAAAAAAGCGACGGGTTTGGGAGGAACCGATGGTTAAACAATCAGATGTCTTTTGAAAGCTAATTTAACAAGAGTTCCTTTCGTTTCACGGATGTGGTCGAATAAACTGGTTTTTGTACCTGCCTGTTTCCCTCCGGCTGGCTTGTGTGCCCAAGGCGCGACTAGAACTCACCCACTCCCGGTTTCTAGCCTGAGGCTTTAACCGAAGTGTCTCTTTTTAGTTTTTGATTTTTTAAAAAAAAATCTATCTTTTTTTGGGTGGGGAAAAAACATGGCTTCTTAACATTATATCGGCGTATAACACGCATACATCATTTGCCCCCTATTTTTCGGGGGAAAAGTGTGTGTTATACGCCGATAAATACGGTAATATAAATAAAATAAGGGTGCAAATCGGGCTAAATCCGACGTAGGATCTTATTGTGAGTCCCCCATCTCTATTAAGGTGAAAACGGGGTGAAATAGACCTCAAATTAAATGAAAACATGAATGAGAATTTAATCCTGTGTAGCTGATGCTCTACTTCCCTCCTCTACATCTAGGAGACAAATGTGTCTGTCCCAGTTCTTGTCAAGATAGGTAAAGTCCCCCATTACTAATAGAGTGTGCTTTCTGCGGCATATCTTAGTTAACCAATTAGCAAAATCGTCATTTATATCCTGTCAACCATCCCACTAGCAAGTAGCATATGCGGCTTGGGGAGGGGGAACGAACTCCTGGGACATAATTCTACCAAAAGTATAATTTTACTTAGATCCATATAGTTACAGACCAGTGGTGGATTCCGACTGGTTCAGACTGGTTCGGCCGAAGACTTAGTGGTTTGGTGGCCTGGGTCTCTGGAACCAGCAGCGACTCAGGCCTGCCACGCCCTCAAACTGGTTCTCTTGGTGGTGCCATAGGCGCCATCATCTTGTCTTTCACTTTTGCCCATGTGCAGAAGCATTTTTCTTGCATTGCACATGCCTGTGTAGCATGCATAAAGCGTACGCGTGAGATGCTTGCACGAGTCGTGCACGAGTGAACTGGCAGTAGAGTCTGCAGGAACCCACCCCTGGTACAGATGAAGTGAAGCCAATTCTGAAGGTGGCCACAGGCAGCTGCGTAGGTGAAGTTCTCCTTTTCCCGCTGTCCATTGTTTGCCAATCCAACACAATCTTTGTGTTTTGGAAAAGAGCCTGCGCCGTTTAAAGAGGACCCGTAACAGAACCTTCAAGTGAATGAACTTCCACAGGGTGCGGCTGGCTCTCTTGAGTCCTCCCCCCCTGGGCTTCCACCCCCTCCCTTCCGATTCTGTTGTCAAGCTGCGAGGAAAATTGCAGGCAGGGATAGAATCCAAATCAGCGTTGATGTTTCCTGTGTTTGGACAGGGGGGTCTGTAGAATACACCTATGGCAATGTCATTCCTTTCCCCTTTTATATTAACCCAAAGGGATTCAAGGAAGCCTTCATCCCTGTTTTCCTGCATTTCTAATGAAATGTAGCTACTTCTTATATAAAACGCAAATCTGCCACTCTTTGATTACATACTGTTAAGTAATTGAGCTCCCCGTTAGGAGAGCGAGTATGCAGAGAAGCGTAATGAGAGTGATGTGGAATAACACGCACAAACCAGCATACAGAGACACTGAATAGTATAAAAATATAGTAGTTTACTATGTAGAAATATAGAGGTATTCAGAGTCTGGTTAACAGTCCAAGTCATACACTGTTCAGTAATTCAGTTATCAAAATAGTCAGTCTAACACTCAAAGTAGCTAACAGTAGCAAACCACAATACCTCAGTATACACCAACCAGCGTCTAACAAACAGAGAGCTAAAAGCCATTCTGGCTCCCTCTTATGGCTACATTGAGGTAACAAACCAATTACATTTCTTAAGCATTTAAAGTAACAGTAAAGTAATCATAGCTTATATACATTGCCAAGCCAAGCCTAGGGTTACATCCCTAACAGATACGTTTCTTTCGAATAATTTAAACCCTCCAGCTAGATGTTGCATGTTCTACATCTGTACAGGACATGGTGGCTCAGTGGCTAAGATGCTGAGTTTGTCGATCAGAAAGCTCGGCAGTTCGGCGGTTCAAATCCCTAGCGCCACCTAACAGAGTGAGCTCCCGTGACTTGTCCCAGCTTCTGCCCACCTAGCAGTTTGAAAGCAGGTAAAACACGCAGTAGAAAAATAGGAGCCACCCTTTGTGGGAAGGGAACAGAGTTCTGTGCGCCTTCGCCATTGAGTCATGCCGGCCATATGACCATGGAGACGTCTTCGGACAGCACTGGGTCTTTGGCTTTGAAACGGAGATGAGCACCACCCCCTAAAGTCGGGAATGTCACTCCTGGGAATATGTGAAATGGAAAAGCACATTATTTACCTACATTTCCATAGTATTTGGAGCTTTCTTCCACAGTTGAAAAAAAGCCCAAAAGATCATGCATTTGAGGGCAGTTTCTTTGTCGAGCGCCAGTTTCGCAAGCATTATTTCCGCACTTCTCTTTCCAAAAACGCCTTTTCACAGGAATTCACAGTTGTGTAAAGAAAAGAGGTTTTGCAGGGACCAAGACTTTGCTTCTTGCTTTCTAAGGAAGCCTCGGTCAGAACCAGTTGCTCCTGTCCTGTAAAATGGGATTTTCTATGAGATCCGCTATCTTCTCTCCATCCCCTTAATGGTTATTTTGCAACTGGTTCTTCCCCCAACACATTGGGCTAGCATGAGCCTGGAGTCCAGGAGACGTGGGTGGAGAAAACCTGGGGAATGAGTCACACTACATCTTGACCAGAATGGACTGCCTGTGGCTGCACCATGTGAATAGTGGCAAACAGGAGATTGGGTGTATCGCAAACTCCTTCAACACTTCCAACATGACAACATCTAGGAGAAGAGGCGACTCACTTCAGAATTCCCAGTTTTTTCTTTCCGTAGAAATGGAGAAGGTTCAACGACCACAACCACCCCTGCGGTCTGTGAAAACCCTTTCTGAGAGAAACAATAAAC